>NC_058081.1:94391035-94702624 GCF_014858855.1 Bufo gargarizans | reverse complement strand
CATAATTGTCTTATAGGTGCAGGTCTCACCTCTTGAACCCACAACTACCTAGAGAATGGAGCCCCATCTCCTAGTCATTGTGAATGAAGGGATTGCTGTTGTTCATGCGCGACTCTCACCCTTCACCACTCTTCTGTGGGAGATTTGAAAATAGCTGTGTGCTCCCCTTTTTTCAGAACTTCCAAAGAAGTGAAATAGCTGAGTAAGCATGCTCAGCTATTTTTGTCTTGGGATGGCTTAGTCATGGTCAAAAGTGTTGAGCGAATCAAGCTTAGGATCCAAGATCCAAAGTCAATTCGCTCAAAACTTTGTTTTAATGCCGTACGAAAATCTGTCTCCATACAGAATCCAAACGTATGGGCTTTGGCAAGGTGAATTTCGAATACTTCGGTGAGTAACTTCAGACTTCAATTTTTAAACTTGAAAACCATTTTAAAACTTGGATCTGAAGTCAAATTCGGGACCTCGTTACCGAAGTCAACTTCATATTCAAATTGTAAACTAGTTTTCAAGTTAAAAAATCGAAGTCCGAAGTTATTCACCACTCAACACTATTCAAAGCCAAAGACACTTTGGCACTGGAGTATCGAATAGCGTAACTTCAGTCTAAGGCCTCATGCACACGACCGTATGTATTTTGCGGTCCTCAAAAAATAACGGATGACGTCCATGTGCATCCCGTATTTTGCGGAACGGAACAGCTGGCCCCTAATAGAACAGTCCTATCCTTGTCTGTAATGCGGACAATAATAGGACATGTTCTATTTTTTTGCGGAACGGAAATACGGACATACGGAAATGGAATGCACATGGAGTAACTTCCGTTTTTTCTTCCGGACCCATTTAAATGAATGGTTCTGTATACAGTCCGCAAAAAAGAAACGGAACAGACGCGGAAAGAAAATATGTTTGTGTGCATGAGCCCTAACAGCAAGATAAAAAGACAAATGATGTTTCTACAAAGTCTGAGCTGAAATATGAGTCCATCTGCATATGTGATGTCACATTTACAACAGAGGAATGGCTGGCATTAGTTATCTTGGTTCCAAACCTACATTAGAAGAACGTGCTATTTTAATATTTGTGCAGATTGTCATTATGGCATAGAGGACATAGAACATCCAGATACAGCCTATTTCTCTGCTATATTGAAAAATAATTGCAGGCAAAGCTTTGTAATGAATTAATATCACAAAGAATCATTTGGCGGCTCTTGACCAGCAAATGGGACATATTTAATGTATTTTCCTACATGAAGTAAGACCCATGATAAACAATGTTCTTCAATTGCAGCTCATCTGAGAGGGTCGGTAGAATAATAAATTAAACGCCTATATATCTGGAAAGTGTTTGTGCTCCCATGTAATCCATCTGTAGTAACTCAGCTTCATATCTGCTTTGAGAGATACAGGGCCATTAATGGAGATAATGATGGATGATGATGGCAATCTCCATGAATGTAATTACTCTGCAGTCCTAAGACTAAATCATTGGTAATAACTGTTGGGATATGTGGTTTTCATACTGACATTCTTTATTTCCATGGTCACAATTATGTTAAACTCTATACTGTAATTCAGCAAGTCCCACATGTCTTGCTATTCATCATTGTGGACCTAAGGTTTCAAGGCTTGTTGCAGTGATGAGTTCATGGCTTCAATTCTAGTCTCAGCATGGAGTCTACATGTTCTTCCTAAGTCTCTGCTTGTTCCTCGTGTTCCTTTTCCTCTCAATGTCCAAAAATATACCTACAGCAGATGTATTAGCTTTTCATTAAAGGGAATCTGTCGCCAGGAAATTCAGCTCAGAATGTAATTCCCTTGACTTAGTGATCCATTGATTCATTCGGAGAAAAAGTGCTTTTAATCCACATGCAAATGAGCGGTTAAGTGCACCGAGGGCAGACTCAATGTGCACATATTACCTCTGCCAGCACCTTCCTCTTCTTCTTGATTGACAGGGCAAGGTTTTTGCATAGTCATCTCACCTGGTCCTGTCAGTCAAGAAGAAGAAGAGGGCCTACTAGAAGAGGCAGGAATCCAAGCAGAAGTCCTAGAGCTGGGATGGGGCAACCCCACTAAAAGCTATTGGTACCTAATTTTCTGAGGACAGGACAGTTCTAGCATGAATTTTCCTCCAAAGGGGATATAAATACACTACGTGCAGAATTATTAGGCAAATGAGTATTTTGACCACATCATCCTCTTTATGCATGTTGTCTTACTCCAAGCTGTATAGGCTCGAAAGCCTACTACCAATTAAGCATATTAGGTGATGTGCATCTCTGTAATGAGAAGGGGTGTGGTCTAATGACATCAACACCCTATATCAGGTGTGCATAATTATTAGGCAACTTCCTTTCCTTTGGCAAAATGGGTCAAAAGAAGGACTTGACAGGCTCAGAAAAGTCAAAAATAGTGAGATATCTTGCAGAGGGATGCAGCACTCTTAAAATTGCAAAGCTTCTGAAGCGTGATCATCGAACAATCAAGCGTTTCATTCAAAATAGTCAACAGGGTCGCAAGAAGCGTGTGGAAAAACCAAGGCGCAAAATAACTGCCCATGAACTGAGAAAAGTCAAGCGTGTAGCTGCCAAGATGCCACTTGCCACCAGTTTGGCCATATTTCAGAGCTGCAACATCACTGGAGTGCCCAAAAGCACAAGGTGTGCAATACTCAGAGACATGGCCAAGGTAAGAAAGGCTGAAAGACGACCACCACTGAACAAGACACACAAGCTGAAACGTCAAGACTGGGCCAAGAAATATCCTAAGACTGATTTTTCTAAGGTTTTATGGACTGATGAAATGAGAGTGAGTCTTGATGGGTCAGATGGCTGGATTGGTAAAGGGCAGAGAGCTCCAGTCCGACTCAGACGCCAGCAAAGTGGAGGTGGAGTACTGGTTTGGGCTGGTATCATCAAAGATGAGCTTGTGGGGCCTTTTTGGGTTGAGGATGGAGTCAAGCTCAACTCCCAGTCCTACTGCCAGTTTCTGGAAGACACCTTCTTCAAGCAGTGGTACAGGAAGAAGTCTGCAAGGTAAGAAAAACATGATTTTCATGCAGGACAATGCTCCATCACACGCGTCCAAGTACTCCACAACGTGGCTGGCAAGAAAGGGTATAAAAGAAGAAAATCTAATGACATGGCCTCCTTGTTCACCTGATCTGAACCCCATTGCAAAGATGTGGTCCATCATCAAATGTGAGATTTACAAGGAGGGAAAACAGTACACCTCTCTGAACAGTGTCTGGGAGGCTGTGGTTGCTGCTGCACGCAATGTTGATGGTGAACAGATCAAAACACTGACAGAATCCATGGATGGCAGGCTTTTGAGTGTCCTTGCAAAGAAAGGTGGCTATATTGGTCACTGATTTGTTTTTGTTTTGTTTTTGAATGTCAGAAATGTATATTTGTGAATGTTGAGATGTTATATTGGTTTCACTGGTAAAAATAAATAATTGAAATGGGTATATATTTGTTTTTTGTTAAGTTGCCTAATAATTATGTACAGTAATAGTCACCTTCACACACAGATATCCCCCTAAAATAGCTAAAACTAAAAACAAACTAAAAACTACTTCCAAAAATATTCAGCTTTGATATTAATGAGTTTTTTGGGTTCATTGAGAACATGGTTGTTGTTCAATAATAAAATTAATCCTCAAAAATACAACTTGCCTAATAATTCTGCACTCCCTGTATGAAAGAAGCATTACTTACCCATTTAGTTGCCTGAAGTTCTAGCAACACCACTCAAGTATTCCTTGCCAGTCACTGTTTGCTTCACTGCATCAATGACATGACTATAAACCCACGTAACTGCATCAGCCAATGCCTGGACTCATCAGACTTATGCCATATACTGCTGAGGCCAGTGACTGCTACAATGGTCACATGGATAGACATGCAGCATGCTGTAGGGGCATGTGTGAGTGTAGGTGGCTGAATGGGAGTACTCCTGGTTCTGACATTCCCTGGACTCGTGCACTGATGGGAAGGGCATCATTTTCTTCCCTCTGGGGCACACTGGTTCTGGGGTTCTCCACCCTGAAGACGGTAGAGGTGCCCTTGGTGTTGAGGGTTTTACAGTGAAATGCAGGGTCCCAGGTCTTGTAATGCCAACCGTTTGCAGTGTGGTAGTAGTGTGGGAAGCAATGATGAGGTCAGGATAGTTTCAACAGCTTCACTGTTAGAGATGGCCTTGCGGTTCGCCCGGCGGTCGTTTTGCGGTGAACTTTGCTCATTCGTGATTCGCCGAACGGGCGAACATGTGGCGATGTCCGCTGGCGCCATATTCTTTTACATTGTGAAGAACTTTGACCCATGACACATCCATCAGGTGGTACAGGACAGCCAATTGAGACGTTTCAGCACATGGACCTACCCCCTACCTTATAAATAAACCCGATCTGGTCGCCATTTTACATTCAGTCTTTTGCCAGTGTAGGGAGAGGTTGCCGTATGGAGCAGGGACAGACTTAGGGACACTACACACTAGCTAATAGGACCATAAAAGTCCTTTAAAGGACTGGTATAGGTGTGCTATCGATAGGTGTGACTTACTGAGGGGTGTAATATACTTATAATATACTTTCTAACATAGAAAGTATATTATAGTGCATTTGTATTGTGCAGCAGTTGTGTGCGGTTCTGCTGAGATACTGTAGCTATATACAGGGACAAACGCTATTGGAACAAATAATTTCTACTGGTGTTATATACCAGTTGCCCCCCAAAAAAACTGATTGAAGCAGGGGTGTTATATACCAATGATATACTTTCTATATAGTGCATTTGGGTAGTGCAGCATTGATTTGCGGTTTTGCTGCGTTACCGCAGCTACACAGAGTGACAAATGCCATTGGAACAAATAATTTCTACTGGTGGGATATACCAGTTGCCCCCCCAAAAAAGTGAAAAAAAAAGTGGCCTACAGTAACATTTTTATCCATTGACCGCATAATGTACCTCCAGCCACATAATCAGAATTTCTTTCATGTCAGGTTAATACCTAATTTTTAAGGCCCGTACCCCCGTGGCCTAAAATAAAAAATTTCTAGGCTCCAACAGGGCACATTTCAGAGAATTTCCCTTTAAGATGCATAAAAATGGCCCCTGATTAAGATACATATTTTTTGTTGGAATTTTTGTCATTGATCCCCCTCTACTATGTCACTGTCCATGTTGTGGGACTATTTGTGCACTTCTACTAAGTATTTGGTGGCTGCAAATATGATCTTAAGGTTTTTCAGGTTCGCCTGTTATTAAAGTGAATGGGGCCCGGCGCGAACATGCGGTTTGCGAACATTTGATCGCGTACGCTAACCATCCTGGCAGATGTTCGTCCATCACTGTTTTTCCCTGCAACAGTAAATGGATAAGTCACACAGGCATAGTGTATATCAAATTCAGTTTCCACAGTTGATATGTAATTCCCAAGGCTGCGTATGATGAAGGACTAGTCTTTTTCCCTTCTTAGTCAAATTGTGCAATCTTTCTTTTTCCAGCTTAAGAGGTGCAATATCTCTTTCTCTAGCTATAATTAGGTACCCCAGTATCCTCAGTGGAATACAATATAGTGATAAGCTGGAAGCTTGTTATTCTCCCACCACTTGCATGGATGCCTTTTACCTCAATGTGAGTGCTTTTACCTTTCTGTGACCAAATGTTCAGCAATTCTCCTGTGTATGCTCACTAGAATTGTCCCAATTTGTTTATGTACTCCACAGGGAAAGAATATTTACTAGGGTTCTGCTCCACCCAGTATAACTGTAGACTTCATTCTATTTCCTCCTAGAGAGGAAAGGGTGGTGCCAGCCCTGCCTAGTTACCTGGGAACCTCCCACTCCATAGACAGCCTCATGCACACGACTGTTGTCAGCTGGTTCCAGTATTGTGGACCACAAACCACAGGTCCACAATATATGGGCACCGGCTGTTTGCATCATTTAGTTGAATGGGTCCGCAATCTGAAAGGTGAGGTGTGGAACGGAGGCACGGAACCCCACGGGAGAACTACGGAGTGCTTCCATGGGGTTTATGTCCATGCTTCCGTCGGATGTGAATGGGTCCTGCATACGCATATGGCGGCCCTACGGTTGCTGCCCATGCATTGCGGACTGCAATTTGCAGCACGGGCCAAGCCGGCACACGTTCGTGTGCATGAGCCTCAAAGGACATAATACACAACATAATGCATGAACTACAATGACATTATGACATTCACCACTTTGCAGTGAGGACACTGCATACAGGCACTTCACCGCTACAGCCAAGTAAACAGAGACCAGCAGTGAGGACTGGGGCTGCTGCTGCTGCTGGAGAGATGGGGAAGACGCAAGAAAATTAGGCTTTGTTTATTGTTTTCTCACATTTCCCCTTTGGCAATTTTTGTCCCAACTCAGAAAGCCCCTTTACCACACTGTGCCATGCCTAGTTCAGACCCTCAGGAGGTGGAAATGACTCTGGGATTCTCTCTTTTGTGTTCTCGGAGCCTATGCGCCATGCTCATGTGCCTGGATCGTTCCTTCGAGATAATATTATGTAGTCAATGCAGTAAATGCCTTTATCCTTGGAATATCTTGTTGGGAATATATTGGGAAGTAATGAGATATGTCTGATGTTTGCCAAAGCCGACAACACAGAACCCTAAAACATGTTCCCTTTCGTCACATTTCCACCGCCAGTATGGTGCAACAGCTGTGTAGAGCATATTCCGTTTATTACAGAACCATTGACAGTCTGCCCAGCCAAACATCCAGATTAATGCCTGAATTGAGTAATTAATGATAGTGACTCTTTATGCATGGTGAATTTACATCAAGTTGAGAGTGTATTAAATCATGAAAATAATGGCATCTGGGCTGTGGCATAACAGCAAGAGAATATAATCCATTTGTCTTTCCTTTCATTTTGTCTTTGTGTGCCAGAGGAACTTTGTAATTCTGAAATAATAATTCTCAGAGATTTCATCTTCACCATAACCAATTAAATATTTCAGATCAAATATCTTTTGTAACCTTGCGGTCTTTACCCATCCCCGTTATAATTACAGATCATGTGCAAATAAAATGAATAATTTGTTGTGGGTATTCTTTGCTTGACCTTTTGCCTGGCAGCACATTGCGTGCCCTTGAATGATCATAAATTAACTAAAGCAGTGTAGCAAGGTTAAAATAGATTTTAGGCTCTAAAATTTATAACTATAACATAAAATATATACGAAGACATAAAACTTATATATTTTTTCTTAGCCATCATCTTATGTGCTTGGATAAGAACATGTATTAAGAATAAAGTACAAGACTAAAAGTCTGGATGAATGCCCTAACATATATGCTCATGCAGGCATTTTCTTTTACTTCATTTACATACAGAACAGACCAAAAGTTTGGACACCTTCTCATTCAAAGAGTTTTCTTTATTTTCATGACTATGAAAATTGTAGATTCACACTGAAGGCATCAAAACTATGAATTAACACATGTGGAATTATATACATAACAAAAAAGTGTGAAACAACTGAAAATATGTCATATTCTAGGTTCTTCAAAGTAGCCACCTTTTGCTTTGATTACTGCTTTGCACACTCTTGGCATTCTCTTGATGAGCTTCAAGAGGTAGTCACCTGAAATGGTTTTCACTTCACACGTGTGCCCTGTCAGGTTTAATAAGTGGGATTTCTTGCCTTATAAATGGGGTTGGGACCATCAGTTGCGTTGTGGACAAGTCAGGTGGATACACAGCTGATAGTCCTATTGAATAGACTGTTAGAATTTGTATTATGGCAAGAGAAAATCAGCCAAGTAAAGAAAAACGAGTGGCCATCATTGCTTTAAGAAATGAAGGTCAGTCAGTCCAAAAAATTGGGAAAACTTTGAAAGTGTCCCCAAGTGCAGTCACAAAAACCATCAAGCGCTACAAAGAAACTGGCTCACATGCGGACCGCCCAAGGAAAGGAAGACCAAGAGTCACCTCTGCTGCGGAGGATAAGTTCATCAGCCTCAGAAATCGCAGGTTAACAGCATCTCAGATTATAGACCAGGTCAATGCCACACAGAGTTCTAGCAGCAGACACATCTCTAGAACAACTGTTAAGAGGAGACTGTGTGAATCAGGCCTTCATGGTAGAATATCTGCTAGTAAACCACTGCTAAGGACAGGCAAAAAGCAGAAGAGACTTGTTTGGGCTAAAGAACAGCAAGGAATGGACATTAGACCAGTGGAAATCTGTGCTTTGGTCTGATGAGTCCAAATTTGAGATCTTTGGTTCCAACCACCGTGTCTTTGTGCGATGCAGAAAAGGTGAACGGATGGACTCTACGTGCCTGGTTCCCACCGTGAAGCATGGAGGAGGAGGTGTGATGGTGTGGGGGTGCTTTGCTGGTGACACTGTTGGGGATTTTTTCAAAATTGAAGGCATGCTGAACCAGCATGGCTACCACAGCATCTTGCAGCGGCATGCTATTCCATCCGGTTTGCGTTTAGTTGGACCATTATTTATTTTTCAACAGGACAATGACCCCAAAGACACCTTCAGGCTGTGTAAGGGCTATTTGACCATGAAGGAGAGTGATGGGGTGCTGCGCCAGATGACCTTGCCTCCACAGTCACCGGACCTGAACCCAATCGAGATGGTTTGGGGTAAGGCTACTTTCACACTAGCGTTCGTCGGTCCGCTCGTGAGCTCCGTTTGAAGGGGCTCACGAGCGGACCCGAACGCAGCCGTCCAGCCCTGATGCAGTCTGAATGGAGCGGATCCGCTCAGACTGCATCAGTCTGGCGGCGTTCAGCCTCCGCTCCGCTCGCCTCCGCACGGGCAGGCGGACAGCTGAACGCTGCTTGCAGCGTTCGGGTGTCCGCCTGGCCGTGCGGAGGCGTGCGGATCCGCCCAGACTTACAATGTAAGTCAATGGGGACGGATCCGTTTGAAGATGCCACAATATGGCTCAATCTTCAGGCGGATCCGTCCCCCATTGACTTTACATTGAAAGTCTGGACGGATCCGTACGAGGCTATTTTCACACTAAGCTGTTATATGCTAAAATAATGCAGACGGATCCGTTCTGAACGGAGCCTCCGTCTGCATTATTATGATCGGATCCGTTCAGAACGGATCCGATCGAACGCTAGTGTGAAAGTAGCCTAAGCTGGACCGCAGAGTGAAGGCAAAAGGGCCAACAAGTGCTAAGCGTCTCTGGGAACTCCTTCAAGACTGTTGGAAGACCATTTCAGGTGACTACCTCTTGAAGCTCATCAAGAGAATGCCAAGAGTGTGCAAATCAGTAATCAAAGCAAAAGGTGGCTACTTTAAAGAACCTAGAATATGACATATTTTCAGTTGTTTCACACTTTTTTGTTATGTATATAATTCCACATGTGTTAATTCATAGTTTTGATGCCTTCAGTGTGAATCTACAATTTTCATAGTCATGAAAATAAAGAAAACTCTTTGAATGAGAAGGTGTGTCCAAACTTTTGGTCTATACTGTAGCTTCACTATATATTGAGTATAGTTGCAACCATTCTCATGCAAATGCAATACAACAGTTCTATATGCAGTGGGGTACCTCCAATGGAGGCACACCATGCAGCTGCTATGGGGATTGTGGAGAAAAGTGGCCTGGCCATGGAAGAACGGCCCTGCCCCCTAATTACACTTAATTTAGGCTCATGAATGCCCCAAGTCCCTGCCTGGGGCTCGGCCCCCACCTTATAGTTCTCTGTTACCAGTTTTCTGTGATCAGGGACCCCCCGTCCCCTTGCCCAGCACATTAGTGGCTGGCTGCCTCGCCCAAATCCCTATGAGCACTGGCTTTGCGTGTTGTCTAAGTAGTATGGTACATTGTATAATATGCAGCAGCAGACACAGTTCATGGGGTGTATGGTACACTACATAATACACAGCAGCAGGCACAGTTCATGGGGTGCGGGTATGGCATACTATATAATACAGAGCAGCAGGCTCAGTTCAAGGGTTGGGGGTTGTGGAATGCTATATAATACTCAGCAGCAGGTACAGTTCATGGACGGTATGGCATAATATATAATACATAGCACCAGGCACAGTTCATGGGGTGCGGATATGGCATACTATATAATACAGAGCAGCAGGCACAGTTCAAGGGTTGGAGGTTGTGGAATGCTATATAATACTCAGCAGCAGGTAGAGTTCATGGGAGGTATGGCACACTATATAATATGCAGCAAAAGGCCCAGTTCATGGGGGGGTATGGCATACTATATAATACGTAGCACCAGGCACAGTTCATGGGGTGGAATGGCATACTATATAATACGCAGCAGCAGGCACAGTTCATGGGGTGGAGGTATGGTATACTATATAATACTATTACTTATATAAATATCCACAAGGTATCTTAGTATAATAAAATATCAAACTTTATTTCATAGTATATAAAACAATGTTTAAAAAAAAAAACTGCATCAGATATAACAAAAGGACCCCATATCAAATAAGTACTAAACATGAGAGTCACAGTATATTATAGCATAATCTATATATTATACATTGATAGGTCTAGGTACATAAAAATCTTCACCAAAATAGGGATGTCAAGCTAGATAGTATAAATAACAAAGTAGTCAATCATAAATGTCTATCTGGAAAGCATATGCAAAAAATCTAGCTACTACTAACAATCATTTATCCATACAAACCAATGTAAAGAGACCTCACATCCCCGTGTCATTTTCCAAGAGGAATATTCCAGAGAGTCAACTCATGTAGCTACTATGGTGCGCTGGATTGGTCTTACTCTCGTTGCTATTAGTTGTTGAGAGTCTGTGCAAGACTTCTCTTACCAGAGGAAAAGCAGCAATAGCGAGTGTCTTATGCAGGAGTAAATGTTAACTGTTTTATATTAAGCATGAAGCACGTGTCCCTTTACATTGGAGTAGGTATAGTCAGAATTAGCATCAAAATTTGGGGTACTAATTAAGATGAGGTCAGATTAAAAAAAGTAGTGCCACCTGGACTAAACTCTCAAAAGTGCAATTACAGATGGCATGTACAGTGTATATGAATGAAGGAAGCGTCAGATCGAGGGGATTTGCCTGGCCACATGACCTTCCATTAGCGGCCATCTTATGGACAGGACCTCTGTGTGGACAGCACAAAAGACTTTCTAAACAAGGGAGTATACCTGCTAAAATATAGAAAATAGTACTCGGGCCAAACACATCGTGATATTCGGGTGATCGACCGAGCACCCGAGTTTAATGGAAGTCAATGGGAGAACCCGAGCATTAAACCAGGTACCCCCTGCTCTGAAGAGGGGAGGATGCCTGGTTCATAACAAAATTCTGAAATTGTTGGTAACACCACCGAAATGGTTCTGTAACAGCATGGGGAGGATGTATGGATGCATCTTGGACTCGCTGGTCGCTGCTGGGAACTATGTTGTTGCTGATCTGACCATCTAAAACATTATGGGCGGTGGCCTGCTGCCGCTTTGGTGACTCTAGTTAACCTAGGGCCGAAGGCACGTCCCCGTGACGGTGGCGATCCATTTGGATCAACTTTCGATGTAATTGTCAGCTCAAAATCATTGTAAACTCAGGGAGCCTGAGAAACGACTACCACATCCAAGGAAGGCAAGCGGGTGGTGTGCAAATGACACACTCCCAACTCGTGGAGGTAATGACGATAAATAATAATACAGGACTCTTAAGATACCCTGTTATTGGATTAAGTAATAAAAAATTATAGGGAATGTCACTGCAGTATTTTGGATGAGGAAACTTTATACAGGAGAGGCCCTGCTGCCGCTTTGTTGACTCTAGATAACTTCTGCCTGGTCCCCGTGACATCCACGATCCATTTGGATATCTTCCCTATCAACTTTCAATGTTCTTTTATGCGCCTAACATGGTGACCACCGGTAACGGGGAATCATTGATCGATTTCGGAGAGAGAGCCTGATAAACGGCTACGGCTACTATTTCAAAGCAAGGCAGCATGAGTTGCGGGCCTGCATGTGAGCTGACAAAGTAAAAGATTTGAGTTGCGAGCCTTCAGGTGAACTGACCCTGTAAAAGTTGCAGGCCTGCAGGTGAGCTGAGCCTTTAAAATATTTTAGGTGCGGGCCTACATGTGAGCTGACCAAGTAAAAGATTTGAGTTGCGGGCCTGCTGGTGAGCTGAGGTGGAACCGACAAATCCAACTTGATTTTGATGGCTGCATTAATCTGCAGGTGACCGTCATGCAGCTCTACAGATTTGTTTCCATCTGCATCTTTCTCAACAATCTGTGGTCTTTTATCCAGACTCTGTCATTGTGCCACTATGTGGCCTCCTCATGCTGCCATCTCTACACCATGTCACCTTGCCACTCATTTTTATCACCATGATGCTGCTGATGCTGCTTAAAAGGCCTTAAACTGATCACCAGGCCCACAATTTAATTAAGGTTTTGGAATCGATAAATATAACTTGCTTTTGTGGGCTGCAACAGTGGTGTAGCTAGAAATGACTGGGCCCCATAGCAAATTTTTGAATGGGGCTCCATCCCACAGTAATTTTTTTAGCGACCCCTTCCTTTCATGCCACCCCATTCCTGTGGCTAGAAAAGATCGCTCTCTCAGACCAGGGCCGGCAGCTGTTCCATCCGTTTTATACACTGTCTATACTGTCACTGTATATAACTACATTGTGTAATACTGTTGAGGGGGCCCTGACCAAATCCTTTAGTCCACCTCTTCCTGGATGGGCCCCTTCTGGGTCAGGGCACCAAAGCTGCAGCTTCCCCCATAGCTATGCCCCTGGTCTGCATTAATCTGCAGGTGACCGTAATACAGCTCCACAGATTTGTTTCCATCTGCATCTTTCTAAACAATCTGTGGCCTTAGTCTTTTATCCAGACTCATTCATTGTGCCACTATGTGGCCTCCTCATGCTGCCATCTCCACAGTATGTCACCTTGCCACTCATTTTTATCACCATGCTGCTGCTGATGCTGCTTAAAAGGCCTTAAACTGATCACCAGGCCCACAATCTAATTAAGGTATTACGCACAAAACCAAAGTAAAAAATCGATTTTATAGGAAAAATTTATTGAAAACATTCTTTCCTGTATATTTACTTGTATATAAATTGCAAGTGCTGCCAAAAATTACAAGAAAGAGGCACTCCAATACAACCTGTATATCACATAAAGGAGGGCCTCATTCACATTGTAAAATATTTTAGGTTTAGGCCTTCAGAGGAGCTGACCCTGTAAAACATGGAAACATAGAATGTGTCGGCAGATAAGAACCATTTGGCCCATCTAGTCTGCATAATATACTGAATACTATGAATAGCCCCTGGTCCTATCTTATATGAAGGATGGCCTTATGCCTATCCCATGCATGCTTAAACTCCTTCACTGTATTTGCAGCTACCACTTCTGTAAGAAGGCTATTCCACGCATCCACTTACTTTTACTCAAATACTTCCTGATATTACTTTAAAACCTTTGCCCCTCTAATTTAAAACGATGTCCTCTTGTAGCAGTTTTTCTTCTTTTAAATATTCTCTCCTCTTTTACCTTGTTGATTCCCTTTATGTATTTAAAAGTTTCTATCATATCCCCTCTGTCTCGTCTTTCTTCCAAGCTATACATGTTAAGGTCCTTTAATCTTTCCTGTTAAGTTTGATCCTGCAATCCATGTACTAGTTTAGTAGCTCTTCTCTGAACTCTTTCCAAAGTATCAATATCCTTCTGGAGATATGGTCTCCAGTACTGCGCACAATACTCCAAATGAGGTCTCACTAGTGCTCTGTAGAACGGCATGAGCACCTTCCTTTTTCTAATGGTAATGCCTCTCCCTATACACCAAAGCATTCTGCTAGCATTTCCTGCTGCTCTGTGACATTATCTGCCTACCTTTAAGTCTTCTGAAATAATGACCTCTAAATCCCTTTCCTCAGATACTGAGGTTAGGACTGTATCACTGATTTTATATTCTGCTCTTGGGTTTTTACACCCCAGGTGCATTATCTTGCACTTATCAACATTACATTTTAGTTGCCAGATTTTTGACCATTCCTCTAGTTTTCCAAAATCCTTTTCCATTTGGTGTATCCCTCCAGGAACATCAACCCTGTTGCAAATCTTTGTGTCATCAGCAAAAAGACACACCTTACCATCGAGGTCTTCTGCAATTTCGCTCATAAAGATATTTAACAATATAGGTCCCAGAACAGATCCCTGAGGTACCCCACTGGTAACAAGACCATGGTCTGAATATACTCCATTGACTACAACCCTCTGTTGTCTGTCCCTCAGCCACTGCCTAATCCATTCAAAAATATGGGAGTCCAAGCACAAAGACTGCAATTTATTGATAAGCCTTCTGTGTGGGACAGTATCGAAAGCCTTACTGAAGTCTAGATAAGCAATGTCTACTGCACCTCCACCATCTATTATTTTAGTCACCCAATCAAAAAAATCAATAAGATTAGTTTGACATGATCTCCCTGAAGTAAACCGATGCTGTTTTTCATTTTTCAATCCATGGGATTTTAGATGTTCCACAATCCTCTCCTTAAGTATGGTTTCCATTAATTTCCCCACTATTGATGTCTTACTGGCCTATAGTTGCTCAATTCCTCCCTACTACCTTTCTTGTGAATGGGCACAACATTTGCTAATTCCTAATCTTCTGGGACGACTCCTGTTATCAGTGATTAGTTAAATAAATCTGTTAATGGTTTTGCTAGTTCACCGCTAAGCTCTTTTAATAGCTTTGGGTGTATCCCATCAGGCCCCTGTGACTTATTTGTATTATTTTAGACAGCCGACTTAGAACCTTTTCCTCTGTAAAGACACATGCATCAAAAGATTCATTAGTCTTCCTTCCTAACTGATGTCCTTTTCCTTCATTTTCCTTTGTAAAAACTGAACAGAAGTATTTATAGAGGCAGTCAGCTAGTTCTTTATTTTCTTCCATATACCTTCCTTCTTTTGTTTTTTTGGTAATTCCTTGTTTTAGTTTCCTTTTTTCATTTATGTATCTAAGGAATTATCGCCTTTTTCACTGATTGAGCTAATTTCTCTTCTGTCTGTGCTTTAGAAGCTCTTATAACTTGCTTGGCCTCTCTCTGCCTAATCTTATAAATTTGCCTGTCATCCTCATTATTATTATTTTTTATAATTACTAAATGCTATCTTTTTGTTTTTGATGATTTTGGCCACTTCTGCCACAGTGGTCTCAGTGGTCACAGAGTACCACAGTGGTCTCTTCCTTTTTTTTGCTTTTACTGACAAGCCTAATGCAATTATCTGTTGTCTTCAATAGTGCCACTTTTAAGTAGTCCCATTTCTCCTGGACTCTATTGAAACTGTTCCAATCTGATAGGGACTCGTATACTACTAATCTAATTTAAGAAAAGTACGTTTTTTGAAAATCTTTTGTTTTTGTGTGGTGTGACTCAGTCACTGTACTTATAGTAAACCACACTGACTGGTGATCACTAGATCCCAAGCTTTTCCCTACAGTAATATCAGATACCAAATTCCCATTTGTGAATACTAAATCTAAAATGGCCTCCTTCCGGGTTGGCTGTTCAACTACTTGCTGTAGAGATAATCCCAGTAGGGAATTTAGAATATCTGAACTCCTGGCAGAACTAGCTATTTTGGTTTTCCAGTTTACATCAGGAAGATTAAAGTCTCCCATAATGATAACTTCCCTTTTCAATGTCATTTTAGCTATTTCCTCCACTAGTAGATCATCTAATTCTTTGACTTGACTAGTTGGTCTATATATCACACCTACACGAGTTACCTTATGATTATCAAGCTGCAAGGTAACCCAAAAGATTTTAGGTTTGGGCCTGCAGGTGAGCTGACCCTGTAAAACATTTGAGTTGCGGGCTTGCAGGTGAGCTGACCATGTAAAAGATTATATGTGAGGGCCTGCTGGTGAGCAGACCCTCTAAAAAATTATATGTGAGGGCCTGCTGGTGAGCGGACCCTCTACAAAATTATATATGAGGACCTGCTGGTGAACGGACCCTCTACAAAATTATATCTGAGGGCCTGCTGGTGAGTGGACCCTGTAAAAAACTAGATGCGAGAGACTGCTGGTGAGCGGACCCCTTTAAAAAAGTATATTCGAAGGCCATATATGCAAGGGCATTATATGTGACGAATAAACAATGCATGTTGATATGACGGAAGAGGAGAAGGAGGATGAGAAAAAGAAGATTAAACCATATACCCTTGTTTGTCGTGGAAGGGGTGCATGGGAATACAGTCTATTAACTACATTATAAACAACACATTTAAAGTACCTTTATGTTCATCAGCATTGCTCTGGTGGAGTCGAGAAGTCATGGTCAATCCTGGAGTTGTTCATTTTTATATGAGTCAACCTGTCAGCATTTTCAGTTGACAGGCGGATACGCTTATCTGTTATAATGCCACCAGCAGCACTAAATACACGCTCAGACAAAACGCTGGCGGCAGGGCAGGCCAGCACCTCCAAAGCGTAGAGCTCCAGTTCGTGCCATGTGTCCAGCTTGGACACCCAGTAGTTGTAAGGCACTGAGGTATCATTGACAACGCTGACACAGTCTGCTATGTACTCCTTCACCAACTTCCAATATTTTTCTCTCCTTGTGGCAGTAGGCCACACATCAGGGTGAGGGTGCTGGCGGGGTGTCATGAAACTGTCCCAGGCTTTGGAGAGTGTTGCTCTTCCTCTGTTGGAACTGCTGTGTGTTCCCCTTGTCTCCCCTCATCGGTTGGCCAAGGAAGTACGGGCTCTGCCGCCAACGTTGTCAGATGGAAAATTTGGGAGCAATTTTCCAACAAGGATAGTCTGGTATTGCACCGTTTTGCTTGTCCTCTCCACCAGAGGGGGGTCGTAAAGAGTGAACAACCAGTAATCTGTGTTGTTTAAAATGCGTATAATGCACGGGTCACAGGAAAGGCAGCCTAACATGAAGTGAGCCATGTGTGCCAGAGTACCAACAGGCTGAGGCAACCGTCTCCTGCTCCTCCTCCTCTTCAGACTCCAATTCGCGCTGAGAAGACGAACTGAGGGTGGTCTGGCTATCATCAACCTGTGTAATGTCTTCCCTCATTTCCACCCCTTCCACATGCACAGCGTCATCCTTAATTGTGAGCAGCGAGCATTTGAGAAGACACAGAAGTGGTATGGTGACGCTGATAATAGCGTTATCGCCGCTCACCATCTGTGTTGATTCCTCAAAGTTGCGTAAAACCTCACAGAGGTCAGACCTCCATGCCCACTCCTCGCTTGTGAATAGCAGAAGCTGACTGGAATGGTGACGACCATGCTGCAGCTGGTATTTCACAACTGCCCTCTGCTGCTCACAAGTCTGGCCAACAGGTGAAATGTGGAGTTCTAGCACATGCTCACGTTGCACAACAGCTGGCAATTTCAAGCGCTGCTGCAGTGTTGACAAACCGGCGGAAGCTGACGGTGACTTGTGGAAATGTGCACACAGGCGGCGCACTTTCACCAGTAGCTCAGGCAAATTTTAGAAACCGCTGAACCACAAGGTTGAATACATGGGCAAGGCATGGGATGTATCCAAGGTTGCCCAGCTCCAAAGCCGCCACCAAGTTACGGCCATTATCAGACACAACCATGCCTAGTTCTAGGTTGAGTGGCGAGAGCCACAGCTCACTCTGGTCTCTTATCCACTGCCGCAGCTCTGCGGCGGTGTGCTGTTTGTCACCTAGGTAGATCAGCTTCAGAATGGCCTGTTGCCGCTTCCCTATGTGTGTGATGACTGACTGGTGCTGCACGCTGATAATTTGGAGGTGGAAGTGGAGGAGGAGGCGGAGGAGGAGAAGTGGGAGTTGGAGCCACTAACGTTGGCTTCAGTAACACCTGTGCCATCCCAGGGTAAGAGTTGCTCCCGGCCTCCACAACATTCACCCAGTGTGCCGTCAGGGAAATTTAGCGTCCCTGGCCGAAAGCGCTTGTCCGTGTGTCCGTTGTTAAGTGGACCTTCCCAGTAACTGTGTTGGTCAGGGCACGTGTGATGTTAAGGGACACATGTTGGTGTAAGGCTGGCACGACACACCTTGAAAAATAGTGGCGGCTGGGGACTGTGTAACAAGGGACAGCCAGCGACATCAGGCTGCGGAAGGCCTCAGTGTCCACAAGCCCAAAATGGCAACATTTCCAGGGCCAGTAATTTGGAAAGCTGTGCATTTAGTGCTATGGCCTGTGGGTGGGAAGCTGGATATTTGCGCTTGCATGAATAGGTGCGGGGTAATGACATTTGGATGCTGCACTGGGACAGGGAAGTGGATGTGGTCACTGATGGTGCTTACGAAGGTCCAGGTGCAGGGTGGGAGGGAAGCATCCGCACCTGCGTCTTGGACAGGGGATTGTCCAGCACGTAACACAGGGGAAGAGGAGGCAGTGGTGTGACCCGCACACACAGATTGTGGACCCAGGCGTTCGGCCCATCTATTAGGGTGCTTTGATGCCATGTGGCGGATCATGCTGGTGGTGGTGAGGTTGTGGCACAGGTTGCAAACTACTGTTCTTCTGTCGTCCGCACTTTACTCAAATAAGCGCCATACTGCCGAACACCTACTCCTTGGCAAGGGAGATTTACGAAAGGGGGGTGCGAGCGGTCCGCGCTGACAGCCAGGTAGAAGGAGACGCCCACAGCAGAAGACTGCGTCTCCGCCTCATTGCGAAGTTACAGCTCATTACAATACAGCGCACCAAAATATTGGAGGATCACAGCGGACGAATGGTGGGGGGGTGGTTTTAAAAAAAAAACACCCATGGCATCAGTGGGGGCAACCCTACAAGGTAATACTATAATTAGCCTATGTCATGTCAAAACTGATGTAAGGTCCTCTTTAAGCCACATTGTTAACAGTAAAATAAGAATTGAGCTATAATGAGTCACAGATCAGAGATAAGAAGCTGTCTGCTAAGCTATCTGATGGGAAAACACCGTAAAAATACAGAGTACGCTACTGGAGAATCTTAAGGCTGTACGGAGAAAGGGGGCTCAAAATGTTTAATAAAGACCACATGAAAAAAGTTTTTTTAGCTCAAAAAGAGTACAATGCAATAAAAAAAAAATGCCCCCAAAGGTGTCCATAGCCTTTAAGTTCTATGCTAGATCTCATAGGCTTCAGAATAACACACTCAGGTCTGCTTGTCCTTTCCTTTCCACAAGTAAAAAAAACTCTGTGGACAGTCCAAAGATTCTCTCCTCGCAGACTCTACAAGATCCAAGATTGTGTAAAATCTGACAGGCTGAACAGCTACGCAGTAGATTAACTTTAATATTGGTCATGCTGAAAATCAGCAAAAGAATAAAATATCCTGGCATTGAGAAAGATGTGGAATCAAAAGGCAGAGTATTTTCTGGATGATTTATGTAATTTGATTGTTGATGTTTTATATGGATTCTTTGTTGGTAGTAATAAAAGGTCACACCTAGTATATCCCAGAAGAAGCTATAACGGTATAGCCCTGAGGCTTGGCATGCCACTTTCTTTTATATTTGATGAGCTCAGAATTTTAAAACTTTTGTAAGCACAATAGAAAGCAAATTCCTTTTACAAAGCCATTTGGCTTTTACACTATGTTCGATTGTGTTTGCTGCTTATAGTGTCTGATGAGAGCAGATTTGAGCGTGTAATTGTGAAGCCTAAGGGAAGTTTGATTTTTACAGTTTAAAACCATTTCAAAAAATGGATTTGAAGTGGGTTTCGTTACTGGGGTACCAGTCAGTACAAAAGTAGCCTTCGGATCCACATTTGAAATGGTTTTAAAGTTTAAAAATGGATGGCTGAAGTTATTCACCAAGGTCTCTGTGCAGCATTAACTAAGTTTGGAGCGAATCGACAAATCTAGGATCCAAAGCTCGATTTGCTCAACACTACCCATGACTCTGTCAATGTACCCGATTTGAGGATGGAGCAGTAATAGAGGTGGACACTGTACAGTTCAAAGAAACAGAATTTACTCAAGTTGGGGCACAAAACGTAATGGTTAGAAACAGAGGTAATGAGGTTGAGAAGATTACAGTCTCAATCAGACATGCAGGTTAGAAATAATGGCATATAGATTGGCGGTTATAGTCTTTACTGGGCACAGAGCTTGGCAGCTGAAGTCTCTATTGGGCAAACAGCTTAACGCTTACAATCTCCATTTGGTATATGTCTTAATAGTTACAGTCTCTGCTGAGGTAACAGAAAAACTTATGGTATTCAGCAAAGGCAGCGCTATAGTTGGTTTGGCACCATCTCAGTCACTGATCTCACTTACAGGCAAAGGTGACACTTTTTCCAGCCTCCCACAGTACAAGAACATGCTGGATGTAGTCCAAAACCACTTGCAAATACACAGGGCCTTCTCTGGTCATGAGGCATTATCCCCTGCAGACCAAGTAATAAAGAGATCAAAGCGCTGGAAGCGGTCTGGTTTGCTACCTTTTCAGCAACACACAGGGGTAAGGTCCAAGTCCTCATTCTTTTGGAACTGCAGAGTTTGCCCAACAGGTTCTCTATACTTTCTGTACACACTCTACCCTGAAAGGGTACCAAACACCTCATTATATACACTGGCTCCACCTTCGCATGTAGCTCATGTGGTACATACATGACCAGAGACCTCTATACTCTAAGTTTAAGCAGAAACAACCATTTACACCGTCATTGTTTACCTGCAGGTACATGGCCTTCAATATGGTCCAATGATCAGGAAAGGCAGTTCATAGGCACATCGGCCAGTCTGAACACCCTACAAGTGAGACCAAGAAACAAATGATCAAATGTCCGCAGATCAGATAGTTTACGCAACCATAAAAAGGGTCTCTCTGGTCAGCAGTAGAGATGAGCAAATTTCTCAATAATTCGATTTGGTTGGTTCGCCAAATTTTCCGAAAATATTCAATACGATCCGAATTTATTAGACGCAAATTGCGTAAAAAAAACAGCTATTTCCTGGCTGCAGAGAGCCTTTATAGTGGTGTAGAACACTGTGTCTTTCAGTAACATGCATAGGGAGTCTGCTGTGTTAGTGAAACATTGTTGTGAGTCAGTATGACACGCAGATGACAGGTGTCGCTATTAGAATCACTGCACACTTCACTTATTTGGGCAGGTACTGGGCCAAAACTGACCAACTAACTCAAGTGTGAGCTCAGAGCTCAGCCTTACAGGTCGATGTTAGCGTCAAGAAGCCACTCCTTTTCCACCGTCATTAGCTGATTCCACATAGATGTCTACAGAACCTGTTTTATTAAATGATTATACAAGTAGAGCCCCCCGACAGAGTGGAGAGGGTGTCAGCAGTAAGTTTGTTTTGACGTCACTGATTATTTTACCCTTCCTCTGATCCATCAGAACTATAACCCCAAAAGAAACGGATCCTGTCTTTTGAGCATCTGCCTTCACTCGGTCAACATTTGGTCAGTAATCCATCAGTATTGCTAAAGCAAAAAAAAAAACAGGAGTGGATCTAAAACAGAGATGACATGTGAATAGAGTATTTGCATGTCTTCTGTGTTTTGTACCCACTCCTACAAATCATAAGCCAATTCTAATGCAAAATAGGGACCATGTCATACAGGCCTTACAGCTGCTACATAGACGGGATCTGTTGTGCGTCTCATTTTTCCTTCCTTCTGACAAATCAGAAGAAGGGTAAAATAAATGATGATGTCAACCAGGCCAAAAAGTCAAATTAGTGGTCCAGTCATGAAGTAGGGAGGGTAGGAACAGCATGAAAAGTCCACAGAGTGGCCCAGTGACATAGTGGTGAGGTGGCAGCAGCATGAGGAGACCAGAGAGTAGTGATGTGACAGCAGCATGAGGAGACCACAGAGTGGCCCAGTGACAGAGTAGGGAGGGGGCAGCAGTATGAGGAGACCACAGAGTAATGATGTGACAGCAGCATAAGGAGACAACAGAGTCAACCAGTGACATAGTGGTGAGGTACCAGCAGCATGAGGAGACCACAGAGTCAACCAGTGACATAGTGGTGAGGTACCAGCAGCATGAGGAGACCACAGAGTGGCCCAGTGACAGTGCAGAGGTAGCAGCAGCATAAAAAAACACAGAGTGGCCCAGTGACATAGTGTTGAGGTAGCAGCAGCATGAGGAGACCACAGAATAGTGAGGTGGCAGCAGTATCAGGAGACCACAGAGTAGTGAGGTGGCAGCAGCATTAGGAGACCAAAGAGTTGTGAAGTGGCAGCAGCATGAGGAGACCACAGAGTGGCCCACTGACATAGTGTTGAGGTGGCAGCAGCATGAGGAGACCACAGAGTAGAGATGTGGCAGGCAGAAGCATGAGGAAATTACAGAGTGGTGATGTGTCAGCAGCAGGAGGAGACCACAGAGAATCCCAGTGACATAGTGTTGAGGAGGCAGCAGCATGAGGAGACCACAGGGTGGCCCAGTGACATAGTGTTGAGGTGGCAGTAACATGGGGAGACCACAGAGTAGTGATGTGGCAGCAGCATGAGGATACCACAGAGTGGTGATGTGGCAGCAGCATGAGGAGACCACAGAGTGGCCCAGTGACATAGTGTTGAGGTGGTAGCAGCATGAGGAGACCACAGAGTGGCCCAGTGACATAGTGTTGAGGTGGCAGCAGCATGAGAAGACCACAGAGTAGTTATGTGGCAGCAGCATGAGGAGACCACAGAGTGGCCCAGTGACATAGTGTTGAGGTGGCAGCAGCATGAGAAGACCACAGAGTAGTTATGTGGCAGCAGCATGAGGAGACCACAGAGTGGCCCAGTGACAGAGTGGGGAGATGGAAGCAGCATGAGGAGACCACAGAGTGGCCCAGTGACATAGTGTTGTGGCAGCAGCATGAGGAGACCACAGAGTAGTGATGTGATGGCAGCATGAGGAGACCACAGAGTGGCCCACTGACATAGTGTTATGGTGGCAGCAGCATGAGGACACCACAGACTGGTGAGGTGGCAGCACCATGAGGAGACCAAAGAGTGGCCCAGTGACATAGTGTTGAGGTGGCAGCAGCATGAGGAGACCAGACAGTAGTGATGTGGCAGCAGTATGAGGAGACCACGGAGTGGCCCAGTTACATAGTGTTGAGGTGGCAGCAGCATGAGGAAACCACAGAGTAGTGATGTGGCAGGCAGAAGCATGAGGACATTACAGAGTGGCTGGCAGCAGCAGGAGGAGACCACAGAGTGGCCCAGTGACATAGTGTTGAGGTGGCAGCAGCATGAGGAGACCACAGAGTGGCCCAGTGACATAGTGTTGAGGTGGCAGCAGCATGAGAAGACCACAGAGTAGTTATGTGGCAGCAGCATGAGGAGACCACAGAGTGGCCCAGTGACAGAGTGGGGAGATGGAAGCAGCATGAGGAGACCACAGAGTGGCCCAGTGACATAGTGTTGTGGCAGCAGCATGAGGAGACCACAGAGTAGTGATGTGGCGGCAGCATGAGGAGACCACAGAGTGGCCCACTGACATAGTGTTATGGTGGCAGCAGCATGAGGAGACCAAAGAGTGGCCCAGTGACATAGTGTTGAGGTGGCAGCAGCATGAGGAGACCAGACAGTAGTGATGTGGCAGCAGTATGAGGAGACCACAGAGTGGCCTAGTTACATAGTGTTGAGGTGGCAGCAGCATGAGGAGATCACAGAGTAGTGATGTGGCATCAGCATAAGGAGACCACTGAGTGGCCCAGTGACATAGTCTTGTGGTGGCAGTGGCAGCGGCATGAGAAGACCACAAAGTAGTGATGAGTAGTCCAGGGGATCTTGGATGTGGGGTGGCAGGGTGTACTCCAAGTATGCCACAACCTGCTGGTTCAGATTCTGCTCTATGTCTACCTGCTGCTGCTGGTGAGTAGTTTCTTCAGTAAGCAGGTGAAGAAAACTGCTCATCAGCGACTCTAGACTTAAGATGCTGTTGATGGAGCTGGTACTGCTCCTGCCCCCCAAACCCATCCACCCCAAAGCCATTGCAGTGGAACGAGAGCACAGAGGGCCCCTTTCCCCGGGCAGAACTGCGTGGGGATGGGTGATATCGCAAATAGGCAGCGGCCAATTGACTACATAGGATGTCTCGATAGTAGTTCTGTTTGTCCTCTCTTTCAGTGGGTGTGAAAAAGGCCCATATTTTGGACCGGTAGCGAGGGTCTAACATGGTGGAGAGCCAGTAGTCATCCCTCTGTGTCTGGGTCCTCTGCCTCCTCTTTTTCATCGCCCTGCAGCTCCTCCTCTCCTGTCACCTGTGTAGAAAAAACACCCATTTCTCTACACAGTGCTTGTGTTCAAATGTCCTTCTCCTCCTCCTCTAGTTCAGCCCCCACAGGGCTCATGTGGCTGTGAGATGTAGTCGCCATGTCTCCTGTCCCCTGGCCAGCCAGATTTAGTAGCATCTGCTCCAGGACATGAATTAGTGGAATGACGTTGTTCATCTCGTAGTCCTGGCGACTGACAAATAAAGTCACCTCCTCAAAGGCAGCAGGTGTCACGCATGAGCTGCTACTGGCTAACATCGAACCTCTGTCCGCGTGTATCATCAATAAATCATTTATGGCCTTTCTCTGTTCATATAATCGGTCCAACATATGGAGGGTGGAATTCCAATGGGTGGAAACGTTGCATATCAGCCTCTGTTGGGGGATGCCGTTCTGCCGCTGCAGCTCAAGGAGGGTGTGCTTTTTGGTGTACGAGTGGCTGAAGTGCATGCAAAGTTTCCTGGTTATTTTCAAGATGTCTTGCAGATGGACGGAAGACTTCAGGAACCGCTTTACAACTTGATAGAACAGATTGAACACGTGCGCCATGCAGGACGCATAGCTCAGCCCTCCTTGACGCAGCGCAGACACCATGTTCTTCCCGTTATCAGTCACCATGGTTCCGATTTTGAGTTGTCGAGGAGAAATATAGTATGCTTTCCTCCCCTGTGTGACTCTGTTTGCCCAGGCAAACTAGGTGCACAACAGCGTGACACCATCGTGCCCTGCACATGGGGTATGCTGGTAGGGCACTGTGAATTGTCCCTGCAGTGGAAGCTAAGGACACAGAGGAGGACATTGTCGCAGGAACAACAGCGTGAGAATATGAAGGCAGAAGCGGTGTCACCTGGCAAAGTTGCTGATGTGGCTGGACAGGAACCACATTCACCCAGTGGACCATAAAGGACATATATTGTCCTTGACCGTAGTTAAAGCTTCATACGTCTGCGCTGCCGTGCACTTTGGCAGACACCGACAAGCTGAAGGACTGGCCCACCTTCTGTTCTACATATGTGTGCAGGGCTGGTACTGCCTTTTAGGGAAAGAAATGACGGCTTAGGACTCTCCACCTCGGCTCGGCACAAGACATCAGTTCTTTGAAAGGTGCAGAGTCCATGACTTGGAAAGGGAGGGACTGCAGCACCAGCAACTTGGCCTGGAGCACATTCAGCGTCTGCGCCGTTGGATGAGTGCACGCATACTGTTGTCTCTTGGCAATCGCTTTGGCAATTGATTGCTGACGGAATGATTGACTAGGAGTAGGAGGAGCAGCAGATCATGGGAAGAGCATCAGGACCAGCAGATCATGGGAAGGACAGACAGCTCCCTTCGGCTGAGGTGGTGGAGCCTTGACCGTATGAAATTAGGTGCGTGCCAGTGCCTGTAACGGTGGCACACCGGTTTTCAGTAGCAATAAGTGAGGTACACGGATGATATGGTGAACCAAACGTTGCTTTACTTATAACAGTCCAACTTTGTACATCAAGATGGTAATACAGTCCTTTACAGTCCCAAATGCACAGCAGGTTTATATCACAGCAGGTTTCAATCTTGCAAGATACTTGTAGGGTATATAATTAATGCTTGGCAGTGCTATGCTGCTATTCTAGCTGGCTGGATCCCAAGGCCCGGATGCCTATTCGCTCACTTAAATCCTTGGTATGAATTCCTTCCTCCAGTATTTGCACTTGCTTAAGGTTACAGTACCTTTGCTTCCTAGCTGTCTCTCTGCTTCAGGTGACAGGTGACTGCAGGTTTCTCCCAGGAGGTGCTGTCCTACTACTGGGGTATCTCAACTGAGCTATCCTTAGCCTCAGGAGCGTCAGGCTGACGAGGTAACTCCTCTAGTCCCCTGGAATACACTACGGTCTCCAAGCAGGCTGTACTCCATCTAGCCTCCTGGTGCAGCTAGAAACCAGGACTGTCCAGCTGCATGTCAGGAGGAGGCCCTCAGCATATCTCTGGCTGGTGCCTTCTCACTTCTGTCTCCTCAGACTCCTGACTATGACCTAACCACTCCCTGTCTGGGCCTGGACATTTATACTAGGGGCTCCCTATCTCCCTCTAGTGTCTGGGAGGCTAAACTACACCCAACTAGGCCTGATAAACATATGACAGGGGGAACATAGCATGTAAAAACACACAGTAAATTACATTAAATGCATAGATCAATACAATAGCACTGTCCCAGGTGAGTAGAAGTAACACGCTACCCAATTGACCCTTGTGTAGTGCCCACTCCTACCTAGTGGGACACTACATTTCCTACCACTGTCCCTAGTGCCTGCTGACGTCTCTCCCTGCACTAAGCACACTGGAAAGTGGTAGAATCCAAAATGTCTGAGGGTAGTTATAGGGCTGTGATATCACAGGGCTGGATGGCTGCTGATTGGCTGCATGCATAGCATTGTGGGTGATCCCTCGTTCACAGAGTTCCTTGCTCCATGTCCTAACACGTGCAGCAGCCAAAAAAATAATGAGATTCGTTATCACGAAGCGTGAGGAAATTCGGATTCGGGGCGAATTAAATTTTTCCTGAAATTCAGATCGAATTCCGCTTCGTCAACTTCGATCCGCTCATCTCTCTAGTCAGCAGCATGTTGCTCCATGTAAACATGGGATGTGTTGCCAACATAACCTAAAGTAAACGGAGGAAAAACTATTAGGGTCCATTCACACGACCGTTGTTTCTTTCCTGATCTGTTCCGTTTTTTGCGGAACAGATCTGGACCAGTTCTGTACCCATTAATTTTCAATGGGTCCTGAAAAAAATCGGACAGCACAATGTCCGATTTTTTTTCAGGACCCATTGAAAATGAATGGGTACAGAACTGGTCCAAATTAGTGATGTCCGGATCATGAACGAATCGTTCTTTTGAACCGATTCAGTTCACTGATCCGGAAGAGTCGGTTCCTCTGACTGAGCCGATCCGATATGAAACGGCTCAGTCAGATCAGCATAGAGGCAGCAGTAGCAGTGTAATAGCCCCGCCCTCCAACCAATCAGAGGCAGCCAGTGGACGCTAGCCCCGCCCCCTTCCGCCCTCCAACCAATCAGAGGCCGCAGCACTGACTCCCAGCACAGTGGGAGTCGCAGGGACTCAGAGAATCGTCTGAGTCTATTAGTTAAAAGAATCTAATGAGTCAGAGACTCATTTGATTCTTTTGAGTTAAAAGAACTGTGAGTCACCGAGTCCCTGCCAGGATCCCTGCTCTGCGGCTCCCTGTAAGTAAGTCCGTCCGGGGGAAGGGGGGGCATTGATCTAGCATGTAGCACATGTAGCAGAGCAGGAAGTCTGGTAGGGACCCGGTGACATGATTCTATTAACTAAAACTCTCAGACAATTATCTGAGTCCCTGCAACAACTATAAGCACTACATCACAGTCTGCTCACTGCAGCAGAGCTGTGTTTGCCAGGAGCCTCCTGACCTTCGGTTCACTTGAGAGCCGACTCAGCAAGTGAACCGAAGATTCGATGAGCTGAGCATGCGCATTGATCTTCAGTTCACTTGCTTCTGCCGGCTCATGAAGTGAACCGAAGATCCGATTCATGAATCGGTTCATTTGAATGAGCTGATTCAAATGAACCGATTCAGCTGAAAGATCCGAACTTCCCATCACTAGTCCAAATCTGTTCCGCAAAAAACGGAACAGATCAGGAAAGAAACAACGGACGTGTGAATGGACCCTTACAGTGCTGTCACTGTGGAGGATCAGTGATGTCACTAGTCCAAGCCTCCGGACATTCTTGTTGTGTCCCTTCTGATCATATCTGTAATTGGAAATATGACCGTACAAAACATTTTTGCATGAGTCATCCTTTTAATACGATCTCTCTATAGCCGTGCTTCTAGCCGACGGAACCCAGTGACACAGAAAGAGCCATTCTGCCATTGATTTAGACCTCTCCCCCCATCTATATTTCATTAATTTGCATATTTCCACATAATACACAATTATTCCTTTATTATCATATTTGGAGATGAGCAAATTTTTCAAAGCATCGATTCGACTGATTTGCCAAATTTTACAAAAAAAATCGCTTTGTGACTAATTACTTAGTCACAAAGCACATTTTTTTGTAAGTAGTGGGTGCAATGACAGGGAGCTGCAATAGCGCCGCCCCCTGTCATTGTACCCCTCAGATGCCGCGTTCATACACGATTGCGGCATCTGAGTGTAAAAACTGTGTGAAATGAACCCTAAATTTTTTTTTATCAAACTTACCGCATCCATTTGCTCGCGACGGGCCAGCCGCCATCTTGTTTGAAGATCTGGCGCAAAATGTTGCTCGGCGCGAGATTGCGTCATCAGGCACGGGATTTCGTCCGAGATCTTCAATCAAGATGGCGGCTGGCGGCCCATCGCGAGCAAATGGAGGAGATAAGAATGATTTTTTTTGTTTTTTATACTATTTCAGGGTAAATTGTTTCGCTGACACAAAGCACAAGGAAATTCAGGCTTGGAGGCGAATCGAATTTATCCTGAAATTGTGGGATTCGCTCATCTCTAATCATATTCACAAATAAAATGACACCACTTGTTAAATGAACACTCCTATGTAAAAGGGGTTAATATCAGAACTGTGCTGCGAGGCGGGTCATGCCATGTCACGGGCTGTTTGTGCATCTCGCAGAAAGGTGTAATTTCCCTGACATTGATTTTCTGAGCGAAAACAGCGTGTTTGCATGTGGCAGGAGCTAATTTTGTGGAAGGAATGAGAGCCCCGTTCATTGCACCTTGATTGGCAATTGTGATAAATTTGCGTAATTATCTTTCGACTCAAAGCAGAGTCTGGATGTGTTAAGGGGAGGCGGAAGGTGACAGATAAACTGCTTGCTTTATCTGTTACTTCTAACATGGTTTCTTGAAGGACGTTGGCACAAGTTAAAATATTTTTTGCAAGAATAAGGGTACTTTCACACTTGCGTTAAACTTTTCCGGTATTGAATTCCGTCCTAGGGGCTCAATACCCCCAAAAAAACTGATCAGTTTTATCCTAATTCATTCTTAATGGAGAGCAATTACGTTCAATATGCATCATGATGTCTTTAGTTCAGTCACTGTACGGTTTTTGGACAGAGAAAATACCGCAACATGCTGCGGTATTTACTTCGTCCAAAACTCTGGAACACTTGCGGCATTATTTACAGAATACGGAATACTTATTTTCCAATGAAATGCATTAATGTCAGATCCGTCCCCAAGTGTTGCAGAAAAACGGATCTGGTTTTGCGGTCTGCGCACACACAGACCTTTAAAAATGTAAAGAAGACAAATACTGTTTTTCCAGATGACAACCGGAGAGACGGATCCGGTATTGCAATGCATTTGTGAGACAGATCTGCATCAGGATCCGTCTACAAATGGTATCCATCCGCATACAGATTGCCGGATCCGGCAGGCAGTTCCGGCGATGAAACTGCCTGCCGGAATCCAACAACGCAAGTGTGAAAGTAGCCTTAGACCGCTGTCCAGGCAATGACAATATCTCCCTTTCATGGATTTATTAACCTTTTATGAGATCATTTCCAATGTTAGTGTAAGCTGAGGCAGGATAAGAGATCCAAGACTCACCTCTATGGAGACCTATTACAGGGACACTCTGGGCAAAACTGGTATACTATGTAGGACCAGAGCAAGGCCACTTTAACCATAGGGGTGATTGGTGCAACTTCACCTGGCCCACCAGCAGCAGGTTTCAGGACTCATGTCTCTCAAGGGTCCGGGATATGGGAGGCTGCAGCAACTGGATCTGTGTCATGTACACTTTGTCTACATGATAAGTTTTAAGGCCGATTTATTGGCCTGTATTTGTGGGAGGGGCTATGCCACGCTATTTAGGCTCTGTTCCCCCTTCCCCACATCCTACGTCTGCTCAACACAGATCGTGGCCATATCCGTGTGCGTCTGGTCAGTTGCCTTACTGCTCCTTATTCGCACCGTGCGCTGTGCCCACCGTTTCTACATCCAAACTCATTCGCCCGCCTTCCCAGGTAAGTTGCCGCCTCAGTCAGCGGCCCGTTGCTTAAAGTCCGGTCGGCAGCGCCGGCTCCCCAGGTAAGGGGGAGTCACGCTGCACCGGAGCGAACTGCCTGGATGCATCGGCTCCCACGCGGCAGTATAGGCAGGGTGCAGGGGTCAGCGTGGTCCCGAAATCGTTCGCAAATGTCTGGCACGGGCCGCCGTGCCATTAGTGAGGCAGGTTATTTGGTTATATTTGCTGTACTTACCTCTGTGTCTTCTCCTGCTGCTGCCGGCTGCTTGCTTCACTTCACTCGGCGTCCCAGGCTCCTTCCTGTCTGGCTCCATTCGCCCCCGGTGGCCGCATCTGAGAATGCAGGACGGGGAGCTCACTACACAGGGTTTAGCAGGTTTTCAGTATGAGCACCCTCTGGTGGTCACTCCTGCTACTGCAGTTGAGAAAGGAAAAAAAAAAAGAGAGAAAACACATTTAATTTACCTATGCCATTGTTTTACTTAGGCAGGAAAAAAAAAAAAAAAAAAAGGGTAAGAAGGTTGTATTAACACGATGGGGTATGTATATATATGTGTGTATGTGTGTGTGTATATATATATACACATATAGGTATGTGTATGTATACGTGTGTTTAAAAAAAAAGTACGCATTCACTACGTCAGTTCATTTTCAAACCTCCGTAGTTTACGCATCATACGCATATTTGTTCGTCAATCTCGTCCACATCTCAAGTCGTGTATAGCCGTTCCTTGTCTGTTTTATGTTTTCTCCATTTCTCTCCAGGAACGTTACTTCTTTTCAGGTCTACCATCGTTTCTCAATGACCCAGTATCATATCCAACAGGTAGTATAGGGAACGTTTCAGTACTAGTTCACCTTCTCATTTTGTCGTCTAAAAAATTTCACGGTTTTATTTAGATACTCTCCTCATTCCCGCTATTTGCTTCTTCCGTGCTGTGGGTAAGTCAGCTCAGTTGTCGGTGGCGTTAATCATTGATCACGAGGTGACGTTGTCCACGATGGCATGCGCACGCACACCACATCGTTCGGTGGTAGGGTTGTCACTGGTGTCCAGTCCCGGGTCCCGTGCCTGTGCCTCATTCTCACGTACTGTATCTACAGGATCATGTCTCATGCCTCTGACATCATGGAGGCCTCGGTCAACGAAAATACCGCCAGGTTGTCCGAAGCAGGTAGCATCCCGTCACTACGGAGTTGGACCGTGCCAAGGTTGATGGCAGAGCTGTCCAAGAGGGGTATCCCGTTTACAGCATCGGCCAGAAAAGCGGAATTATACCGCCTACTCATGTCTTCTGCGAGTCCTCAACGTCAGGAGGAAGTCTCGATGGCCACAGTCCAGACCTCGCTTGCTCAGATTCACCTCATGCTAAATAATCTTACGTCATCTGTCACGGACATCCAATCCAGACTGGACACAGTCGAGTCCCGGGGTGCCGTTCTCACTCCTTCGGGTCCAGAGCTGGCCATCCCGTCCACATCCGCTGCGGGGTGTTCCGGTACGACAGTATCTGTTCCTAATATCACCCCCGCTCATTTCATACCAGCCAACATCAGGAAAGATATTCTGGAAGGCAGGGACGTCAACCTGGCTTCCCTGTTGATTGCTACTCGGGATTTCTCTGACAGCAAAGTCATCGCGTGCGGCGATGTCTCAGTAGTACTCAGGGGCCGCGATCTCAGGCTAAACAGGAAGCTTACCATCCCGGAGTTCCTTTTAGCTTTTAGCTTGTATAGAGACGTAATTTGTTCCGTACGGCCTGATCGCAGGGAAGAGCTAGATCTTTATTTGTTTAGAGTGACCGAATTGGGGTACTAATATGGTGGTAGCTCATTTTACGATTATCACTGCTCCTTTTCAGCTAAAGCCGCGGCGGCCCTCAGTCAATTTCAGTTTCTCACAAACTGGGCTAATATCGACACTGAGATATTTTGCAGACACTTTGCTGGTCTTAGGGCTCCTGCTTGTTCTCTGTGTCAATCCATCTACCACACAGCAGAATGGTGTCACAAAGCCGCCTCTAGTGCCGATATTAGCCCTCCCGCACAGCCGTCTAGGCACCCTGATCCTCTGCATGCCCCTGGTTAGTCGACAAGTTGGGAAGGCCCATTCAATATCTCGGCAGATCACAGATCTGCAATAATTTTAACTTTTCCTCCTGCAATTATAGCCAGTGTAGGCTGTTACATGTGTGTGTGAATTGTTTTAGAGCCCATCCCAAGTTAGGGAGCATTCACACGAACGTGTTTTTCTTCCGTGTCCGTTCCGCGTCCGTTCCGCAATTTTGACGGACAATGCACAGACCCATTCATTTCTATGGGTCCGTGAAAATTGCGGTATGCCTTTTATTCTTATCCGTGTGCTGTCCGTTCCGTGTGTCCGTTCCGTGTGTTTTAGAACATGTCCTATACTTGGCCGCAAATTGCGGTCCGTGGCCCCATAGAAAGTCATTGGGTCCGTGAAAAACGGATAGCACACGGAAATGCATCCGTGTGTCATCCGTTTTTAACGGACCCTTGGACTGAAAACATTCTAGGAAACCCCATTTCATTCCCCATCCGTTTTTTTTGCGGACCGTGAATAACGGATGACACACGGAAGCACCACGTCCGTATTATACGGACTTGCGGAACGGAAAAGGAAAGATAACTGAAGACATACGGAACACACGGATCCGTGATTTACGGACCGCAAAACCAACACGGTCGTGTGAATGCTCCCTTAGTCTGTACATTAAAAGCGGATAAGTCGTACCTCAGTGTCCGTAACGTTGATTGTCTGCTGCACTTCCTACGCAACCACCACGACCCTAGCTTCGTTCAGTTCCTCATTTCAGGGTTTAGGTCAGGTTTCCAAACTGGCCTAGTCGCCTTGCCTGAATCGTCTTATGAGTGCAGGAATTTATTGTCAGCCCCCTAAAAAGGTGGAAGGTCCGTCCCCAGTTATTACTTTCTTAGGTATCGTTCTGGACACAGTAAACATGGTCGCTAAATTACCGGAAAACAAACTGGACAGGGTTAGGTTCACCCTCCACAATTTCACACAGACCAGGACCGTTAAAAAAAGAAAAGAAAAAAAAAAGTTGTAATTACAGTCTCTTTTAGGCATGTTAAATGTTGCCGTGCGAGTCATACCCAAAGGTAGGCCGTTCATGTCACGACTGCTAGCTCTCCTTCCTTCAGCTCCCTCCCAAGACAGCCTCGTATGCCTTGACGACCAAATAGTTGCCGAATTGTGGGATTGTTTTCTTATAACTGAAATGGTATTTCTTTCCTTATCCCGGTGGTGTCCAATAGTTCCCCTATAGTCTTTTCTTATGCAGCTCCCAGTTCTGGATTCGCAGCCATTTTTGGCACACATTGGCTAGCGGACGTATGGCCTGACGAAGTCAAGATACTGCCAGGGTTTCTTTAGTCTTCAGCTTCCTGTGAGATTTACCCCTTAGTCGCAGCCGCTCATATGTGGGGTCGCGAGTGGACCGGTCACACAGTGTTGTTCATTTCCAACAATGCAGCAGTTATGGATATCCTAAATTATGGATTATCTAAATCCCCGCAGGTGTTGCCATTCCTCAGACGGCTAGTGCTTTTTTCATTTCAATACCAGTTTCGTTACACATGCTCACATATATCAGGACAGAAAAATGTCGCAGCTGATGTGCTGTCTAGAACTAATTTTGGCCTTTTCTCGCAGGTATTTCCCGACGCAGACACCAGCGGAGCCACAGTCCCTCCGTTCCCTTCACTGGTTTGGACATAAACTCTCACTTAGCTACAGCTCGTTCTCTACTGGCCAAGTCCCTGTCACCCAACACGGCCAGGGCTTGTCAAACAGGATGGAGGGCATTTCTTAAATTTCAAGACAAATTTCCCCAAGGCGTCCTCGATTTTACCAACTACATCCTGGCCTTCATTGGTTATTGTCACTCTGAGTTGAATTTGTCGTACTCCACGGTCAAGTCTTACTTAGCCGGTGTACAGCATTTTCGAGCCTTTAGTCAACCGCAAGCGCCCTCACTGTTCTCCATTCACGTAGTCAAGGCTACACTCAGGGGACTTGAGAAATGTAATCCTAACACGCGGCCGGGCCGCCAGGCCATCACCGGGCAAATATTTTGTCAGCTGTCCGATATGTTAGACCATAGCCCTTTCGGAGCCCAGCAAAGTCTAGTGATAAAAGCAGCCATATACCTGGCTTTCTACGGCTTCCTGAGACCAGGAGAGTTTACCTCAGCCCGTAGCAGCCGCAGGTATCTGACTGTCGGACAACTGAAGACTGACACAGATAATTTCATTCTCTCGCTCATGTGCACCAAAACTTCACAGACTGGCCCTCCTACCCAGGTCACGTACTACCCAACCACTCACCGCTGGTGCCCCTTCAAGTATTTCATCAGTTGTTAAGTAGTATTGACAGTTTGTCACCTCAGAGGCCACTGTTGCCTTTCAATGCCGCACACCTCACAAGCTCCCAATTTGTTTCACATGTTCGCTCCCTGATGGCCAACCTAGGCTTAGACCCGGCATCTGTCTCCGGCCACTCCTTCCGGATTGGCGCCGCTTCTGCAGCTTCCAAGAACAGAGTTCCTGCTCACGTCATCAGGAAGTTAGGGCGCTGGCACTCCTCCTGTTATTCACGATACATACCTCACCCGAACATTGGAATGTCTCACGCCTGTCAGAATCTCGTACTATAAATGCGGTTCGTAAATAAAGTTTCTGGTGGCTTGCTCTTTTGGCCTCCTTCAGTCATCCCTACGACGTTGCGGTTACGGCACAAATCAAACCGTTTAGTTAACTACTGGTTAGGGTCCCAGTTCAGGGGTAGCCCCGACCACAAGTTTTAAGGCCGATTTATTGGCCTGTATTTGTGGGAGGGGCTATGCCACGCTATTTAGGCTCTGTTCCCCCTTCCCCACATCCTACGTCTGCTCAACACACCCACCCTTCCCACCCTCCTTTTCATCATCTCACCAGGGGATGGCCTCCTTCAGTCATCCCTACGACGTTGCGGTTACGGCACAAATCAAACCGTTTAGTTAACTACTGGTTAGGGTCCCAGTTCAGGGGTAGCCCCGACCACAAATGCCACTTGAAGTGAGACAACCCCTTTAAGCCTTTGCAGTAGTCCTCTGGGGGTAATGCACCATGTCTGCTTCTCCCTTATAAAGGCCCCAATGGTTGGCTCATGTAAAGGGGCTTAGACTGATTAACCCCTTCAAGACCACACACAGCAGAGCTAAGAAGGAAAGGAGCACTATATTGTTTTTGGAGGCCAGATTTTGCTGGAATGGTTTTTGGATGCTATGTTGGTCCTGAGGGTCCATTCACACGTCCGCAAAATGGGTCCGCATCCGTTCCACACCTTTGCGGCAACAGGTGCGGACCCATTCATTTTCAATAGGGCCGGAATGTGTTATCCTCATCCGCGGATCCGCACTTCCGTTCCGCAATTACGGACAAGAAAAGGCATTTTCTATGAGAGCGCCGGCCATGTGTGGTCCGCAAAATGAGGAACACACATTGCCGGTGTCCGTGTTTTGCAGATCCGCAAAACACATACGGTTTGTGAATGGTCCCTAAATGACCCCAAAATACCCTATTTTGGAATTTTTGACGGATGTAGCGAGTGCTTTGTTCCAAGAGGCATTTTATATAATTTTGAGACACTTGGCTCAGAAAATAAAAAAATTTTAATTTTCACAAGCGGTAAAAGGAGAAAAAGATCCCCACACTTTATTACATATTTTTTTCTGCGCATGACTATACCCCCTATGTGGTCATAAACAGCTCTTTGGGCACACTTCCTGGTTTTAGAAACATCCTACATTTGGCCCTAATCTTTTTCCTGGACATACCACAGGGCTTAGGAGTAAAACAGGACCAGTCACATTTTGAGGCCCAATGTGGTGATTTATGTATCTTGGGGTTCATACGCCTTTTTGATCACTTTTTATTTCCCTTTTTGGGAAGCAGGATTAAAAAAAGACAGTAATTCTGCCACTGCTTTATAGATTTTGTACACTGTGCAGGAAAAATGCTTGTCAGTACGATTTCAGAGATACTAAGTATATATAGTATTTTTTAAGTTATGATACTTTTACACAATTAAAGCATTTTTGAAAAAAAATCTGGTTTTTGTGTCGCCATTTTCTGAAAGCCATTTCTTTTAAATTGTTATGGCAATGGTCTTGTGTGAGGGGTTGTTTTTTTTTTGCGGGATAAGTTCATTGAGGAAGCATTGTGTTCTCTTTAGGGCCTGTGCGGCAGCCACATACTAACTGGCTGTAAATGACCAATGGATGTCTAGCCAGGCGATGCGCTCCAGCTTGGAACACATCGCTGTTTGGGCTGACACCACTTCTGGTATATGAACTGGTTAAACAGAAGTGACATTAAAGGGACACTGACAGGCCCTATAAACATATTTAGTTATTCCTATGCAGTCATAGATCTATTAAAGTGTATTGAAATTATATAAGAGTACCCCCTGTCCGCATTGTAAACCATGTAAACTCATACCTTTGTGCCACCCAGCTCATTATTATTCACTGCACTGGGCGGCTCTTACATTCCCTGATCCTGTCAGTTCCCGCGCATGCCCGATAGATACTTATGGGCATCGGCCTCAATCGGACCATTTGCGCATGCGCCGGCACCCTCCCAAGCCTGTAATTGAATGCGCCTGCGTCCGATCTCTCCTCCAAGGCACTCGTATCCAGCGCTTCAGAGCGCTGATGTCATCAGAAATTCAGATGGGTAATGCGCCGGCCAAGGAACTCTTCTCTCAGTTGACAGGATCGGGAATGTAAGAGCCGCCCAGCGCAGTGAATAATAATGAGCTGGGCGGCGCTAGGAAGCGACAGTTGAGGCGCGGCTGGGCACAAAGGTATGAGAAAAAACGCCCCTTGGGCATAAAGAAATGTGAAAAAACGCCCCTTGGGCATAAAGAAATGTGATTGACAGATGAATATAAGTTGTTTTTACATGGTTTACAATGCGGACAGGGGGTACTCTTATGTGATTGGAATACACTTTAATAGATCTATGACTGCATAGGAATAACTAAATATGTTTATAGGGCCTCTCAGTGTCCCTTTAAGCTCTAGTCATTTGCCTATGCGTCCTTTTGTTCATTGACCATTTGGGACTGTTGTGCATTACTGTGTGGAACACCTCACTTTTGACACTCACCATATAGGGCATGATGATTGTGGCCATTTATATATTCATTATACATTCATTTATATATTCATCAATTGGTCTGTGCCATGTTTTCTACATCAATGTACAGGCTTTAGACCATCTCTATCTGGAAGGGTTTGTCTACACTTCTATCCATCTCCTGTCCCCTGATGAGCTCGGGGGGGGGGGGGGGTTGTAGGATACAAACAGGTTCAATTTTTAGCATATTATTCATTAAAAGTTATGTTTTAGTACTGTGTACTGTGTTTAGTACTGGCATTTCAAAACTGGGTATCCTTTGCTCTGTGATAGTACTGTGTATACCTAATTGCAATGTATGGCAATATGTAGTTAACAATGGCAGATTTGGTTAGGTTACTAGGGTTATGGACGTGGTCTTCCCCATGTTTAGAGGGGATTTAGTAGAGCAGAGCTATAGACAAGACCTGTGCAAGCTCCTACAGACTAGGTCTTAGTCCAGAGAGCTTTTCTTTCTGAGACTACAGCTGCCAAAGAAGCAACTTTATCATCAGAGTATCCTGAGTGAAAGAGACCAGCCATTTTAGAAGGTCCAGAACCATTAAGGCCGTGCAAGATAATATCAGTAAGGTACTGTTCGTTTATGGCAAAAGACTTTACTGCTGTAGAAAGGGTTAATTGCCTCCCCCACACAGACAGGTCACCAGGATCTAAGCTCTGCACAGAAGGAGTTAAAAAGTAAAGAATAACATGCCTGTGGTTATCTTGGAAAGTTGAAAAGTGTATTTAGAGTGAGAGTCATTGACTACCACTACCATCATTGCTGCTGCCCATACACGGGTATTGGGAAGAAGTAAGCTCTGCGATATACCTATGGACTGTACCAATTGCAGTTGCGTGTACTGCAACTCTCATCATCAATTCAGTAAAGTTCGATTTATTGCCTCTACCATATGCCAGCCCTACATATGCCCTCCTGCCTTGCACCCTGCCAACTGTTCACTATCAAGAGTCCTGGGTGCACCCTGAGGTAAGAAAGGTTGCCCGCTTCATTCACTGTGCCCAGCCCAGGGACAGCCAAGGTAATGATTGCCACCATGAACTGTGAGTACTACTGCCGCCATCATAGCCACTACTACTCCTCTCATCCTCGCCTCCCCTCCAGGTCGCTGCACAAAAAATTTGATGGTATTAGTATATAAGTTAAAGGGCCTTTTTTGGGAGTAGAATACTGATAACCTACCCTCAAGGATAGGTAGTGAGGAACCGACCCCCAGCATCCCTCCCGATCAGCTGTTTAAGTAGGCCATGCCACTCCAGTGAGCGCTGAGACCTCTTCCTAGGCCAGTGACGTCACCTTCATCAGTCACATGGCCTATATACCAAGCAATGCCAAGTACAGCCACCATATGCATTGTGCTTGGTAAGCAGGGAGGAGGCCACAGTGCTTGCCTAGTGTTGTAGCCTCTTCAAACAACTGATCCGCAGGGGTGCTTGGAGTCAGGCCTCCACTGATTAGATATTGATGACCCATTCTAAGGATAGGTCATCGACATTTGGCTCTCAGAAAACCCCCATTAATTGCTTTAGGTGTAACGGGTGCTTCTAATGATTTGTCATACGAGGCTGCAATGATTGAGTTAAGCAGACGTCTCTTTGACACAAACAAATGTGTGCACAACGACCGCGGTTCTGTTCAGAAATGATGGCAAACGCACAATAAGTGAGTGAACACAGGGGTGTTTGAAAGGCCCAAACAACAGAATAAAATCACCATGGCACATTCCCAAGGTCTCCCTTTATAAATTGCCTCTGTCACATTTTTATGAAGCATATTAAGAAACACTGGAAGCATAAAGTCTGTTCTCCATTTACTGAATTCCTGGAGGGAACATGCAGAACAGCAGACTGGAAAGAAAGGCCCGAGAACATGAAATACAGGAGTACGAGGCAGAGGTGCAGATGGAAAATGAGGTCAAGGTAGAAGCCTGGTGCAGCTCACTGGGGGGATACAGTCAGGCCAATGTCTACAGAGAGCAGGACATCACGCTCTGCAGAGCAGACCTGTATATGAATGATAATAGGGTCAGTGCCATGTCACCTTGTGGTAAAGTGGTCATGCCAATGTCACTGCCCCCTCTTATTTAGACTCTTTTACTGCTCCCTTCAATGTATTCATCAAGCATATTTTTTTTTTTTTCATGTCTTGAAGAAGACTACAGCTACACCTATTGGAAATATATTACAGTACATTAAAGCAGAAGGCAATGTTTCCTTTTCTCATCTTTGGTACTTGCCCTCAGAGGTCCATCCACCATCATAATTTCTAAAACTTGTCCAACTATTATGTACAAACCTGTCTACGCTCCAGTGCCATCTCATCTCCCCTCCAGCTGCTACTGCAATAAATTTGGACGCCAAGTCCAATCAAAATGTGAGTAGACTATTAAAATCAATGCACATTGGTCCCCGTGCCAGTTGTAGGTTTCCCTATGCCCAGTTTGGCTTGTGTGCTAATGTTATTGTATTTTGACTCTTGATTGATCCAGGTTGTCTGACGTCTCTACTGCTTTGCTCTCCCATATACTGCATACCTGGATCTGCCTGAACATCATTATTGAAGACTTTGCTCATCTGACTACCCTTCTGAACTACCTGCTACTGTCCTGTATGCCAAAATTTACCTGACTACAGTTATTACCCTTGGCTCATCCAACTACTTGCTATTACTTACTATTATGCAGGGGTCTGAACTTTGCTGCAAGGCAACCAACAGACTACTATCTCTTGGAGTGGTTTCTGTTCATGTGACTGCTGACCCATGGGTGGAATACCAAAAGAACAGGAAAAGCCATAGTCGGAGACAGGCCGAGGTCGGGGGAGGCAGCTCAGAGTCAGAACAGAGATCAGGCATAGGTCAGGTCAGGTCAGGCAGCAAAAGGTGAAATCTAGGAAACAAGCAGAAATCGGTACACGGGTAGATAAATGTAGAATACCACACCTTTGCAGGACAGTAGGGGTTAAAATCAATTGCTCAGGCACCCTCCCATAGGGCGAAAATGCCCTAAGGTGATCAGCCAGTGGGAACGCACACACCCTACGGGCAGAGGAAGAGAGGCCTAGCTGGCAAAAAGCATACAGCAGCCTGCATGAAGGGAGAGAGCTAATCCAGCAGCCAGGCACATTGGATGGAGGGGACAGGCCAGTGGGTTAGCTCCGCCAGAATCACCGGAGCGGGTAAGAGATACGGTGGCTGGCCCACTAGAGGGTGAGGAGTAATGGTGCACATAACACCTGGCAGTACATCTCTGTTATTCAGGTCTGGTCCCATTGCAACCATATCTCAAAGTACTTCAATTTCATCTGATTCCCCACCTGCTGGTTAACCAGGTAATTAATCAAGGGACTAGCTAGAGCAGGCATGCTCAACCTGCGGCCCTCCAGCTGTTGCAAAACTACAACTCCCAGCATGCCCGAACAGCCTACAGCTATCAGCCTACAGCAGGGCATTGTGGGAGTTGTAGTTTTACAACAGCTGGAGGGCCGCAGGTTGAGCATGCCTGAGCTAGAGGAACCGGAGTCCAGGGGTCAGCCAAGAACCTCAAAACTATCTGAAAGGGGTCAGGAATGAGACCATTACACGATTAGTCCAGCTATAATTAATTTAAAGAGTCATTGTACTTTCACACAAGTGAAATTAATTTAATAGTGAATGGTGTTACTAGCAAATCACTTCATTTAAAAACAATCTTGCTTGCATCCACCTAAGGGTATTTTCACACTTGCGTTGCCGGAACTGCCTGCAGGATCCGGTAATCCGTATGCAAACCGATAGCATTTGTTTCCGATGCGGATCTACCTAACAAAGCATTGAAATACCAGATCTGTCTCTCCGGTGTCATCCGTAAAAAGTGATCCGCTATTTTTTTTTTTTTCACAGACCGGGAAACCAGATCCGGTTTTCCAGAACACTTGGCACCAGATCTGGCAATAATACATTTCCATGGAAATTAATGCTGGATCCGGCATTCCGGCAAGTGTTCCGGAATTTTAACCGGAGAGAATACCAGTATTTTCTCCGGTCAAATGCCGTAAAAGGGACTGAACTGAAGACATCCTGATGCATACTAAACGGAATGCTCTCCATTCAGAATGCATTAGGATAAAACTGAAGAGGTTTTTTTCCCGTTATTGAGCCCCTGTGACCTGAACTCAATACCGAAAAACTTTAACGCTAGTGTGATAGTACTCTAAGTTGCAATCCACTGGTAGCGACAGAGAGGAAGTGGTGGTGTGTCAGAGCTAGCTGAGTTTGTGAGCTTGGTAAAACTGCTTCTGTTTCTGAACATCACAGGAGCCTCTTGCCTTTCTACAGTGATTTATACCTCCTTATCTGTTCTGTGAGCTACAGAGCTAAAAACAAACATAGTGGGGAAAAAAGGGAAAAACTGTCACTGTAGTACAGCGCTGGCACAAGGGAGACGTCACCTGCTTCTGAGTGAAATGCATCCAGCTGTGCAGCCAAAACATGGAATAATATAATATATAATATAATAATATAAAGAAAAGAAAAACAGGGAAGCCCAAACATAACTTTTCCTCCTCAGTAATAATTGTACAAGAAGCACAGCCATTATGCTAACATTTTTTTGAAAACTTACGCTTTAAAAAGTAAGATCAGCATCAGGGACTGAATCTGATATACTCTGAGCACATGTGAATGTGCCACTCAACCTCAAAGCACTTTCTTTCTTCTTCTTTAACTGTAGGGGGCAGCATTTTGGAGGCTACACTGTGCATTGCCTTCTTCAATTTGTGGAACGGGTGGACCACTTCACCTTTAGCCCCATGCAGCAAAATGGCTGGGACAACCTTTGCCCTGTGTTGTTGAAAGTGGAATAGCACTTTAAGAGTCTAGAGTCTAGCTATTTAAGTCTGAGGGTTTGTTTCAGCTTTAAAACCTGTCTGGGTAAGGAGGTTGACATTATGATCTGCCATTCATAAATTAATTGTGTCCTCTCTTTACGTTACGGTGTTAAGGAAGAGAATCTACAGAAATAGGGCGAAATCTTCCCTGTAATGTCTTTTCATGGATGTATTGTATCCATTTATGGTTTAAATGAGCACAAGAGACTTCATATCTGCACTTTTGTCCTTTTAAGAGGCCTTTATTTGGCGCTAACCTCCCTGCCCTCGTTTTGCATGGCTGTTGACAAAAGATAGACAGAGATAGGAAGAGAAACCAGGTATTGAATTGAAGTGCAAAGGAGTTGGCAGAAAGGTCAGTGCTTTCAAATCGCGATGCCATTTGTCCCCTCGCTGCCCTCTGCAGACTCATACTATCTTTCTGCAACAAAGGATGGCATTTCTCTGCTGAGATTGCGATGAAGGTATTTTTAGAGATGATAATGGCCAGTAGAGGATTAACCCTTCCAGCCCTGATACGCTATTGTTTTGCTTTACATATACACAATAAAAAACTGCTACTACATCAATACATACAGTACAGACCAAAAGTTTGGACACACCTTCTCATTCAAAGAGTTTTCTTTATTTTCAGGACTATGAAAATTGTAGATTCACACTGAAGGCATCAAAACTATGAATTTTATAACAAGACATGGAGGCTTCGTATTGCTTAACTCTCTCTTTACTAAAATCCACAGCAGCAAAGAATTTACATAAAAAACTAAGGACAACCCCCAAGAGAAACCCCTCCCAATGGACAGTCCATAAATAGGCTCTCCGCAGCCATATCATCCTCTTTCTTTTCTGCTCCCCACAGCAGATAAGTGCCTTTGTTTCCTTTGTGAAGTGTATTGTTTTTGTCCCATTATTCTTGGGGCTTATTACTGTCCTGTTCGAATTGCTTATTATTGTTATTGCTCCGTTCTCTCTTATAGATTATTTTTACTGTTTTGTTTCCTAGGGATACTATTATTATCTGTGTTTTATTCGGGGGGGGGGGGGGGGGGTCTCTCCCCTTTCTGCTTCTGTCCTCCTTTTGGTCTTGTCGTTGGGCTGTCGCTTTTTCCTGCCCGTTTTGCGTTGCGGCCCTTGTCCGTCCGGACCCAAGCACCCCCCCCCCCCCCTCGTTCTTACCCTTTTGGTCGGTGCCATTTTCCTCATCTTCTCCCATCCGTTCGCGCGTCCTTGCCGGCTGTAGTCTCGGTTATCGCGAGACTTTGCTTACGTCACGCGGGATTTTCGGCGCCTGTTCGGGAATCACGGGCGCCATCTTGGTTTAGGTACTTGGTGTATAGGCGCCTGAGACCGGGAATCTCGGGCGCCATATTGGTACTCCCTTATTCTGGGGGGGCGGGTTTGTCTAATTCCACCCCTTCCGGTTGCCGACGGCGCCTTTTTACCATCGCCGGACATCGGTACCTGTCTGCCTCAGCTCAGCTAAGTCACGGTTCTCCCTATTAACCCTACTTGCTCTGGAGTGACTACTCCTGCAATCATGTCCCTGCCTAGCGATGCCCTTTCTGACCCCACCACTAGCTCTACCCCAGTCCCTGCAGTTCAGTGTCAGAATGAGCCTCAGGTCGGCGATCTGCAACTGTCAATTTCTACGGCCATTGCTAATGCCATGGGCAATATGTCATCCATGATTAGTCAGTCTATCACCCAGGCACTCAGAGCGCAAACCTCGGCTACTACTGCGGTTACAGCTCCGGTCTCTGATACCTCCAGAATGCTGATTAATGATAGCCTAGTTCTATCAAAAGACGGCGTGCCAAGGTCACGCAAAAGAGCCTGCCAGCGCCAGGCGGAAAAAGCGCGCTCCTGGAAATCCGCTCGGGCTCAGCCCGAACCCAGATCTGACTCAGATATAGAGTCTGATGAGGAGGTTTTTGATGAGGGTCATTATGCCTCAGATGTGCATCTGGATGGGATCCAAGTGTCTGATATGTTGGAAGGGGTCTCCCCGTCACCACAGCCCGCTTCTAGTGTGGTCCAGGAGACCAATGCCCCGGGACTTAGCTCCCTTGTTGACCCACAGGGCGATTCCCTGTTTGACCCAGACAGCCTACACCATCCCAGGTCGGCTGAGTGGCTCCCCATCCCACATGTGGCCCGCTACCTAGAGGACAGGGTCAGGAAGCCACTATCCAAAGAGACCCGAAACAAATTGAAAGCGGAATGTCCCCGCCCCTTGGTGCAGAATAAGGTGTGCGAAACACCGAATGTAGACCCCAAGATGGTGCAATTCCTATCTAAGACGGGATTTAATCCCCGCAAGGGCCTAGATTCTGCTTTGCGGGCTTGTCAAGACAAGCTCCTGGACAGTTTGGGTCCCCTTACGAAGATGTTTGAATTGGCTGAGACAGCCAGGACGGAGGGCACGTCCATTGACCCGGAGGAGCTCAGTGGCTGGGCTCAACGCGCTATTTGCCTGATAGGGAACGTCAATTCCTCCCTCTCTATCGAACGGAGGAAAGCGCTTCTCATGAAAATAGAACCCAAACTGTCGAACATGGCGCTTACTGAGACGGGTAAGGAGGCCCAGGGTCTCCTTTTTGGGGACAGTTTTATAAAAGACTTAGGCAAATTTGTAGGGGCCTTTACGGCGCTTGATAAGGCCCAATCCTCGATGCGCAAAGTGTTCCGTGGGCGTGTCTCTTCTAGGGCCGGCAGCTTCAGGGGCCGACTGTCCGGCCGTGTCCAATTCCAGACTCGTGGAAACAGTCGAGGTCCCTTTCATCAACACTCCTCGTTCCAGGACCAGAGGCAGCAGTCCTCTTTCTTCCCGTCCAGAGGCCCTGCGTATCGCTCCAGAGGATTCAGGGGCAACTCGGGATCTAGACGTCCCCTTGGTAAGTCTCACAAACCCTCGGTTTTCTTTCAACCCTTGTATAGGGGGCAGACTCCGACATTTTTTACCTGCTTGGAACAGGGTCACCTCCGATCTGTGGGTGCTTGCCACGATTCAAGGCTTTCGGATAGATTTGGTAGACGCCCGTCTATCCCTTCCGGAGCCTCCGCCCTTAGTACTATCAGGGTCAGCCCGGGCGTGCATGAACCAGGAACTCCGGTCCCTTGTGGTCAAAGGGGCGATAGAGACAGCGCCGCCGCACTCGGTGGGAGTGGTCAGCAACGTTTTCCTGGTGGAAAAGAAAGGTGGCCTGTTCCGACCGGTAATAAATTTGAGGAACCTAAACAGGTTTGTTCGATACCGCCATTTCAAAATGGAGGGTATTCATTTACTCAGGGACCTTCTGCTCCCGGGGGACTGGATGGTGAAACTGGACCTGAAGGATGCCTACCTGACGGTTCCTGTGGCTCCCCAGTCCCGACGTCTCCTCCAATTTCGTTGGCACGGCCACCTTTGGCAATTCACGTGCCTGCCGTTTGGCCTTTCATCAGCCCCTTGGTGTTTTACCAAGCTGATGAGGCCCGTAGTGGCGTGGCTTCGCTGCCAGGGTATGCGTCTAGTAATCTATCTGGACGATATCCTCTTCATGGCTCGTTCGCCCTCGGAACTTCTGCTTCATCTGCGGTCGGCATTGTCCCTTCTTACCGGGCTTGGTTTTGTCGTCAACACTGAGAAATCGTGTCTTCAGCCTTCGAGATCAATGGAGTTTCTGGGGTTTGTGGTAGACTCCGTCGAACAGACCCTGTGCCTTCCGGGTTCCAAGATCAAGGCCATCCGCAAGGAGTTGCGTCAGGTCCTGAGGCTTCCTCGGATCTCGCTGCGTCACCTGGCACGCATTATCGGTCTCCTCTCTTCCTCCATACAGGCGATTTTTCCCGCTCCTCTTCATTATCGGGCGTTGCAGCGGTTGAAGATCGCTCACCTTCAAGCGGGAGCATCCTACGCGGACGAGGTGTCGCTGGATCACGAGACGAGGGACGAGATCTTGTGGTGGATCGCCAACCTCGACGCATGGAATGGCAAGGCCATCGTGGGACCCCAACCGGACCTGATCGTGGAGTCGGATGCCAGCCTTCTCGGTTGGGGCGCTTACTGCAACGGGGTTTCCACCGGAGGACCCTGGTCAGGCAGCGAATCTCATCTCCACATAAATGCGCTGGAGTTGATGGCGGGATCCTTCGCCATCCGCAGCTTCACCAGTCACAGGATATCGGCGTGCATCAAGCTCAGGATGGACAACGTGGCAGCCGTGCGGTATGTCAATGCTATGGGGGGCACTCATTCGTTGATCCTTTCCCGCATAGCGAAGGAGTTTTGGTCCTTTTGCCTGGACAGGGGTTTCACAGTGGTTGCGGAATATCTTCCAGGCCTCCGCAATACGTTCGCAGATTGGAGTTCTCGTCATTCTTCGGACTTCAGCGATTGGAGATTAGATCCTGCGGTCTTCTCTTCCATCGTCTCGATCTGGGGTTCCCTCTCTATGGATCTCTTCGCCTCTCGTTGGAACGCCCAGCTTCCGCGTTTTTACAGTTGGAGGCCGGACCCTCTGTCGGAGGCTGTGGACGCCCTGCTTCAGGATTGGTCGGGTCAGCTGGCTTATGCTTTTCCTCCGTTTGCGCTCATTCCTCGGGTGCTGTCTCAAGTCCGCCTGCAGGTGGCGGAGTTGGTTCTGGTGGTCCCGTTTTGGCAAGCCCAATCATGGTTCCCTCAGCTCCTGGAACTCCTTGTGGAGGACCCCCGTCTCCTTCCAACTTTTCCGGATCTCCTCGGCGGACCTCTGGGCCAGCGTCATCCGCTGGTAACAGACGGCTCGCTCCGCCTGTTGGCGTGCAGAATTTCGGGGAACGCTGGGATGTCGCAGGCATATCGGGTACAACTCGTGTCCTCTTGGAAAGTGCATGGGCCCCCGGTACCAGGCGAGCATACCTTTCAGCCTGGCGACGTTGGGCTGACTGGTGCGTGGGACGGGGTGTGGATCCCCTTTCGGCTCCTGTGACGGACCTGCTCGATTTTTTTGTCCTCTCTGTTTGATGAGGGCAAAGCTTATCGGTCTATTAATCTGTTTCGGTCAGCTATCTCTTCTCGTCACTTGGGTTTTGCAGGCTGTCCAGCGGGCCAGCACCCCTTGGTATGTCGGCTTCTCAAGGGATCGCGTTTGTCTCGTCCTCCGAGACCCCGTTTTACTAGCACTTGGGATGTGCTATTGGTGCTGCAATTCTTCTCTGGGTGGCCTCGCAATTCGGATTTGTCTCTGCGCCAGCTTTCGGCGAAACTGGTCACCTTGCTGTGTCTGATATCCTGCAAGAGGGTGTCGGATGTTCGAGCCTTGGATTTTGACGCGCTATCCTTTACCCCGGGTGGTGTGTCCTTTAACATCTCTCGCCGTACGAAGACTGGTATCCGGTCGGTGTCCTATCCGGCTTTCCCGGATAATACGGCTCTTTGTCCGGTGGAATGTCTGAAAGAGTATTTGGAACGTACGACCGCTTTGCGTTCCGACTCGGCGCCTCAGTTGTTCATTTCTTTTCGCAGACCGTTCTTTTCGGTTGCTGCAGTCACCTTGTCCCGTTGGGTGAAATGGATTCTGTCCTTGGCCGGGGTGGACACTTCGGTATTCACGGCACATTCGGTTAGGGGAGCTTCCGCTACCTCCATGACCATCGCAGGGGCCCGCCTGGAGGATGTGCTACGGTTGGCGGATTGGTCTAGAGCCTCCACTTTTAGGGAGTTTTATTTCAGACCCCCTCTGCATGCTTTTTCTTCCATTATTTCGTCACTTTAAACTAGCAATACGAAGCCTCCGTGTCTTGTTATAAAATTGCATGATTTTCCTATTCTATGACGTAAAGTCATGATTTTATTAAAGACACGGAGGCGAGTATTGCCCCCCCATTTTTTTTTTTCCCTCCCTCTTATTATTGACCGGTTCATGGTCCTTGTGTATATGTATTTATTGTATGCTTACTTACGCATTTAAGATTTTATGCTTGCTGTTTTTCTATTTTCAGCTACATTGATGGTTTTCAAGACCTATGTATTACCCGTATTCTCCTGTTTTCTTCTTGTAGGTTGATTCCTGGTCCAGTGTTCCTGAGTTCACTGTATGGTGGATGTTCCTCCAAGACGTTCTTAGTTCCGGTTGGTGTTAGCTGTTCCGGTTGGGCTCGGTTTTAGAGTCCCGGTTCGTGGTTCCGGTTTGGAGTTTTTTCCGTGCAAGTAGGAATTCGCTCCGGTGTTCGTGTATCGTTTGGCTGGTCACATCAAAGAAAGAGGATGATATGGCTGCGGAGAGCCTATTTATGGACTGTCCATTGGGAGGGGTTTCTCTTGGGGGTTGTCCTTAGTTTTTTATGTAAATTCTTTGCTGCTGTGGATTTTAGTAAAGAGAGAGTTAAGCAATACTCACCTCCGTGTCTTTAATAAAATCATGACTTTACGTCATAGAATAGGAAAATCATGCAATTAACACATGTGGAATTATATACATAACAAAAATGTGTGAAACAACTGAAAATATGTCATATTCTAGGTTCTTCAAAGTAGCCACCTTTTGCTTTGATTACTGCTTTGCACACTCTTGGCATTCTCTTGATGAGCTTCAAGAGGTAGTCACCTGAAATGGTCTTCCAACAGTCTTGAAGGAGTTCCCAGAGATGCTTAGCATTTGTTGGCCCTTTTGCCTTCACTCTGCGGTCCAGCTCACCCCAAACCATCTCGATTGGGTTCAGGTCTGGTGACTGTGGAGGCCAGGTCATCTGGCGCAGCACCCCATCACTCTCCTTCATGGTCAAATAGCCCTTACACAGCCTGGAGGTGTGTTTGGGGTCATTGTCCTATTGAAAAATAAATGATGGTCCAACTAAACGCAAACCGGATGGAATAGCATGCCGCTGCAAGATGCTGTGGTAGCCATGCTAGTTCAGTATGCCTTCAATTTTGAATAAATCCCCAACAGTGTCACCAGTAAAGCACCCCCACACCATCACACCTCCTCCTCCATGCTTCACGGTGGGAACCAGGCATGTAGAGTCCATCTGTCACCTTTTCTGCGTCGCATTAAGACACGGTGGTTGGAACCAAAGATCTCAAATTTGGACTCATCAGAGCAAAGCACAGATTTCCACTGGTCTAATGTCCATTCCTTGTGTTCTTTAGCCCAAACAAGTCTCTTCTGCTTGTTGCCTGTCCTTAGCAGTGGTTTCCTAGATGATATTCTACCATGAAGGCCTGATTCACACAGTCTCCTCTTAACAGTTGTTCTAGAGATGTGTCTGCTGCTAGAACTCTGTGTGTCATTGACCTGGTCTCTAATCTGAGCTGCTGTTAACCTGCGATTTCTGAGGCTGGTGACTCGGATGAACTTATCCTCCGCAGCAAAGGTGACTCTTGGTCTTCCTTTCCTTGGGCGGTCCGCATGTGAGCCAGTTTCTTTGTAGCGCTTGATGGTTTTTGTGACTGCACTTGGGGACACTTTCAAAGTTTTCCCAATTTTTCGGACTGACTGACCTTAATTTCTTAAAGTAATGATGGCCACTCGTTTTCCTTTACTTAGCTGCTTTTTTCTTGCCATAATACAAATTCTAACAGTCTATTCAGTAGGACTATCAGCTGTGTATCCACCTGACTTCTCCACAACGCAACTAATGGTCCCAACCCCATTTATAAGGCAAGAAATCCCACTTATTAAACCTGACAGGGCACACCTGTGAAGTGAAAACCATTTCAGGTGACTACCTCTTGAAGCTCAACAAGAGAATGCCAAGAGTATGCAAAGCAGTAATCAAAGCAAAAGGTGGCTACTTTGAAGAACATAGAATATGACATATTTTTCACACTTTTTTGTTATGTATATAATTCCACATGTGTTAATTCAGAGTTTTGATGCCTTCAGAGCAGGTCCGGTGCAAGGATTTTTGCCGCCCTAGGCAAGATAAAAATTGCCGCCCCCCGCCTTATCAGATGATCTGCCCATATCATGTTCCACCTCTTTCTCAGCTCTTAAATTAAAAGAACTGCTACAGATGTAGCAGGGTTAGCACTCCCGCTGCTAACTCAAATTTCTTAACTCATTTCATTATCTTGAGACAAAAGCCATTGAAAAGCAATTGAAGGTGTTTGCTTAGATTAGATAACCAAACTCAGAAATCTCAGAAAAAAAGAGTGCTAACCATGCTACATCCGTATGTTTCCCTTAGGGTTAATCCAGCTTCTTGTAGCTGTCTCTTTTTGCAGAACGGAATTGCGGACCCATATATTTCTATGGGGCCGCACAACGTGCGGCCCCGATCCGGAATTGCAGACCCGGATCCGCAATTCCGATCCTTAAAAAAATAGAACGTCCTATTCTTGTCTGCAATAGTGGACAAGAATAGGCATATTCTTAGTGCCAGCAATGTGCGGTCCGCAAAATGCGGAACGCACATTGCCGCTGTCCATGTTTTGTGGATCCGCAAAACACACACGGATGTGTGAATGGACCCTAAAAATTTGTTTCCAATGTAGTATTAATAACTAAACAATTACATAATAAACACATTGCATTGTCTACTTACCACCAGGACAATAAGATGATCTGGTCTCTGGCTCTTGGTCTGGCTCTGGGGACTCCCTTGTCACTCTCTTCTCCCCCCCCCCCCCCTTGTCACTCTCTTCTCCCCCCCCCCTTGTCACTCTCTTCTCCCCCTCCCTCCTTTGTCACTCTCATTCCCCCCTCCCTTGTCACTCTCATTATTCCCCCCCCTTGTCACTCTCATTATTCCCCCCCTTGTCACTCTCATTATTCCCCCCCTCCCTTGTCACTCTCATTATTTCCCCCCTCTCTTGTCACTCTCATTATTTCCCCCCTCTCTTGTCACTCTCATTATTTCCCCCCTCCCTTGTCACTCTCATTATCCCCCCCCCTCCCTTGTCACTCTCATTATTCCCCCCCTCCCTTGTCACTCTCATCATTCCCCCCCCTCCCTTGTCACTCTCATCATTCCCCCCCCCCCTCCCTTGTCACTCTCATCATTCCCCCCCCCCCTTGTCACTCTCATTATTCCCCCCCCTCCCTTGTCACTCTCATTATTACCCCCCCCCCTTGTCACTCTCATTATTCTACCCCCCTCCCTTGTCACTCTCATTATCCCCCCCTCCCTTGTCACTCTTATTATCCCCCCCTCCCTTTTCACTCTCATTATCACCCCCCTCCCTTGTCACTCTCATTATCTCCCCCTTCCCTTGTCACTCTCATTATTCCACCCCCCCCCCCCCTTTGTCACTTTCATTATTCCCCCCCCCCCTTTGTCACTCTCATCATTCCACCCCTTCCTTCCCCCGTCACTCTCATTCTACCCCCCACCTCTAGTGTAGCGTGGCCGAGCTCTGTTCGGTCCGCGGTACAGGAGCATTTGTTTCCTGTACCCGGCCGGACTGACAGGAAGTGCACACTAAGTGAGCACTTCCTGTCAGTCCGGCCGGGTACAGGAAACAAAAGCTCCTGTACCGCGGACCGAACAGAGCTCGGCCACGCTACATTAACAACAGCACAGAGCAGACACAGCAGACAGGATTCTTTAGAGCGACAAGCGCTCAGCCTCAGCCGCTCAGGCGGTGCAGCATGAGGGGCGCCGCCGGCCGGCCGAACTTATATAATCACATTTTTTATTTATTTTTTTAAACGCAACGGGCGCCCCCTGCTAAATGGCACCCTAGGCGACTGCCTAAGTCACCTTACTGGTGGCGCCGGCTATGCTTCAGTGTGAATCTACAATTTTCATAGTCATGAAAATAAAGAAAACTCTTTGAACGAGAAGGTGTGTCCAAACTTTTGGTCTGTACTGTATGCTCAAAAAGTCCTTTATGCTATCATATATGGAGGATTACTTTACAAAGTAAACCTGTAAGAGGGTCAAGAAACGTATGGCTATGGTCAATGACCATTACGTCATGCCCACTAGACGATGGCGCAGTGACTAACCTACACTATCATAGGTTTTACTAAAATTAAGGCAATGACCATACGGTTGCAGTCTCTCATAGAGTGCATAAACTTGATGGTTGCAGACAGAATTTTGACCTAGAGATTAGCGGTTGTCAGAAGCAACAGGCCAGTCTCTAAATGCAGTTTCGAGACTAACTCCACAGGTAGTCTCTATACTCCACAGATTGTTGCCACTGGTAACAGGACTGTCTGTTTTTGCAAATCACAATGTACTCATGCCAGCCTTAGTAAATCTCCCATAGTATCTGCTAGGATCAGAGCAGCACAATGATCATGTGTCCATTCAGAATTGTCATCATTTGTTAATGTAGAATGAGTGTGGCCAAACAGAAGTTGAAGTGCCATAATACTGTGCTACACCAATACCATAGGTCCCAACTATCCCGGTTCCAGTGGTAACAGTCCTGGTTTTTCACCGCTATCCCACCATCCTGGGCCACTGCCCACATGTCCCGCTATGACCACCTCACCCTTAGTAAGAGTGCTCTGCTAATGGCTGGTGGCAGGCCTAGCCTTTCTGCTGCCTGAGGCAAAAACTGAAATGCCCCCCCCCCCCATTCCAATGCCAATTTCTTAACCTAACCCCTCTCCTCCATCTCTACTGTTAAAGACATACATACTGAGCTACAAAACATAGAGGGTAAGGCTTCATGCACACGAACGTATTTTGTTTCCGTGTCAGTTCTGGTTTTTTTTAGGATAGGATGCGGACCCTTTTATCTCAATGGGTCCGCAAAAAATGCAGACAGAACACCGCGTGCTGTCCGCCTCAGTATGTCCGTTCCGTAGCCCCGCAATAAAAATAGAACATGTCCTATTATTGTCCGTTTTAGGCATTGTTACAAAGCATCCGCAAAAAAAAACGAATGTCATACAGATGTCATCAGTTGTTTTTTTTTGCGGGACCGCAAAACACATATGGTCTTGTGCATGTAGCCTAATAAAGCACCACATACCTCTTACATCCAGTGTAGTGTCCTCTGATATAGACATTTGCAGTAAGCCGGATTGGACAAAGGAACACTGGCGCAATAATATGCACTGACTGTGTCAGGTGTAAATGATAGTTAAGAGTTTCTGTTCGTGACGCCAATTGCAACGTGCACAGGGTACAGTCTCAGGGCCCTTTAAGGTGTTGCAACTCACATACCAGGTGAGGAATAGAGATGTGCCGAACTATTCGCCGGCGAATAGTTCCCGGCGAACATAGCTTGTTCGCCGCGGCGGGCGAACATATGCGATGTTCGGTCCGCCCCCTATTCGTCATCATTGAGTAAACTTTGAACCTGTACCTCACAGTCAGCAGACACATTCCAGCCAATCAGCAGCAGACCCTTCCCCCCAGACCCTCCCACCTCCTGGACAGCATCCATTTTAGATTAATTTGGAAGCTGCATTCTTAGTCAGAGGATGGACAGTGTAGCTGCTGCTGATTTAATAGGGAAATCGATAGCTAGGCTAGTGTATTCAGTGTCCACTGCAGTCCTGAAGGACTCATCTGATCTCTGCTGTAAGAACAGCACCCCAAAAAGCCTTTTTTAGGGCGAGAACATCAGTCTGCTTTATTTTTTATTTTTTTCTGTGTAATCTAATTGCAGTTGCCTGCCAGCGTGTGTGTCAGGCTCACAACGTATACTGTGCCCACTTGCCCAGTGCAACCACTCATATCTGGTGTCACAATAGCTTGCATTTAAAAAAAAACAAAACTATTTTGACTGTAATATAATAGCAGTCAGTTGCCTTCACGCGTGTGCGTTTCAGGCCCTGCCAGGGCACAGTGTCACACCAGTGCAACTCATATCTGGTGTAAAAGTAGTGTACATTAAAAAAAAAACTACAATTTTGACTGTAATAGATTGAATAGCAGTTAGTTGTCTGCAAGCGTGTGTGTCAGGCCTACAGCGTCTACTCTGCCAACTTCTGCCAGTGCACAGTGCCACTCATATCTGGTGTCACAGTAGCTTGCATAGTACCACTAATCGAAAAAAAAAAACGCTGTGGTCGTGGTGCTTTGATTCCCTATGGCCCTAGAATAATGCCCAGTGTTCAGAGGCCACATACCCTGACTGGCTAACACAAGACACCCAATCTTCTACAGCTTCCTCTCGGAACCTTGACGCACCATCCTCTTCCAGCTTAGCTTCGGGCACCTCTCAAGTTACCACTTGCCCGCCTGCCGCCACCACCAACACTAGCACCACAGCCGCTTCACTTGATCTGTCAGAGGAGTTATTTACACATCAGTTGGAAGAAATTAGTGATGCGCAACCATTATTGCCAGGGGATGTAGATAACAGGGATATGTCTCAGTCAGGCAGCATTACACACATGGACGTACAGTGTTATGATGATGAAGCTGCCGCTTCCTTTGCTGAGTTGTCAAATACAAGTGAAGCGGTTAATGATGACGATGTGTCCGTGGATATCACGTGGGTGCCCGCTCGAAGAGAAGAAGAACAGGGGGAAAGTTCAGATGGGAAGACAGAGAGGAGGAGGAGGAGGAGGAGACGGGTTCGAAGCAGGGGGAGGTCGTCGCGATGAGCTAGTGGCACAGTCAGACAGCATGCATTGGCACCCGGGGTCAGCCAGACAGCACGCTAATCAACGCATGCTGTTGCCACCACCAGAATGCCTTCATTGCAGAGCTCGGCAGTGTGGCATTTCTTTTGTGTGTCTGCCTCTGACAACAGCGATGCCATTTGCAACATGTGCCAAAAGAAACTGAGTCATGGGAAGTCCAACACCCATCTAGGTAAGACTGCTTTGCGAAGGCACATGATCGTACATCACAAACGCGTATGGGATCAACACATGAGTAGAAAGCAGCACACAAACTCAAAGCCGCCATCCTCCTCCTGGTCCAGCATCTTCAGCCACGTCAACCACTGCTGTTCTCCTTGCCCCCTCTCAACAATCCGCCACTCTGTCTCTCGCCTTGAGCAGTTCCTGCTCACCTGCCCACAGTCAGGTGTCTGTCAAGGACATGTTTGAGCGTAAGAAGCCAATGTCACAAAGTCACCCCCTTGCCCGGCGTCTGACAGCTGGCTTGTCGGAACTCTTAGCCCGCCAGCTTTTACCATACAAGCTAGTGGAGTCTGAGGCCTTCCAAAAATTTGTAGCTATTGGGACACCGCAGTGGAAGGTACCCGGCCGAAATTTCTTTGCACAAAAGACAATCCCCAACCTGTACTCGATTGTGCAAAAGGAAGTAATGGCATGTCTGGCACACAGTGTTGGGGCAAGGGTCCATCTGACCACTGATACCTGGTCTGCAAAGCACGGTCAGGGCAGGTATATCACCTACACTGCGCATTGGGTAAACCTGCTGACTGCTGCCAAGCATGGAATGCGTGGCTCTGCAGAGGAGTTGGTGACACCGCCACGACTTGCAGGCAGGCCTGCTGCCACCTCCTCTACTCCTCCTACTCCATCCTCTTCCATAACCTCCTCGGCTGAGTCTTCTTCTGCTGCTGCGTTTTGCTCCACATCAACGCCCCCCCCCCCCCTCAGTTCTCCAGGGGCTATTCCACATCCTGGATACGACAGTGTCACGCACAGGTGGATCAGTGGCTGACTCCGCACCAACTGGAGATCGGCAGTGGTGTGTGACAACGGAAGCAATTTGTTGGCGGCATTGAATTTGGGCAAGTTGACACATGTGCCGTGCATGACACATGTGTGTAATCTGATCGTACAACGCTTTGTGCATAAGTACCCAGGCTTACAGGACGTCCTCAAGCAGGCCAGAAAGGTGTGTGGACATTTCAGGCCATGGCGCACTTTTTAGATATCCAGCGGCGAAACAACATGCCAGTGAGGCGCTTGATTTGCGACAGCCCGACACTTTGGAATTCAACACTCTTAATGTTCGACCGCCTGCTCCAACAAGAAAAAGCCGTCAACGAGTATTTGTATGATCGGGGTCGGACTAGGACAACCTCTGCGGAGCTGGGATTTTTTTTGCCACGTTACTGGACGCTCATGCGCAATGCCTGTAGGCTCATGCGTCCTTTTGAGGAGGTGACAAACCTAGTCAGTCGCACTCAAGGCACCATCAGCGACATCATCCCATTTGTTTTCTTCCTGGAGCGTGCCCTGCGAAGAGTGCTGGATCAGGCCGTAGATGAGCGTGAAGAGGAAGAGTTGTGGTCACCATCACCACCAGAAACAGCCTTATCAGCATCGCTTGCTGGACCAGCGGCAACGCTGGAAGAGGAGCCGCTGGGATAGATGAGTCAGAAGAGGAATGTGGCTTTGAGGAGGAGGAAGACCAACCACAGCAGGCATCCCAGGGTGCTCATTGTCACCTATCTAGTACCCGTGGTGTTGTACGTGGCTGGGGAGAAGAACATACCTTCAGTGAGATCAGTGAGGACGAGGAACGGGACATGAGTAGCTCGGCATCCAACCCAATCCATCTTTCATGTTGTCGTGCCTGTTGAGGGACCCTCGTATAAAAAGGCTGAAGGAGAACGACCTTTACTGGGTGGCCATGCTACTAGACCCCCGGTATAAGCAGAAAGTGCCTGAAATGTTACCAAATTACTGGAAGTCGGAAAGGATGCTGCAGTTCCAAAATAAATTAAAAAGTATGCTTTACACAGCGTATAAGGGTGATGTCACAGCACAACGGGAATCTAACAGGGGAAGAGGTGAAAGTAATCCTCCTCCTACCACGACTACGCCGGCAAGGACAGGACGCTTTACAGACGTGTTGGTGATGGAGGACATGCACAGCTTTTTAAGTCCTACGCATCGCCACAGCCCTTCGGGGTCCACCCTCAGAGAACGACTCGACCGACAGGTAGCAGGCTACCTCGCCTTAACTGCAGATATTGACACTCTGAGGAGCGATAAACCCCTTGACTACTGGATGTGCAGGATTGACCTGTGACCTGAGCTATCCCAATTTGCGATAGAACTTCTGGCCTGCCCCGCTTCAAGTGTCCTGTCAGAAAGGACCTTCAGTGCAGCAGGAGGTATTGTCACTGAGAAGAGAAGGCGCCTAGGTCAAAAAAGTCTAGATTACCTTACCTTTAATAAGATGAATGAGGCATGGATCCCGAAGGGACTGACAGTGGGCGATACATTCGACTAAAAAAGGCCTGATGACTGAGATGAGCTGCCTTGGGCTAAAAATGGTCCACACGCTGCTGTATTTTATCTCTGCATGCCGGATGACTTGCGTGACTTATCCGCCACCAACTAGGGTTCAAGCTGCAATGTTTTAGGGCACTTTCTGCCTGGAAAACATTGATTTTTCTGACCGCTGCTACAGCAGCGGCTGCAACAATACCTAAATTTTCAGACATGTGTACATGCCTAATTTTTTTTTGGCCTCTGGTGCTGCACTGTGGCTGCAAAAACAAAACAAAAAAAAGGCACATACATGTGTCAATTCCCCTTCATGATCGTTACCTTGTTGTGGTGAAGGGGCTTGCGTATCACAATGAAGCGACCACCTATATGAGTGTGTTGGCAATGGCAATGTTGGCACATCCCAGATGATAAGGTCATTGCTTCATTGTGAACAGACCAAAAGCGATCGGCTGGATAATTTTGCTTAGAAAAAAACATTAATTTTCTTTGTGATCATCTAAGGTGATCATTAAAGCCTACTAGACCAACAATGGGCCCACACTGCAGAATCATTGTTTTCTGGGTCACTTAACTGTCACTGAACTACCTCAGCACGACCATAGGCTTTGAAAACCCCCCATCACCTGCAATCTCCCAAACGTGCGCACGAGCACAGTCATCACTACACCATGATTGACGCATAGAGGAATAAAATTTATGTCATGAGGGTGTCAACTATTGACAACTCTTTGCGGTTGTCTAAAATCTATTCCATACACGTCCCCCTGATAGGGGACGTAACAGGGATTAAACTGATAGGAATAGTACTACTTAACACACCTTATAATAATAATAATAATAATGATACTAGTGGACGTAACAGGGATTAAACTGATAAGTAGTACTATTCCTATCAGTTTAATCCCTGTTACGTCCCCTATTAGGGGACGTGTATGGAATCGATTTTAGGAACCGGGAGATGGAAAAAGATGCTTGGTCGGTCCTCCTACTTCCAATTTGGGGCACTGCGCGTGCAATCTACTGTGCCACTAGATAGGAGTGGTGTGTTAATTAGTACTATTCCTAACACACCACTCCTATCTGGTGGCGCAGTAGATTGCACGCGCAGTGCCCCAAATTGGAAGTAGGAGGACCAACCAAGCATCTTTTTCCATCTCCCGGTTCCTAAAATCGATTCCATATACACATCCCCTGATAGGGGACGTAACAGGGATTAAACTGATAGGAATAGTACTACTTAACACACCTTATAATAATGCAGAGAGAGGCAACGCAGAGAGAGGAGTCTGAAGAAGAGGAGTCAGAGGAGGAAGGTGGCTTTGAGGAGGTGGAAGACGAAACACAGCAGGCGTCAAAGCAGGGGGCTTGTTGTCACCTTTTGGGGACCCTTGGTGTTGTACGTGGCTGGGTGGAGGAAGAGACCTTCAATGACATCAGTGAGGACAAGGAACGGGACATGTCTAGCTTGGCATCCAGCCTTGTGCAAATGGGGAGTTTGAAGTTGTGCAAATGGACTGTTTGCGGTTGTTTGCGGTGCGTTAAACAGGGAGTTTGGTCTGTCACTGTGAAGTGGGCGTAACCCTTACACCAGTGGTCCCCAACCTTTTTTGCACCAAGGACCGGTTTCATGCGAGACAATTTTCCCAGGGACCGGGTGGGGGGAGAAAGGGGGCGGGGGTTCTGGGGCGGGGCTTAGGGGGTGGGCGGGGCTGACTGATTCACGCACATAACAAAACACAAGGTGCATATTAAAATATATAACACTATATAATGACTATATAAACTGACTATGGTCTCTGCTGCACTGGTCTCTGCTGCACTGGTCTCTGCTGCACTGGTCTCTGCTGCACTGGTCTCTGCTGCACTGTACCATATTTTTCGCCCTATAAGATGCACCTAGTTTTAGAGCAGAACAATAAGAAAAAAAAAATTCATTACACCTCAGATCAGACCCCCAATGGCTCAGATCAACCCCTAAACCTTTAGCTATCTATCAGCCCCCAATGTCAGCCATAAACCCCCCCAATGTCAGCCATAAACCCCCCCAATGTCAGCCATAAGCCCCCCAATGTCAGCCATAAGCCCCCCATTAGCCCCTCGTCAGCCATAAGCTCCCCATTGCCCCCTCATGTCAGCCATAAGCCCCCCATTAGCCCCTCATGTCAGCCATAAGCCCCCCATTAGCCCCTCGTCAGCCATAAGCCCCCCATTAGCCCCTCATGTCAGCCATAAGCCCCCATTACCCCCTCATGTCAGCCATAAGCCCCCCATTAGCCCCTCATGTCAGCCATAAGCCACTCATGTCAGCCATAAGCCCCCCATTAGCCCCTCATGTCAGCCATAAGCCCCCCCATTAGCCCCTCATGTCAGTCATAAGCCCCCCATTAGCCCCTCATGTCAGCCATAAGCCCCCCATTAGCCCCTCATGTCAGCCATAAGCCCCCCATTAGCCCCTCATGTCAGCCATAAGCCCCCCATTAGCCCCTCATGTCAGCCATAAGCCCCCCATTAGCCCCTCATGTCAGCCATAAGCCCCCCACTCGCCCCTCATGTCAGCCATAAGCCCCCCATTAGCCCCTCATGTCAGCCATTAGCCCCACATTAGCCCTTTATGTCAGCCCCATGTCCCCCAGGTCAGCCATCAGCCCCCATTAGCCCCTCATGTCAGCCCCATTAGCCCCTCATGTCAGCCCCATGTCCCTCATGTCAGCCCCATGTCCCTCATATCAGCCCCTAGCGCAAATAAAATAAAATAAAAAAACCTCTTACCTCTCCTGCTCCTGGTCACCATCGCGATCCTCTTCATTCTGCTGTCGGCTGTGTATAGCGGCGCACAGCGTGAGGTCACAGAGAGACCTCACGGTGTGCGCAGCCCTGCACAGCCGATAGCCGAACCGTGGACCAGGAAGTGGTGAGTACAGATCCTTCACCGCTTCCTGGTCCTTCTGTACTAACTGAAGCGCTTCCATAATGGAAGCGCTTCATTAGTACAGAGTTAAAGACTGCCATGATCGCCGCGGCCCGGCTAACAATCCTCCGCGGCCCGGTCCTGGGCCGCGGCCCGGCGGTTGGGGACCGCTGCCTTACACTACCTGATCGATACAACATCATACCTGATGTTTCAAAGCACGTTATTCCAAACAATTTAGGAATATTAGGTGATTTATGCCCTTTATTGATTAAAACCAGACTCTGCGTCAACTACGTAATTTTCCATGGGAGTTTTGCCATGGATCCCACTCCGGCATGCCACAGTCCAGGTGTTAGTCCCCTTAAAACAACTTTTCCAGAAAGAGTCCCTGTGGGTTTTAAAATTTGCCTGCCTATTGAAGTCTATGGTGGTTCACCCGGTTCGCCCGTTCGCGAACATTTGAGGAAATTTGCATTCGCGAACGGAAAATTTTATGTTCACGACATCTCTAGTGAGGAATGCCAGAGTGGTATAATGTCTCTGTATGGTAGTAGGTATAGTGTCAACGGTGTCTTCTACCTTGGTACAGCTGGACTCCTGGATCCTGTCTCACTTGCAATAAATGAGTGTTGCTAGTAGGAGTAATTGAGGAATGAAAGAGATCCAGACTTGAAGTATAATTCAACTTGTCTTTACTGAAGGCAGCATAAATCCATATGAGATATAGCATTCGTCTTTTAGGTCCCAGCAGGTATTGGCAGTGTATGGCAGGGATCAATATCTCTTCTGCTTCGAAAATATATGCCTAGAGAATATGGCAGGAATCTATCTTCTGCTTGGTATGGGCCTGACTAGCTGAGGAGGAATTTGGCTTCTCCTGGTCTCTGGATGGTTACTCACAGTTATGCTCACATGGAATGGTTCGTCTTGGAGTTCTGGAAGTGCTGCTTGCTGGTCACCAGTTGAGGCTGAAGGGCTCAGACTGGGAATGGTGATTTTTGGTTTCAACTGAGACGAGATCCTGATTTGGGATCCCTATTTCTGGGAGCTCCTACTTGCACAACCTTCCCTAAGCTGGGGTGGCTGGCAACTAAACCTTCCCTCCCCATTAGGCAGGATGTGGGAACATTCCACACCTCCTCCTAGAGAGGGGAGCTAAACTGGAATGTACTATGGAATGTACTACTGGAAAGCTCTGCTGACATTGCTGACACCTGCTGGTGTATATGGAAATTACAGCAAATACATGTAACAGGCTTAGAATATGCACATAATGAAGGATGCAATGTTAGATTACACAGGATGACAATATACAATAAATGCTCCCTCATTACGTGTACCAGTACAAAAAAAAAACTCTTTTAGGGTCCTCATGTAGAAGAAATGTCCCCATAGTGGCCACCTTAGAATTGTATGCAGTACAAAAATGCTCCCTTATAATGTGTTCCAGTACAAAAAATGCTCCCTTACAATGTGCGCTAAGTACAAAAAATTTCGCCTTATATTCCAGTACAAAAAATGCTCCCTTATAACGTGTGTCAGTACAAAAAACTACCCCCTTTTAGTGCCCCCAGTAGAACAGATGTCACCATAGTGGCCCCCTTATGATGTGTACCAGTACAAAAATGTTCCTTTTTACAGCCACAATGTCATCGTTTTTTCTCCAGTTACAAAATAATGACCCCCACCCCATTGTGGCCCAGCAGCATGCTGCCAAATAAAAATAATAAACTCCAATACTAACCTCCATTATGCTGTCAGCGATGCAGTGCAAGACACAGACCTCTTCTAGTCTGTGCCCTGAGCTTTATGCAGCCTGGCTCAGACAGTGCCATAATAATGACACCGGCCTCTGATAGGCTACTGTCATGGATGGTGTTGCAGAAAGCTGGAACTTATAAATAAACATCCGACTGGCTTGATCCCAAACTAAGGAGCATATGGGTGAGCCCTATAAAACCCTAGAGCTCTCCCTGACTGCTATGCCCATGCAAAGGTCTTTATGGTAGACGAGTGCATGCCCACGTACCTAATACTATGTGACACCTGAAAACCCTATAATAGTGAGGGGACACGACCACCGGCTCCCTGCACTTAATGCGGACGGAGCCCGGGTCACCTACAATCAAGCCAGCAATGAAACACAAATAAAGGAAACAGACTTATCTGAGGAATCAGGAGCAGCAGCCTCCAGCAGTGAACATTCAGGAAGAAGTATAAACCCCAAAGTGAGGCAGTATGGGAGGGAATATAAAGGGAGACAATCAGTGCAAATAGGTGACAGCTGGGAGAAGGAAAGGAGATGACAAAGTGAAACCAAAACAAAGAAAGTCATGCAAGAGGTAGCGAAGAACGTCTAACAGACCTTCTCACAGAGCTGGCGGTGACAGCTACAGGAACTAGGACTAAAAGCCTGTGAGAGGAAAAGGTAGGCCAGGGGGAGACATCGCCCTATTGTAGCATTCAACTGTACTACTGTCCTGAGTACAGCGATGCAGTTGAATATGTAGAGATGAGCATTTCCATAATGAAAGCGCTTAATGCCCATGGCCCTTCCACTGCCTCCCACTTGCCCCTACCTGGCGCTGCCTGAGGCGATCGCCTCACCTGGCCTCATTAGTGGCGCACCCCTGATGACAGGACCCGAAGGACCTGTGAATGTCACTGTCATGTGATTAGTGCAGGAAGGGTGTTCTGCCAGATTCCTATACCTGGCAGAATGCTATACCCGGAAATGACGCAAAGGGCAAAAGAAAATTGCATGCAGAAGTATTTCATCCGGCAAACTGCCTGTACTCATGTCGGATTCTGATGGATCCCATTATTGTGAATGGGATCCAGTGATTGCTCAGTTGTTTAGTATATGCAGGATCTGGTGATTCTGTTATTCTGCTCAGTGTTATTCTACACTGGAACACCAAAATCCGAACTTACATAATGTGCCATACCCCCCCTCTTCCACCATTTAATCCAGAGAAGAAAAAAGAACCGGCGCTCCATAGTGTAAAACCATACCTTAAATGTATAACTGCATAGGTATAAGTGAGCTTACCAGCTGTAGAATAAAATATCCACATAGAAAGCCCAGGGAATGGCGTTCCACGTGCAGTCTGAAAGTAGGCTGCAGCTCCCTCTGTGCGATCTCCAGGTGGAGATCCTAATTGAAGATAATGAAGATAAGATAATAACAGATTTGGGGCACTGCCGTTCCAGGGCAAAATAACAATTTATTAACAAAAAGGTAAAAAGCACAACACATTTCACTGACGGACTGTCAGCTTCCTCAGGTGCAGATCAGTCACAGCTGATGTTTCTCTACTGGAGTCCTTCACTTCTATTTTCTTCTCCATTCGCCACAGACCAACATGAAAAGTTCTCCCAAAGACTGTAGAGCAGGAATGCACAACCTGCGTCTCGAGGGCCACATGCGGCCCTCGATACCACTCGGCCAGGGCAGTCTTTAATATTGATTGGACCCTGGGTAAGAATTTACTTGGGCCCCCTGATTCCCGCCTTCCCACACCCTAGCATGCAATCACACGCTCCACCACAACACACACACAAAAAAGAAAATCCACACACCTCGTAGAGTAGTAAACTTTAAAGGGAACATGTCACCTCCCAAAACATCCAAAGCCGCCAGCAGTACCAGCGAAGGGGCGGGGAAGGGGGCGCGGTTACCGTGACTTGAAGCAAGGAGACCGCTGCCCCTTTGACTTCAAGCATGTGTGGAGAAGTGCGCCGGACAGGGGATAAAACAATTTTTTCAGTATTTTTGCTGCATCTGCCTTCAGTAAGAAAGGCATCATCAGAAACAGTGCCGAGTTTCAAAAAACCTCCCCCCCCCCCTCAAATCTGCTCGATGAAATCATATCAGAAGAGTATTTGCAACCGTCTAACCATATTTTTTTATTTTTTTAGCTTGATCTATACAAGATTTATTGAGAGCAAAAGAAAATCATAAATTACTGCTCAAACTGTTTATTGTGTGGCACAGTGTAGCGGTATACTGTATATTGTGGGGCACAGTGTAGAGGTATACTGTATATTGTGTGGCACAGTGTAAAGGTATACTGTATATTGTGGGGCACAGTGTACAGGTATACTGTATATTGTGGGGCACAGTGTAGAAGTATATTCTGTGGCACAGTGTAGAGGTATACTGTATATTGTGGGGCACAGTGTAGAGGTATACTGTATATTGTAAGGCACAGTGTAGAGGTATACTGTATATTGTGTGGCACAGTGTAAAGGTATACTGTATATTGTGGGGCACAGTGTAGAGGTATACTGCATATTGTGGGGCACAGTGTAGAGGTATACTGTATATTGTGTGGCACAGTGTAGAGGTATACTGTATATTGTGTGGCACAGTGTAGAGGTATACTGTATATTGTAAGGCACAGTGTAGAGGTATACTGTATATTGTGTGGCACAGTGTAGAGGTGTACTGTATATTGTGAGGCACAGTGTAGAGGTATACTGTATATTGTGGGGCACAGTGTAGAGGTATACTGTATATTGTGTGGCACAGTGTAGAGGTATACTGTATATTGTGTGGCACAGTGTAGAGGTGTACTGTATATTGTGAGGCACAGTGTAGAGGTATACTGTATATTGTGTGGCACAGTGTAGCGGTATACTGTATATTGCGTGGCACAGTGTAGAGGTATACTGTATATTGCGTGGCACAGTGTAGAGGTATACTGTATATTGCGGGGCACAGTGTAGAGGTATACTGTATATTGTAGGGCACAGTGCAGCGTTATAATGTATATTGCGTGGCACAGTGTAGAGGTATACTGTATATTGTGGGGCACAGTGTAGAGGTATATTCTGTGGCACAGTGTAGAGGTATACTGTATATTGTGGGGCACAGTGTAGAGGTATATTCTGTGGCACAGTGTAGAGGTATACTGTATATTGTGGGGCACAGTGTAGAGGTATACTAAATATTGTAAGGCACAGTGTAGAGGTATACTGTATATTGTGTGGCACAGTGTAGAGGTGTACTGTATATTGTGAGGCACAGTGTAGAGGTATACTGTATATTGTGTGGCACAGTGTAGAGGTATACTGTATATTGTGTGGCACAGTGTAGAGGTATACTGTATATTGTGGGGCACAGTGTAGAGGTGTACTGTATATTGTGAGGCACAGTGTAGAGGTATACTGTATATTGTGTGGCACAGTGTAGAGGTATACTGTATATTGTGTGGCACAGTGTAGCGGTATACTGTATATTGCGTGGCACAGTGTAGAGGTATACTGTATATTGCGGGGCACAGTGTAGAGGTATATTGTGTGGCACAGTGTAGAGGTATACTGTATATTGTAGGGCACAGTGTAGCGTTATAATGTATATTGCGTGGCACAGTGTAGAGGTATACTGTATATTGTGGGGCACAGTGTAGAGGTATATTCTGTGGCACAGTGTAGAGGTATACTGTATATTGTGGGGCACAGTGTAGAGGTATACTGTATATTGTGGGGCACAGTGTAGAGGTATACTGTATATTGTGTGGCACAGTGTAGCGGTATACTGTATATTGTGGGGCACAGTGTAGAGGTATACTGTATATTGTGAGGCACAGTGTAGCGGTATACTGTATATTGTGTGGCATAGTGTAGAGGTATACTGTATATTGTGGGGCACAGTGTAGCGGTATACTGTATATTGTGGGGCACAGTGTAGCGGTATACTGTATATTGTGGGGCACAGTGTAGAGGTATATTCTGTGGCACAGTGTAGAGGTATACTGTATATTGTGGGGCACAGTGTAGAGGTATACTGTATATTGTGGGGCACAGTGTAGCGGTATACTGTATATTGTGAGGCACAGTGTAGCGGTATACTGTATATTGTGAGGCACAGTGTAGAGGTATACTGTATATTGTGGGGCACAGTGTAGAGGTATACTGTATATTGTGTGGCACAGTGTAGCGGTATACTGTATATTGTGGGGCACAGTGTAGAGGTATACTGTATATTGTGAGGCACAGTGTAGCGGTATACTGTATATTGTGTGGCACAGTGTAGAGGTATACTGTATATTGTGAGGCACAGTGTAGCGGTATACTGTATATTGTGTGGCACAGTGTAGAGGTATACTGTATATTGTGGGGCACAGTGTAGCGGTATACTGTATATTGTGGGGCAGAGTGTAGCGGTATACTGTATATTGTGGGGCACAGTGTAGAGGTATATTCTGTGGCACAGTGTAGAGGTATACTGTATATTGTGGGGCACAGTGTAGAGGTATACTGTATATTGTGGGGCACAGTGTAGCGGTATACTGTATATTGTGAGGCACAGTGTAGCGGTATACTGTATATTGTGAGGCACAGTGTAGAGGTATACTGTATATTGTGGGGCACAGTGTAGAGGTATACTGTATATTGTGGGGCACAGTGTAGCGGTATACTGTATATTGTGTGGCACAGTGTAGAGGTATACTGTATATTGTGGGGCACAGTGTAGAGGTATACTGTATATTGTGGGGCACAGTGTAGCGGTATACTGTATATTGTGGGGCACAGTGTAGCGGTATACTGTATATTGTGAGGCACAGTCTAGCGGTATACTGTATATTGTGTGGCACAGTGTAGAGGTATACTGTATATTGTGTGGCACAGTGTAGCGGTATACTGTATATTGTGTGGCACAGTGTAGAGGTATACTGTATATTGTGGGGCACAGTGTAGAGGTATACTGTATATGGTGGGGCACAGTGTAGAGGTATATTCTGTGGCACAGTGTAGAGGTATACTGTATATTGTGGGGCACAGTGTAGAGGTATACTGTATATTGTGTGGCACAGTGTAGCGGTATACTGTATATTGTGGGGCACAGTGTAGAGGTATACTGTATATTGTGAGGCACAGTGTAGAGGTATACTGTATATTGTGTGGCACAGTGTAGAGGTATACTGTATATTGTGGGGCACAGTGTAGAGGTATATTCTGTGGCACAGTGTAGAGGTATACTGTATATTGTGGGGCACAGTGTAGAGGTATACTGTATATTGTGTGGCACAGTGTAGCGGTATACTGTATATTGTGGGGCACAGTGTAGAGGTATACTGTATATTGTGTGGCACAGTTTAGAGGTATACTGTACATTGTGTTGTGTGGCACAGTGTAAGGGTATACTGTACATTGTGTGGCACAATGTAGCGGTATACTGTATACTGTATTGTGTGGCACAGTGTATGCTATATGTGTATAACAAACATACTCCACATGAAAACTTACAATTTCTTGGCTTTGCCCTTGGGGATCTCGGACGCCACTTCATTACTTTGACCGGGGGCTCGTGGAGCTGATGTTGTGCTTTATCCTAATGAGAAAGATTTCATAATACGGATTTGGAGAAGGGGCAGAGGGATAGCAGAGCAGGGAGAGGCTGGTGCTGCTACTAGGGGGGCATACCATGGGGGAGTAATAAATATAAAATATCCCTTCTCAGTGCCCCCGTAGATGACTCCATAGTGCTCCTCTCCCCCTTCCCCATAGTACCCACCATAATGTGTCCCAGTATAAAATGCCCCTATACAGAGCCCCCCATATAAAATACCCCTTTTTAGCCTCAGTAGATGCCCCTATAGTGCCACCCAATAATGTGCCAGTAATAAGTGCCCCAATAGATGCCCCCCAATCATGTGCCAGTAAGATGTGCCCCATAGATGCCCCCTAATTATGTGCCAGTAAAATGTGCCCCAATAGATGCCCCCTAATCATGTGCCAGTAAGATGTGCCCCCATAGATGCCCCCAATCATGTACCAGTAATAAGAGCCCCCATAGATGCCCCCCAATCATGTGCCAGTAATAAGAGCCCCCCCACCATCATGTACCAGTAGCCAGAGTGCCCCCCTATCATGTGCCAGTAGCCCCCTTATGCGCCAGTTGCCCCCCCATCATGTGCCAGTAGCCCCCCTATCAAGTGCCAGTAGCACCCCCTTATGTACCAGTAGCCTCCTATCATGTGCCAGTAGCCCCCCTTATATGCCAGTAGCCCCCCTTATGTGCCAGTAGCCCCCCTTATGTGCCAGTAGCCCCCCTTATGTGCCAGTAGCCCCCCTTATGTGCCAGTAGTCCCCCTTATGTGCCAGTAGTCCCCCTTATGTCTGTGCCAGTAGCCCCCCTTATGTGCCAGTAGTGTCATTTGTACATACATATATATATAAAAAATATAAAACCTTATACTTACCTCCTCCATCGATGCGATGCAGGCCTCTTCTGGCCTGTGGCCCTCGCTGGCTCAGGCGGCGCGATGACGTCATCGCGCCGCCTGCAACGGCCTCTGATAGGCTGCCACCACTAGGCCGGCAGCCTATCAGAGGAACAGGGAGGGGACACACCTCTCCCTTCCTTGCAGCAGCACAGACATTTGTATCGCCGTCCGGCGATACAGGTGGCTATGAAGATGAGTGAGCGCTTCCACAATGGAAGCGCAGCGCTGATCTCCTGCTGTGCCCTGCCGGCGCCCCCCTTCTGACAGCACCCCGGGCAGCCACCCGGCCTGCCCGGTCCAAGAAATGGTCCTGATTAGAAATACACTGCTGGCTACACGCAGGTACTGCTGGCAGATTGGGATGGTTTTGGGAGGGACTGGTTCCCTTTAATCCTTAGCTTGATCTATTTACCACCTATAGCTCCCTCCAACTTCTCCACCCCCCTCCTTCTCCAACCACCCAGCACCCTTACATATATATATATATATATATATATATATATATATATACACATACATACATACATACACTCACCTAAGGAATTATTAGGAACACCTGTTCTATTTCTCATTAATGCGATTATCTAGTCAACCACATGGCAGTTGCTTCAATGCATGAAGGGTTGTGGTCCTGGTGAAGAAAATCTTCTGAACTACAAACTGAATGTCAGAATGGGAAAGAAAGGCGGGCTACAACAGCAGAAGACCCCACCGGGTACCACTCATCTCCACTACAAATAGGAAAAAGAGGCTACATTTTGCACAAGCTCACGAAAATTGGACTGTTGAACACTGGAAAAATGTTGCCTGGTCTGATGAGTCTCGATTTCTGTTGAGACATTCAAATGGTAGAGTCCGAATTTGGGGTAAACAGAATGAGAACATGTATCCATCATGCCTTGTTACCACTGTGTAGGCTGGTGGTGGTGGTGTAATGGTGTGAGGGATGTTTTCTGGGCACACTTTAGGCCCCTTAGTGCCAATTGGCCATCGTTTAAATGCTACGGGCTACCTGAGCATTGTTTCTGACCATGTCTATCCCTTCATGACCACCATGTACCCATCTTCTGATGGCTACTGCCAGCAGGATAATGGACCATGTCATAAAGCTCGAATCATTTCAAATTGGTTTCTTGAACATGACAATAAGTTCACTGTACTAAAATGGCCCCCACAGTCACCAGATCTCAACCCAATAGAGCATCTTTGGGATGTGGTGGAACGGGAGCTTCGTGCCCTGGATGTGCATCCCTCAAATCTCCATCAACTGCAAGATGCTATCCTATCAATATGGGCCAACATTTTTAAAGAATGCTATCAACACCTTGTTGAATCAATGCCATGTAGAATTAAGGCAGTTCTGAAGGCAAAAGGGAGTCCAACACCGTATTAGTATGGTGTTCCTAATAATTCTTTAAGTGAGTGTATACAGTTGCAAGAAAAAATACGTGAACCCTTTGGAATGATTTGGATTTCTGCACAAATTGGTCATAAAATGTGAGCTGATCTTCATCTAAGTCACAACAATAGACAATCACAGTCTGCTTAAACTAATAACACACAAATAATTAAATGTTACCATGTTTTTATTGAACACACCATGTAAACATTCACAGTGCAATAACTTCAACCAAACGTTTCCTGTAGTTGCAGATCAGACATGCATAACGGTCAGGAGTAATTCTTGACCATTCCTTTTTACAGAACTGTTTCAGTTCAGCAATATTCTTGGGATGTCTGGTGTGAATCGCTTTCTTGAGGTCATGCCACAGCATCTCAATCGGGTTGAGGTCAGGACACTGACTGGGCCACTCCAGAAGGCGTATTTTCTTCTGTTTAAGCCATTCTGTTGTTGATTTACTTCTATGCTTTGGGTCGTTGTCCTGTTGCAACACCCATCTTCTGTTGAGCTTCAGCTGGTGGACAGATGGCCTTAAGTTCTCCTGCAAAATGTCTTGATAAACTTGGGAATTCATTTTTCCTTCGATGATAGCAATACGTCCAGGCCCTGACACAGCAAAGCAGCCCCAAACCAGGATGCCCCCACCACCATACTTCACAGTTGGGATGAAGTTTTGATGTTGGTGTGCTGTGCCTCTTTTTCTCCACAACATAGTGTTGTGTGTTTCTTCCAAACAACTCACTTTGGTTTCATCTGTCCACAGAATATTTTGCCAGTACTGCTGTGGAACATCCAGACGCTCTTGTGCAAACTAAACTTGCAGCAATGTTGTTTTTGGACAGCAGTGGCTTCCTCTGTGGTATCCTCCCATGAAATCCATTCTTGTTTAGTGTTTTACGTATCGTAGATTTACTAACAGGGATGTTAGCATATGCCAGAGACTTTTGTAAGTCTTTAGCGGACACTCTAGGATTCTTCGTCACCTCATTGAGCAGTCTGCGCTGTGCTCTTGCAGTCATCTTTACAGGACGGCCCCTCCTAGGGAGAGTAGCAGCAGTGCTGAACTTTCTCCATTTATAGACAATTTGTCTTACCGTGGACTGATGAACAGCAAGGCTTTTGGAGATACTCTTATAAGCTCTACAATTTCTACAGGAGTATCACATGAACATAAAACTCATATGCACCGATAGACATTCTGCTATAAGAAAAATGATATGTGAGGAATTCCAGGGAATAATTCATGATTTCGACGTGTGGCACCTTGCCAAAAGTGTGGGGGGAAAAATTATGGCTGCTAGCCACAAACGAGATTGCTCAGCTCTTGTGCTTGGGTAGCACCAACTAAAAATCATATCTGGTGGTGCGCAAGCACTTGTAAGGAAGATGAGGATGTACTAATAACCAAATGGAACTCTCTTCTGTATCATGTGATAAATGTGCACTCATAGGAAGATGAGAACAGTAACTATAAAAAATGCCAGCATGATGATATGGACGAAGATGTTTCAGCCAGAAGAATATGGTTGCACAAGGACAGTGCTGCTTATGATGCTCTGCATAAGATTGTTCAAAACAAGCATTTACTGAACGACCTAAAGAAAATATCACATTTTTGCCATACTGGAGACTTAGAAGTCTTTCATAGCGCAATTCTAAAATATCGCGCTAAAAGGCAGCATTTTTTTTTATGGACGGCATGGTAGCACGAACCCAGTTAGCCTCTATGGATCTCAATCACGAGAAAGTCCATTCAGTTGTCATAGAATCTACTCAACACAGGTCTCCAGTAGGCAGTCCTAGGTATAAGATGCAGTATTCCAAGGCCCGTAGAGCATGGTTTCTCAGGGCAATATACAACAGTTCTAATCAAGACTTCCTTATTGAACTGATCAAAGAGGCAGTCGAAATGGTGGCTGGACATCGAGACTGAACTTGGAACTCAACAAGAAATCCCTTCCAGAAAATATTGCTGCTGTGGATAAGGCCTATCAAAGAAAATCTCATTTCCCAGCATACCGTAATCAAAGTTTAAATAGTTATTTGAGCTCCATCTTCATTTGCCAATCTTTTCACTAGAATGGTTCATTGTTTCGATTTCAAACACTTGACCTATAACTAGGTGCAGTTTTTTAATAGGTATAGGTATATGTTTTACAGTTTCACTCAATGCAGTATTGCGGTTGAGGGACTCTGCTTATAATATATAAACAACTGAAACTTCTATCCCACACAAGGTCATTCTAACCAATATGTAAACAAATCAGACAACCAATAGAAGTATATGGTATTTTTTAATCTGGGTTATAAAAATCAACATCTATTAAACCGGACTGGACAATTCGATGTATTTACATCAAAATATAATAACAGGCAATGAATAGTGTTAAAATAAATATATAGTTATGCTGCAATTAAAATCTGAATATATAAAGTGCTAGTGCAGTCATTTGTACACTAGCACTTTATGTATTGCATCTCCTATCTTCAACATGACTACTACATGTATTTTGTATAAATGGTCCGTCTCACTTCAGAAAGTGGGATGTATTTTGTTGAGAAAGCCAATAACAGCCACTTAGTAATGTATTGTGATTGACCTTATTGCTTCCATTTCTGTCTGGAATCATTTTTCCACCACATTATACACTGCTAGTTTCCGTAGGTACGACTAACCGGTAATCCATGAGTGGTGGTCGTGCCTACACACTATAGTAGAAAGTGCCAAGCATGAGTGGACATGGTCTGTTGCTTTTTACTGTAGTGTGCAGGCGCGACCGTCACTGATTACCGGGTGGTCGTAACTATGGAAACTGGCATTGTATAATGTGAAGGAAAAATAAATCCAGCCAGAAATGGAAGCAATTAGGACAATCACAATGCATTAGTAATTGGCTGGCATTAGCTTTCTCAACAAAATATATGCCACTTGCTGAAGACTGGCCCTTTTAAGTTTTTTAATTGCCCTCAGTTTGCAATTCATGTTTTATTTTTATTTTTCTTCATAAATGTAATTGTTTGATCAGGTGCCAATGTGTTTATGTAATTTATTTTGACAAATAAATGCCATATACTACCATTGGTAGTATAAGCCGAATTGCCTTATGGTATGTGTAAGACTTTAGTCTGACAACTTGAAACTCAAGCTATCAGATTGGATGGGAAGTAAAAAAAAAATTGCATTGTATAAGAATGAAAAGGTAGGGAATCAGCGGCACTGCTGCTCTCACCTCACATATACCCCTTTCTCCAGCAGGAAATCACAAACCAGCGGCTCAGCAGTTAGACAGGTTGACGTGGTGCTCAGCGTTAATGCAAGTAGACACTTGATATAATGCAGAAGTAGATGAAAGGATTCGCGGCACTAACCAGTGTCTTGACGAAACTTCAGTGCTTTATTGCTTTACTTTATTGCAAAAGGTTCGCAGGCTGGGGAGCGGGATGGCCCTTCGGTGTGAGTAGGCGGTGACGGACGTTTTGCGCGTGACTTGCACTTCCTCGGACCGCTATGACACACACGCGCACCGCCGTACTTTTTATGGGCGGACCCCTGATCATCACCAAGGTAACCAAGAGACGCTCCACAGGTGCGCAACTGTGTGTTAAAATCAATACAGAGAAAAGGACAGATTGTGCGCATACAATGTGCTACAAAACAAATGAACAAAACAGTATCAGATCACGGCAACAAGTTACAAATGGCAGGCAGGTATGTAGATACATGGGGACTTTACAGAAAAACTGCCATATCGTTTTTGTAATTTAAGCCATGCGAGCCCATGGCATTAGCCCTGATGATCCATCGAGCCTCCCGCTGCAGCAAGAGGCGGTGGCCCCTCGGGATGGGTCCCACGGCCTCAATGGCAGAAAAAGAGAAGCTCCATGGACCGCGCGGACATGGTCAATCAGGCGGAGTGAACCCCGACCTGTCCTAATGGAGCTCAGATGCTCCCGCACTCTTTCAAATAAGGGTCTTATGGTTTTAAAACCTCAACCTAAATTTAAAGACAAATGCAAATCTGTCATGATCACTTTCCTTGGTCTTGTCACTCAGGAGATTCTGGCGTGCATAACGACTGGCACGATACAAAGCATCGATAACGTCTCTCCAGGGTAACCCCTCTCCAACAGCCTGTCCTTAAGCTGATGGGCTTGCCTAAAATAGCCCTCATCTGTACTATTAATTCTATGGAGACGGGTGAATTGTCCAGATGGAACTGATGGAGCAGCGAGTTAGTTGCAGTGGGCTTTCGAAAGCCTGTGGTGTGGAGAATACCATTTTCTGCGGTGACTCTTACGTCCAAAAAGTCCAACGAATCGCCACCGAAGTTAAGGGTAAACCTTATATTCACGTGGTTAGTATCGTTAAGGTTATATACAAACTGCTTACACAACTCCTCGCTGCCCGACCAGACCAGAAATTCATCGTCCACGTAACGCAGGTAAAGGTGAATGTATTTCAGGAAGGGGTTCCCCAATGAGAAGACGTATGTCTCTTCGAATACCGCCAGATACAGGTTCGCAAAGGTACATGACACCGGTGTACCCATCGCTGTACCTAGTATCTGGCGGTACCACTGCCGGTCAAATTGAAACACATTATTGGTAAGTACCAAATCCAAGGATTCCTGTATGAACCTCGAGAAAATGAGGCTCTTATCGGAGCAACCCAAAACCATAGCAATGGCCTCCAATCCCAAATCGTGGGGAATTCTCGTGTATAGACTCTCCACATCCAAGGACACAAGGCGGAATTCCTCCCACCACTCGAAGTTATCGAGGGCGTGGAGGAAGTCCCTGGTGTCCTTGAGATATGTGGGAGTGCGCCTGAGCAAGAGCCTCAACAACCAATCAATATACCTTGAGATGGGTTCAGTCGCTGATCCCATCCCGGCAACGATAGGTCATCCCGGGGGACGTGACAGCGATTTATGTATTTTCAGGACGAAATACCAGGCAGGATTTTTTGGAAACTTTGGAGTCAGTCTCTCCAAAATGCTTTTGGGCAGAAACTGTACATCAATATACCTGTCAAGGAGCGACTGTACCTTGACCAGTATAGACGGAACTGGGTTTTCACTCAGTTTTTCATATACATTTCTATCATCCAACTGCCTGGCTGATTCATCTAAATAATAAACCTTGGTCATCAGGACCACATTGCCCCCTTTGTCGGCGGGCTTAATGACGACATCATCAAGACCATCAAGCCATTCTTCACGAGTGATGTTAGGGGTGCCACTGGGTAAATCAGTGCACGTAGATCCCCAAGTACTCTTTTGTGGAAGAGGTCAATAGCAGAGCCCGCCGGCTCAGGTACAGTGATGCTTTCACTCTCGATATCCGAGAGGAATTGTACACACTCAATCTCCTTATTGTCAAAGCGGTGTTGTAAGTGAAAATCAGCACACGTCATGTGTGCAGGGACTTCACCGGATAGAGGTGGGGGACGTACTGAACTACTTTCTGAAAAGTAGTTCAGCCTGCGAACCTTTTGCAATAAAGTAAAGCAATAAAGCACTGAAGTTTCGTCAAGACAATGGTGAGTGCCGCGATTCCTTTCATCTACTTCTGCATTATAATTAATAGAATTAATAGTACAGATGAGGGCTATTTCAGGCAAGCCCATCAGCTTAAGGACAGGCTGTTGGAGAGGGGTTACCCCCAGAGAGACGTTATCGATGCTTTGTATCGTGCCAGTCATTATGCACGCCAGAATCTCCAGAAGACCTCTTGTCACTTTTTTAAAAAAACACACTCTGAAAGATAGATTAGTCCACAGTGTGGTGAGGCAGTCTAAACAAACTAATTGGTTGCAGAGCAGGAAACCGCAGGGAGATTACAAGTGCGGTATGTGTTCATTTTGCCCCCAAAATTCACAGAGAAAAATGTTATGTTTGGGGGGGGCTCACACACAAAGTCAAAGACTTTATCACTTGCCGGACACCCTATGTAGTTTATGTCATAATGTGTTCTTGCCGGAGGTTTTTGTCACGAGGGTATCGAGAACCACGCCTGACTCCGTTATACCCGGGGTCAGGAAGTCGCAGCGGTTGGCTGCACGCTCTATTTAAGATAGGGCTGTTTTCCTTATGGTAGCTTTCTGGGTTTGCTTTGCAAACCCTTTTGGCTCACTCAGGGATCCGTAGCTCCTTCTCCTCAGCTGTTCCTTGTCCAGCACTCCCAAACCTCCTTATATTCCTCTCTCACACTTCTCTGGTTGCCAGAGATAGAGCTTCCTGCCTGGACATCTATCCTGACCCACTGGAGCTGTGTTGCTGCGTTCTCTGACTGTTGGTTCAGAACGCTACCCTCCGGATCCCTGTTGGACCTTTGTGGACAGTTGTTGTCGCCCACCTGGGTGTTTGTGTTTGTCTGTCCTCTCCCTGGTGTTTCCCTCTTAGTGCAGTGGTGAGGACTAGCGATCCCACCGGCCCGTTCACTATCTAGGGCTCATTTCAGGGAAAGCCAGGGTTTAGTCACGTGATCGCCGCACGGGTGAGTAACCCGTCTAGGGACGTCAGGGCAGTCAGGTGCCAGCCGCAAGGTGAGTTAGGGGTCACCACCTTTCTCTCTCCCTTAGGCAGGGCTTTCCCTGTTTTTCTCCCTGTGCGTGACACCGGTCATTACAGTTTTATATTGGCAAAACCATAAGACCCTTATTTGAAAGAGTGCAGGAGCATCTGAGCTCCATTAGGACAGGTCGGGGTTCACCCCGCCTGATTGACCATGTCCGCGCGGTCCACGATGGTCATTAGAAACACACTGCCAGCTACTTGAAGGTACTGCTGACAGTTTGGGGTGGTTTTTGCCACTGCTAGGCTCCTTTTAATTAATATGGTATTCAATTGCTTCTAAGTAGTGATGTTGATTGTTTTATGTAGTAGCTGTAATACAGTGCATAATAACTATGATGTATCTAGTACATGACCATACTTCTAAAAATCTAAACGTCATTTTTTTATTTATTTTTTGGAATGTATAGGGAGTGTCATACCGATCATTTAAGTAATATACTTTAATTACTGATATTGTACTGTTCTGTTTGAGCCCTAGCAACGCTCCTCATCTTTTTACATAACACAGTCAGTCTTGAGGTAGTCTCCACAGTTATGTAAACTGAAGACGGAGGAGCGCTGCTAGGGCTCAAAATGGGCCATTTTAGAACTTTTTTTCAAATACAAATATACGATTTAAGTAATTAAAGTATATTACAATAATGGTCAGTATCAATGACACTACATTACAAAAAAATAAAAAATAAATGTATGTTACGCTTTAATAATATTTGTGTCTTGGGTTCCTTTGATGCAGGACATGCAAATTAAATAAAGGTTATTGGCTAAATTAAATGTATTTAGTCATTGGATTCCACAGTATCCCACATTAATTATCACATCTTAACTTTTGTGTTGTGTCCATGTGGCTCTGGATCACTGCAGCACTTCCTTCCAGTTTCTCCACTTGCAATGCAGATAATGGGGCTGACTTAGATCTAACTATAGGACAAAGTCTAGAGGACCCCCTAATGAACCTTTTGACCCAAGGATGAGTAGCCAAACAAAAGTCAAACAGGACACTCAGTGCCGAGACCTGCACCTTGAGAGTGCTGGGTTTAAGCTTTTTGTTCAGGCCCTCCTGCAAAAAGTTCAAAATTAACGGGATGTTGGGCGAGTTCAAGTCTAAGCCTGGACCTGCAAACCGAAGGAAGGCTTTCCATACCCTCAGATAGATATCGGAGGTGACTTTTTTCCTACTAGCTAGGAGAGTCCCGATGACCTGTTCTGATAGGCCCCTAGACCTGAAGAAAGACCTCTCAAAATCCAAGCTGTCAGGTGGAGATTCTTGACTTCCGGATGATGTAGAGGGCCCTGATATAATAGGTCCTGTCTTTCTGGAAGCACCCAGGGATCTGCTATCGATAGTCTCCTCAACCAAGCAAACCAGACTCTTCTTGGCCAAAAAGGTGCTATTAGAATCACAGTCGCCTGCTCCCCCCTGATCTTCTGGATCACTCTGGGCAATAGGCTGATGGGAGGAAACGCATAGACTAGGCCCTTCCCCCACGTCTGTGAGAGCGCATCTGTGCCTATCGACTGATCCTCCCTGCTGAGAGAAAAAAACTTCTTGCACTTTTTGTTTTCCACCGAGGCGAATAGATCTATCGTAGGAGATCCCCATAGGGCCTGTATTTGGTGAAACACTTCTTGATTCAGACACCAATTCGCCTGACTGAATCTGTGTCTGCTGAGAAAGTCCGCCTGGTGATTCTCTGAGCCTTTCAGATGAACCGCTGAGAGAGACAGAGCTTTCCCCTGCATTAACAAGAAAATCCTGGATGCCAGCTCCATTAGTTGATAGGATCTTGTCCCCCCTTGTTTGTTTATATAAGCCACCACCGAGGCGTTGTCTGATAGGATCCTGACATGTTTTTGAGACAAAAAGGGGAGACTCTTCTCTAGTGCGCACAGGACCGCTCTTAACTCCCTGGCATTTTGGGACTGAGCACTCTGGTCTTTTGACCAAGGACCTTGGAAAAACCCCAAAACTGAATGGGCCCCCCATCCCCAAGGGCTTGCATCGGTGGTTACTATTAATGGGTCGTGTCTCACCCACTCTACCCCCTGATCGAGGTTCGAAGCCTTTAGCCACCAAGCTAGGGATCGGGTTACTGACCCCGGGACCACAATCTTGTGATCTAGGGATAGCGACCTCCCATCCCATTTGGACAGAATGAGCCATTGCAGTATTCTGGACCTGAATTGGGCCCACCTCACTGCTGGAATACAGGCCGTCATCAGACCCAGAATAGACATCGCTTTTCTTAAGGGGACTTCCTTGATCTTGCTGAAAGACCTGATCTTTTGCTGAATCCCCTCCTTCTTGTCTGCTGGAAGATAAGATTTCTGAGTCTGAGAGTCTAACAGGATGCCTAGGAAAACACATCTGGATGTTGGAATCAGGGATGATTTGTCCCAATTTATTAGCCAGCCCAGGCTCGTCAGGATCCCCAGGACCTTCTGTATGTGAGATTTCAACTGCTCTGGGGACTGCCCTACCAAGAGAAGGTCGTCCAGGTATGAGACTATAATGATGTCCGACCTCCTTACTTCTGCCATCACCTCCGCCATCAGCTTTGTGAAGAGCCTCGGCGCCTGTGATACCCCAAAAGGAAGAGCTCTGAACTGTAAATGAACAATTGATTCCCCCATCTTCACTGCCACCCTCAGGTATCTTTGGGACAAGGGATGAATGGGCACGTGGCAGTAGGCATCTTTTATGTCTATTGAGGCCATCACACAGTTGGGGAACAGATGGAGGACCGTGGAGGAGATGGACTCCATCCTGAATTTCTGATAGGACAGATACTGGTTGAGACCCTTCAAATTTATAATCAGTCTGAACATACCGTTGGGCTTGGGGACCAGAAATAGGGTTGAATAAAATCCCTCTCCTTGTTCGTCCTTTGGGACTGGAACAAGGACTGCCTTTTCCAGGAGGCTGTTTATTTCCTCCAAAAGTGCCACCTGTTTTGGAGAATTTTGGTTTAATGAAGTAACTTTGAAAGTCCTGGGCGGTAGTCTCTTGAAGTCTAGGCGATAGCCTTCCTTTATAATATCCTTTACCCAAGCGCTTGCGGTAATATTTCGCCAGGCTGGAAAAAATAAAGAAAGACGACCGCCCACCTGGGGTCTGGCGTCATTGTTGAGTGGAACTTGATGTTTGAGGTCTGGATTTAAACAGCACACTTTTTGATTTATCAGATCTCCACTCCCTCCTTTTCTTTTGATCCCCAAAAGCCTTCCTTCTTTCATTACTCCGAAATGGCTTCCCCTGTTTAGTAAAGGACGGTGCTGGAAAACCTTTTTTCTTATCGGATGCCTTATCTAAAATGTCATCTAAGGCTGATCCAAATAGAAAGCCCCCTTGGCAAGGTAAGGCACAAAGCTTAGATTTTGAAGCTACATCGCCCTTCCACCCTTTCAACCATAACGACCTTCTGGCTGAATTGGAGAGTGCAGCCGCCCTAGCGGAAAGCCTCAATGCGTCAGCGGAGGCATCAGAGATAAAGTCCACTGCACTGGACATAGTTGGTATCGCCTCCAGCAGCTGATCCCTAGGAGTCTTATTCTCTATATGAGACTCTAATTCCTCCAACCAGAGCTTTAATGACCTAGCCACCGAGGTAGTTGCTATATTTGGCTTAAAGGCAGAAGTGGAAGCTTCCCAATTCTTCCTTAAGTATGCATCAGCCCTTTTGTCCATGGGATCTTTAAGGGACCCTAGATCCTCAAATGGGAGAGCTGACTTCTTATTTATCTTGGCTACGGGAGCGTCTACCCTCGGTACCTCCTGCCAAGCTGACACTTCCTGATCATCAAAGGGGTACTTTCTCTTGACCGCTCTAGGGATAAAGAATTTTTTATCGGGCTTCTCCCATTCACGTTTAATCAGATCCTTGATACAGTCCTGAATGGGGAAAACCCTAGACTTTTTAGGCTTTAGGCTCTCAAACATTAGCTCTGGTCTAGACCTGGACTCCTTTTCCTCCTCAAGCTCCATCGTGGATCTAACCGCCTTCAATAACAGGTCCGTATCTTCTGCTCTAAACAACGGCTTCCCTGTCAAATCCTCAGAAGAGGAATCCGAGTCTGCAATAGCGCCTTCCTCAGACCCAGAGTCCATAGCATCCTCCGCTACCGCCTGGGGCCTCTTATGTCTGGATGAGCTAGGCAGGGATTTTTTAAGCTCCTCTACTGACGAACGGACTTCATTTTTTACTAAATTCTGGATACTCTGTAATAAAGATGGCGACTCCTCGGCCACTAACTTATCCAGACATGGTTGACAACATGTCTTGGAGTAAGATGGATCCAGCTTCCTCTTGCAAATTCCACACTCCTTAGCTCTTTTGTGGGAAGCTTTCTTTGGGTGCTCTTTAGCCTGCATTTAATAAAACAACCCATCAGCTTAAGGCTGCTTTCACACTAGCGTTCGGGTTTCCGTTCGTGAGCTCCGTTTGAAGGAGCTCACGAGCGGACCCGAACGCAGCCGTCCAGCCCTGATGCAGTCTGAATGGAGGCGGATCCGCTCAGACTGCATCAGTCTGGCGGCGTTCAGCCTCCGCTCCGCTCGCCTCCGCACGGACAGGCGGACAGCTGAACGCTGCTTGCAGCGTTCGGGTGTCCGCCTGGCCGTGCGGAGGCGTGCGGATCCGTCCAGACTTACAATGTAAGTCAATGGGGACGGATCCGTTTGAAGATGCCACAATGTGGCTCAATCTTCAAGCGGATCCGTCCCCCATTGACTTTACATTGAAAGTCTGGACGGATCCGTCCCAGGCTATTTTCACACTTAGCTTTTTTTAGCTAATATAATGCAGACGGATCCGTTCTGAACGGAGCCTCCGTCTGCATTATTATGGGCGGATCCGTTCAGAACGGATCCGCCCGAACGCTAGTGTGAAAGTAGCCTAACCTGACCATAAAAACAAACAACTCCCCAAAGGGAGATGGTGGGGGTTAACCCCTCTTACCCCCAGGAGTACCATGCTTGGTTCCAAAAGCTGCTCCTGTCCGTCGGTGCGCTGTTGTACATCCCCTACTTCTTGCATCATAATGCTGCGTAAAGGGGGGCCAATTGAGGGCTGTAGATGCTGCTTGTGTCCCGATCGATCTCCTGCTGCTACTCACCACCACGCTGGCTGGCCGGCGTTCCCTTTTTTCAAATGGGCCGCGCAGCGCCCCCATGTTAAGCTCCTCCCCTTCCGGCCGATGGAACGCACGCGCACGTCCAGCACAGCCAGCCTCAATGAGAGGGGAAGACGCACCTCCCCCCTCATGCCGCGACTTCGCCGGCAGGCAGGGACACGAGGCAGCCCAGGCATCCCCCCATGGCTCCGAAGAAGGGAATAAAATGCAGACGCCGGGCTTCTCAGCGGCTCCTAGTGGAGACTTACGCCGACAGGTACCTCCACTAGGTTTCGCTTTTAACCCTAGAGGTCCTGCAGCCAAGAAATAGACCTGGAAAGAAATCCTCCTGTCCCTGGACAGGAAACAGGAAAGAACTGAAGGTAGAAGGCACGGGACCAATTTAAAGATCTGGGAAGTTCCTGTTTCCTGTCCGGAGGGAGGAGGATCTCTCTCACAGGTGCTGTCATGGGGCGTAATGGAAATAATAATTTCTGTTCACTATTATTGTACAAAATTTTCTAACCATAAAGACTTAGGCTACTTTTACATTAGCAGCATTTTTCTCAGGTATGCTGTTACAGCGGGTTAACATCCAGCATAATCCCTGTTGACTACGAAACTATCCTCCGGCCCCATTCATTATAATGGTGGCGGGCCGGAGGTCCGGCATCAGCACATTAAACATGTCATGAAGCAACTGTAATAAAACTTCAAAATGTCGTAGTGTTATTCCTTCCGCTTGTAGGCATGTTTTTCCTGCTATCGCAGGACCTCCGTCCCACCAACATTATAGTGAATGCCAGACCGTAGTTCCTGAGCCAACACTGATCATGCGGAATGTTCCCCCACCAGAACAGCATGCGGGAGAAAGCAGACTTACATAGAACCTCACATTATGTCTTACTGTAAAAGCTATGTTTTCGAAATCATATTCCTATTCTGATATCAAGAAAATGTTTGGCTACCCAAAAAAAGTATAAAAAAAAGTTTCAGTTAATGAGTAATGTTGTTTGTTTTATTTTTTTATAATAAAAAAGTATTTGTATGTATAATTACACACATCAATAATAGGTACACATTTTTATATGATATGCCACCCTTCAATAAAAAAGAAAAAAAAAAAAGAGACAGACATTTTTTCGAACAAATTCCAGAACAAATATGACTGTGGTATGTCACGACAGCAGAAGACAAACACAACCACTGCTTTGTATAGCTTTGATTATAAAATGCCCCAAAAAAGGAATGTAACAAGCTATAAAAGCACTGTTGCTATGCGCAGGCTCATCAAGAAATTATTATGGTGGTTTTGCCATTGCTGTACGGTGTCGTTTATACTGCAAATTATGCATAAACCCATTCATTGTAATGAGATGTGAAATATACAACTATAGCCTTATTGTACTTTGATACAGTTTTTGCCCAATATATCACCATCTTTTGCTTTTGATTGACATATACTGATAACAAGTCAGAAGTATCTACAAAGGATACTTTCTCTTGAACTCATTACATCTTTGATACACAAACGTTTTCATTGGCGCGGCTATGCATGGCAAACGTTCTTCATATAGGTATAAAAAAGAAGTAAAATCTAATTAAAATAACTACAGGGAAAAGGAGTGGTTGTGTCTGGTTTCTGCTGTAGGTGGGAACACAGTTTTATCAACAACGTAAATACTTAATTCAGATATCTTGAGCCATTTCACTGGCATCATAGTCTAGAATCCAAAAGAAAAAAAACTACGTACCGTCCATCTGGGTCTGGGCAACGACATCTAATTAGTGAAACGATGCATGAAGGCACAGGTATTCTTTGACGTGGTCCCAATCTTCCATGAGCAAAACAAATGTAGGACCTATAAGCAGGACTTCTAAGTGCCCTAAAATTGTTTCCAAAAGAGAAAAAAATAAGTTTTAGTTTAGTAAGTGATTAAACTAAGGTCCGCTTGCTTCAGCACAACTACAACTGCTAGTATGTCACAATCGCTGTGCGTTGTACATGCGTTTTTGTAGTTGTAGTGTTGACACAGTCGCATGGTCACAGGTTGAGCATGAATGTTCTAGAACAGGCATGCTTAATCTGCGGCCCTCTAGCTGTTGCTAAACTACAACTACCATCATTCCCCGACAGCCTACAGCTATCATCCTACAGAAGGGCATCATGGTAGTTGTAGTTTTACAACAGCTGGAGGGCTGTAGGTTGAGAATCCCTGTTATAGAACATTTAATCACTAGATCAATCACCACAAAATAATGACCTTAATAACTGTTGTAGTTCTGTACTTGTCACTTTTCCATTGTAGGTCATCATCATGTCTAATATCTTCTCCGTCAGCCTAACTTCAGTCAATTCCTTGTAATCAGTGATGCATGTTAAGCCTGTATCAAAATAGGGGTTTAGTGCATCTTCCTCCTGACAACATTTGCTCTCTGTAAAAGTTGGCATGGAGATACAGTGGCCACAAGAACACCAACTGGTATTGCCAATTCTCTCACAAGCGTAGTTAGTATATATTGGAATGGCATCCAAACTTTCCCATTCAGGATTATTCTGAAAGCATTGTACAGAATATCTTGATTTTTCCTTATTTTTAGTGTGCTGTTGGTCTAGTAATTCTAGAAGTCAGTGTTGAGCAGGTATATAATTTAACTAATTTTCTATTAGAAAATACCTCTAAGGTGTCAAGCACACATCCGTTGAACACGGTCCGTGAAATCACGGCCTGCCTTCCTGTTCAGTGCATGAAGCAGATGGCGTCATTTGTCCCTAAGACGCTGTGCGCTTCTTGCACTCAGCAGGAGGCAGGCCGGGATTTCACGGACCGAGTTCCACAAATGTTTGCATGTCGCCTATAGTGGGACTATCTTCAGTTTACATAACTATGGAGACCTGCTGAACACTATACCACCAAAAGCACTTCAACCACCATCTGGCAGGAGATCCCTAAACACCAGAGTGTGCCCCAAAGGAATCCGGCGCTATCCTTCCCGTCACTGCACACTGGCCCAGGGAGCTGCTAAACGTGAGTACCAACTACTACACCCATCACAAACCTCCAAACTTTTGAAAAGAAGGAAGAGGGACAAATTATTTCTGCACTAGGCCATGCCTCTAACTCCGTCCAAAACATAACTAAACACTTTATCCCACCCAGTCCCTTAAATGCCCCCACATAGTAATGATTCCCCGTTTATGCCACCACACAGTAGTTATGCCAGCATTGTGCCTCCTTCACTGTAGCGATGCCCGGATATGTGTTCCCTCACAGTAGTTATGCCCAGCTGTGCATCCCTTACTGTAATATGCCCAGCTGTGCCCCCCTCACTGTAATATACCCAGTTCTGTGCCCCCTCACAGTATTGTGTCCAATTGTGCCCGCTCACAGTATTATGCCCAGCTTTGCGTCCTCACAGTAATATGCCTAGTTCTGTGCCCCCTCACAGTAATATGCCCAGTTCTGTGCCCCCTCACAGTAATATGCCCAGTTCTGTGCCCCCTCACAGTAATATGCCCAGTTATGTGCCCCCTCACAGTAATATGCCCAGTTATGTGCCCCCTCACAGTAATATGCCCAGTTATGTGCCCCCCTCACAGTAATATGCCCAGGTCTGTTAACCCCTTCACAGTAATATGCCCAGTTTTGTGCCCCCTTCACAGTAATATGCCCAGTTCTGTGCCTCCTCACAGTAGTATGCCCAGTTCTGTGCCCCCTCACAGTAGTATGCCCAGCTGTGTTCCCTCACAGTAGTATGCCCAGCTGTGCCCCCTCACAGTAATATGCCCAGCTGTGCCCCCTCACAGTAATATGCCCAGCTGTGCCCCCTCACAGTAATATGCCCAGATGTGCCCCTCACAGTAATATGCCCAGATGTGCCCCCTCACAGTATTATGCCCAGCTGTGCCCCCCCACAGTAATTTGCCCATTTGTGCCCCCTCACAGTAATTTGCCCATTTGTGCCCCCTCACAGTAATTTGCCCTGCTGTGCCCCCCTCACAGTAATATGCCCAGTTCTGTTCCCCCTCACAGTAATATGCCCAGTTCTGTGCCCCCCTCACAGTAATATGCCCAGTTCTGTGCCCCCCTCACAGGCAGTAAAAATAAATAAATAAAATAATAAACTCCACATACTCACCTACTTAAGGCCCCAGCAGTAGCAGGAGGATACACGGAGCTCCTGGTCCGCCCCGCCCAGACCTGCAGTGTGGAGCGCAGACAGGGGCAGGAATGATGGAGGACAGAACGGATGCACTGCTCTCTGCTTCATCATTACAGGCAGCTGTCTCTGCTTCCTATGGATGCAGGGACAGCTGCCAGGAAGCAGGATATACCACCCCTGTATCGGGACAGCAGGACAGCCACTGAAATCCGGGACTGTCCCTCAGGATCCGGGACGGTTGGGACATATGCCGTCAGGCCACCGCACTCACACATTGCCCCTGCGGTCCCAGTCGCTTCATGGGTACCTGCAGACAGGGGTTGGTGAACATGCAGAAGATCTGTGGGTTTTGCACTAAAACAGCACAAAACCACGATTTCTAACTGTGTTTTTTGGAAAGTATTTGATGTGGTTTTGCCACAGATATCACCCTCCATTAGAAAAGGGTGAAATCCTCAGCTAAAACTACAAACACCATTGACATGCTGAGGAATTCTAAATCCTCACCCCAAGTCTATTTCTGTATGGGAAACATCCACAAGGTATACAGGAGACTTGTTTAATGTCATACACCTTTCTGGTAATGTACTAGACTGCAGTTTCCGCACGTGTGCAGGTAGCCTATGGTTGAATCATCACCCACTGTCCCAGGTGCGATGTCCTCCTTTTTGGGGTCATGAAAGCGGCCACCCTGCTACCAGAACACGCACACATTGATAATGATAACTCGTTTGCGCGTGCGTTCCCAACAAAAAATACATAGGTTAAAAGAGGGTATAGTTTGGGGGTTTAATACAGGGTGTCATATTTTAGGTTATCCCAAAAGATAGAACGTCTTATCTTTTGCGTGAAAGCCTAAGGAAGCACTTTGTGGCGTTTACGTGGGTTTCCGATCCTGGCCTCCCCTCTGCAAAAGATAGGACATGTCATATCTTTGGCCGCATCTTACAGATTGCAGACCCATTCAAGTCAATGGGTCCGCATCCGCAGCACGGAGTGCATAATAGAGGCACGGAGCCTTTGCGTTTAATGTGCATGAGCCCTGAGTCTGAGTTTCCGAATACAAAGGGCACCTGGTGTAAGAGCTGTATCCTGAAGACAACGGAGTTGTCATTTCTGGACCAAGTGAGGGTCTTCACCGCAGTGACGTTCAAGCAAGCAGCAGACGGTTAGCGGATACAGTACAGTGCTCGGGTGGTGTGTGTAAAAGGAACCAAACACCATTTTCGTCCACCTGAAGTTAGTTATTCAGATGTCTCACAAGCAGCTTCTAGTTCCCTAGTGGTTATTTAAAGGGATATTGCTCAGAGATAAACCCTGAGAGTTTACGTGTGAGAGAGAGGGATACTCCCCTCACACAGGCATGCGGCTGAAGACGGGGTTAACATAGAATAGTTTGCTGAATTTTGCAAGTCCCTCTTTGCTGCTTAAATGTCCCTCTTTTTGACCCTGGAAATAAATTTGAAATAATAAATGTATTGAAGGGGGTTTCTGGGATTTTGGTGGGGGTCCGACATTTGGGTCTCCCGCCGAGCAGCTGATTGAGAATACATTGGCGCCCCTTTGTCAGACCCCCACCGATCAGATACTGATGACCTATGCTGAAGATAGGTCATCAGTATCAAAATCTTGGAAAATCACGATTAAACTGTTCCAGAAACTGTCTGGTTCCTTCCTACCTGTATATTAGACCTCACCTTATATATCTTTAAATTATTTGGTGCAATCCTTTTGCTTGTTCTGCGCTGAATCGCGCAGGACAAAGGCATTTATTTTAGATCTGGTATCGCACAGGGCAGTGCTGTTTGTTTATATTTTTCGCACTGCAATGGGCGCATCCCCCAGGGCCCTTTAAGAGTTTGGTAGTACTTGTTTTGTGACGCCAGTTGCAATGAAGCAACAAGGGCACAGGGCCCCTTTTAGTGATACTGTGGATGGTACCCAGGTGTAGGAATGCCAGAGTGGTGTAGGGTAGATTAAATGTCCCTTAATGTTTGTGCACGTGTCATGGTGCTCCTACCTGGATACGCTGGACCCCAGGCATGAAAAGGGGGAAGTTGAATTAGGGGGTGAAGAATAAATTGAGTCCAGACCTTGTGATGAAGTTCAATAACCGCTTTACTTGAATAAACGTTTCTCCAACAGTTTCAGGCTTTGTCTTGGTACCCAGCAGGCTTTAGCATTAACTCTGGCAGGCGAACAAACTCAACTCTGCTACATCTGGTGCTCTCTGGCTCTGCTGTGTTGACAGGCTGACGGAATAACTTGCTTTAGCTGTCTGCTGCAACTTCTCTATTTGTAGTCTGACTCTAGCTTAATCCAGGGAACTTTTCCTCCTGGCTTCAGAGGCTCCAAGCTGTGGCCTCCACATCCAGCAGAGCTGAAGGTGCTCTGGCTGGCTTGCTGGGCCTGGACACGTCCAACGGCGACGTGCCCAGACCTTGCTTCCTTCCCCTAGCAGGGGGCAAACTAGACTGACTAGCTAGTCCCCTCCCCTCCTTAGAGGGAGAGTTAGAATGGAAAGAAGGGTTCCATTCTCTATAAATATAGCTCTGCCATACTTGCTGCCACCTTCTGGTGTACCAGGTAAATTACATGAACAATAACAGTTACCAACATTAGAAATACACAGTGATTAGGACAATACAGCGCAGGGCAAGGGAGAGCATCAGAGCATGGTATGCTCCGATGCTCATGTTAGAAGGGCCAGAAGGGTGAAGATGGCCAGATCCAGCTTTGCACCTGGACAACCCCTTTAATAGTATGGGTGTTTTTGGACGCAGCAATGCCCATGATGTTTATATTTTTTTATTGGCTATGTTTTTTTTTTTTTACTTTTTTAGCTCCTCTATAGTATAAGCAGAATTTTCTGTTATCCTATGCTGCAGGCCAATATAGGAACTTATAAGCTTGGTCTCTTCGGAAAGACTCAGCATATTAGAATGAAGTACCGGATTCCCAATCGCCGTACAGGGGAGCCAGACTTGAAGGGGTTTTCCTATCTCAGACAATGGGGGGCATAAAGCTAGGAGAACGGAGTCCTGAAAGTGGTGGAGGGCGCATGCCTCCATTCATTTGTATGGGGCCGCATAGAAATAAATGGGAGCGGTGGCCGTGCAAGCAGGGTGCGCTTCCATTCACTACTATGGGGAGAGTGCTTGGTGCTGGCCGGACCTGGGGATAACCGAGGTCCTCCAGCCCCCACCTATCAGACAATGGGGACATATCCTAGCGATATGCCCCCCCATGGTTCCAGGTTTCCGGATTTTTTTTTTAATTTAGATGCCATGGTCGCACTTGACCACAGCATCTAAAAGGGATAAATGCCTGAAATCTGCATTATTGCTGGTTGCAGACATTACCTCTGCAGCCGGGTAAGCAGCACCTGGATGGGAGAATTCACCTATTTCTCCCTGCAATTTGATTTGGACAATTGTGCGGTTTCATCCCGAAACTAGACAACCTTTTTAAAGGGTCATTCCAACCAAAAATAGCAATCATCTATCCAGTAAACATGTGATAAATGTTAAAGGAGTTTTCCAAGAGTTTTATACTGATGAAGTCTCCTCTGGATAGGTTATCAGTATCTGACTGGTGTTTTGAGAAGGCATCGGCACTCGCAGTAGAGCTGCGGCCTTCTCCAGCTTTCCTCTATGCCATGCGATATCACGTTCATGGGTCAAATGAAATGAATGGGGCTGAGCATGATACCAAGCACTGCCGCTATACAATGCTTGGTAAGCACGGAGAAGGTCCCAGCGCATGCCTCCATTCATTTGTATGGGGCCGCATAGAAATAAATGGGAGCGGTGGCCGTGCAAGCAGGGTGCGCTTCCATTCACTACTATGGGGAGAGTGCTTGGTGCTGGCCGGACCTGGGGATAACCGAGGTCCTCCAGCCCCCACCTATCAGACAATGGGGACATATCCTAGCGATATGCCCCCCCATGGTTCCAGGTTTCCGGATTTTTTTTAATTTAGATGCCATGGTCGCACTTGACCACAGCATCTAAAAGGGATAAATGCCTGAAATCTGCATTATTGCTGGTTGCAGACATTACCTCTGCAGCCGGGTAAGCAGCACCTGGATGGGAGAATTCACCTATTTCTCCCTGCAATTTGATTTGGACAATTGTGCGGTTTCATCCCGAAACTAGACAACCTTTTTAAAGGGTCATTCCAACCAAAAATAGCAATCATCTATCCAGTAAACATGTGATAAATGTTAAAGGAGTTTTCCAAGAGTTTTATACTGATGAAGTCTCCTCTGGATAGGTTATCAGTATCTGACTGGTGTTTTGAGAAGGCATCGGCACTCGCAGTAGAGCTGCGGCCTTCTCCAGCTTTCCTCTATGCCATGCGATATCACGTTCATGGGTCAAATGAAATGAATGGGGCTGAGCATGATACCAAGCACTGCCGCTATACAATGCTTGGTAAGCACGGAGAAGGTCCCAGCGCACTCAGATTTTGTTGGAATAACAAGCACCACTAGATGAAGCTATATGTCCTCCATCCATCTTAAATGTAGAGGAGCAAGCTATAAGAATAAATAACAAGGGACTACAGCAGGGATGTCAGCGAGCCACATGGTCCATCTAGCTGATGGCTGCAGATAGATCTGCAAAAGCTACATTATTGCAAATCTTGTTTGCTTTTATGTTGTTTATTTGCTTGCTGTGAAGACAAGCAGCTAAATATAAAGAGTAATGGATGATTTTTTTTACAGATACGGAGACTTCTTCTGCATTGCTCTCTTGAGAATGCTTACCCCTGTCGAGCTGATGCCAAAATAAGCATTATCACTTAAGGCGTTGTATTAATGTGGGAAAAATGTCTCTATTACTTCAGCTTCGTGTAACCCCGGATCAGAGTTTCTGGTTGCTTGTTACCAGGGCATCTGAGGTTATTTCCCTATGGGAATGTTGTATCTGTATTCACCAGAGTGATCAGTGTGGATCCAAATCTATATCAGCCTCACTACATGCCACCAGTCATGTGGACAGTAATGTGGATGGTGGTGGAGCTATGCGGGCTCTTTCCTGGTTCCTACCATCCTCCCGCTGCCGTCAAGGCTTTTCAGCCTTCTTCAGCTTCTTCCTACTATTAGCACATATCCACCGTCCACATGCACCCTGGAGTGGTTGAAATATTGACTCCTCCTCTTATCTACCATAATCAAACCGTTCCAAGCAAATAGGTCCACAATACAGGTCTACAACATTTCTTAAATTACATCTGTCAGCAGATTTGTACCTATGACACTGGCTGATCTGTTACATGTGCGCTTGGCAGCTGAAGACATCTGAGTTGGTCCCATGTTCATATGTGCCCTCGTTGCTAAGATAAATGATGTTTTAATATATGCAAATGAGCCTCTGGGAGCAATGGGGGTGTTGTCATTACACCTAGAGAAGGGATCAGCAACCTTCGGCACTCCAGCTGCTGTGAAACTACAACTCCCGGCATGCAAACTTACTCGGCTGTTCTTGTAACTCACATAAAAGTGAAAGGAAGATTCTGGGACTTGTAGTTTCACAACAGCTGGAGTGCCGGAGGTTGCCGATTCCTGACCTAGAGGCTCCGCTGTCTTTGCAACTGGCATGCCCTCTGCAGTTTGACAGGAGCAGGCAGGAGTGATCAAATTTAAATTGCCTGGCCCTGACTTCTCCTAAACTCAATCAAAGTGCAGAGAGAGCAGGAGAGCCTCTAGGTGTAATGGTAACGCCCCCGTTGCTCCTAGAGGCTCATATGCATATATTGAAGAATTGTTTTTCCCAGCAATGCGGGCACATATTAACATGGGACCAACACAGATGCCTTCAGCTGCCAAGTGCAAATGGAACAGGTCAGACAGTGTCATAGGGACAAGTCTGCTGACAGATGCCCTTTAAAGGGGTTTTTCCCTTGAATGGAACTGAGCTGCACATAGACCATATGATCAGTCTATAGACTTCACTGGCCTAGTGAAAGGTTGGGGCACCCACCAGAGTGCCATGGCCTCTTTAAACAGCTAATCAGTGGGGTGCCTGGAGAAGGACCCCCACTGATCAGGTATTGATGACCTATTCTTAGGGTAAAAGATTATGATTATTGTACCCCCAGAAAAAAACTTTAAAGGAGTTATCTGGGAGTGTAGGCTAGGCCAGGTCATCAGTATGTGATTGTTGGGGGCACCCGCCAACCAGCTGATGTCATGGGTTGTCGGGCTTGGGCGAGGTCTGCTGTCTCTTCCTCGGCATGTGACTTTACATCCTATTCCAAAGCAAAATGTGAAATCGGCAACATTTCTGCTCCAACTTGACACTCTGGAAATGCCAGGAAAGGTCACTCAGCCAATCAGTGGCTGAGGTGGAACATTGCTAAGGCCAGTGATTGGCTGAGCAGGCCTCTCCTGGCATTTTTGGTGTGTTGAGCCTGCAGGGACTAGACAGTGGGGGAAGGGGGGAATCTGTGTTAGGCCACTTGCACACAACCGTATGTCTTTTTCAGTATGTTGCAATTCGCAAAAAATATGGATGACATCCGCGTGCATTCTGTTTATTGCGGAACGGAACATCTGGCCCCTAATAAAACAGTACTATCCTTGTCTGTTATGCGGACTATAGGACATGTTCTATCTTTGAACAGAACGGAAATCCGGAAACAGAAGGCATACATGTTTTTTGCGGATCCATTAAAATGAATGGTTCCGTATACGGAATGCAAAAAACAGAATGGAAATGGAAAAAAAAACAACGTTTGTGTGCAAGAGGCCTAAGTGAGTAATATTGTGGTATGTTTAATACTGGCCCCTTTTTTAGGCTATGTACACTTGGCTTTACAATGTTTCTACGTTTTTAAAGAGGTTCTGTAGTTATTTTCCTCTGTAACATAGTAACATAGTAACATAGTACATAAGGCCAAAAAAAGACATTTGTCCATCCAGTTCGGCCTGTTATCCTGCAAGTTGATCCAGAGGAAGGCAAAAAAACCTGTGAGGTAGAAGACAATTTTCCTCACTTTAGGGGAATAAAAAATTCCTTCCCGACTCCAATCAGGCAATCAGAATAACTCCCTGGATCATCAGCATCTGATCGGTGGGGGTCCCGGGTGTCAAACCCCTGACGATCATATGCTGATGATCTATCCAGAGCATAGATCATCAGTTTAAAATAACTGCAAAACCTCTTTAAGTAGAGATGAGTGAAGTTTACAAAGAAATTCGCTTCCTGACGAATTACTTAATCATAAGTGCATTTCTTTGTAAGTAGCGGGTGCAATGACTGGAAGCAGCGATTGGGCCGCCTCGTCATTGAACCGCTCAGGTGCCATGTTCATTGCTGATCACGGCATCTGGAATAAAACATTCGGGCTTTCAGGGGTTAATCGTATAAAAAAAAAAATAATACTCACCTTATCTATTCCAGCACAAAGAGGTAATCGCGGCTATCTTATTTGAAGACACATCTCTGCGCACAAGATTTCACACGGTATCTTCGGTATGGCCATGACGGCCTCTTGCGCTCAAATAGATGAAGTGAGTGTGATTTTTTATTTTTTTTTGTACTGCCATTTCAGTGAAAATCGATTTCATGACTATGAAGCAAGAGGAAATTTGGCTTTGCGGCAAATCGAATATTCCCGGAAATTCGGATAGAAGTCCACATCGTATACTTCGATTCGCTCAACACTATTTTTAAGACCTAAGAATGGTAAAAATAATATTTCTTCTAATAATTTTTTTATTGTTAATATTTTTTCTATCACATAAATGTTTGAGGCTAGAACAGGTATACTCTATAGCTTTGAAATGTTTTGTATGAACCACCACAGTGTCATCTAGTGGATGACTGCGTGTACTACAGAAGCACAAGCTCTATGCCCATGTCACATTTTGATTGCTGAGAAAGTCCGATAGTGACTGGCATAGCATTAATGCATTATACTAATGAAAGTGACAATCTAACAGCTGCAGAGGTGACGGTTTGTGCCCTGTGCCCAGAGCACAGCGAAAAGCCAGGACGGACATTGCCAGCACATGATGCCAGTCAGTTAGGAGCCGGGGTTAACATGGTTTATCAATTTGCCGCCATAAGCAGCGGCGCTATATGTATATCACGTGCAGCTCTCATACCTTCTAATGAAACAACTAGTGGCGACTCATGGGCATAGTTCACACGTCGGTGATTGTGAGCCAAAACCAGGAGGCAAAGTCATATTTATCAGATCTGTGTCACCATATATTATACATCCTGTGCCCCCAGCTCCCATATAGTGCCCAATATGTACAGGGCCCCCATATATACTAGGGCTGCACGATTTGAGGAAAATGTGCAATTGCGATTAGGGAGGTAAATATTGAGATCTCGATATATGATTGCGATATAATAAACAAATTGTGAAATTCCCCAATTTCACCCCCCCCCCCCCCCTTCACATCAATCCCTCAATGTCACATTTCTCCCTCTCCTTTTTACATAATCCCCTCTGTCACCTTTCTCCCCCTTAGGCTACATGCACACGATCGTATGTGTTTTGCGGTCCGCAAATTGCGGAGCCGCAAAACAGGGATGCCGCCCAAGTGCCTTCCGCAATTTGCAGAACGGAACAGGCGGCCCATTGTAGAAATGCCTATTCTTGTCCGCAAAACGGACAAGAATAGGACATGATCTATAATTTTTGCGGGGCCACGGAACAGAGCAACGGATGCGGACAGCACACAGAGTGCTGTCCGCATCTTTTGCGGCCCCATTGGAGTGAATAGGTCTGCACCTGAGCCACAAAAACTACGGCTCAGATGCGGACCAGAACAACAGTCGTGTGCATGAGGCCCTCCATGTCACATTTCTCCCCCTCCTTGTCACATCATGATAACATCATTAGCCCCAATAGCCCCCTATTGTGTCACATTTCTCCCCCCCCCCCCCCCCCCCCCCGGCCGGCCCTGGACCCATCCCCATGTCACAGACGACAGACATTGTTCCCCCTCCCATCATGTCACGGTCAGCCCCCACCCCCATTAATGATTGTTGTTTGTGTAATAATTATTTTAATACACATTTACACCGTGCGCTCATCACCTACCCACCTGTCCTGCTGCTACAGACACAGCTCCAGTCCCTGCTGCCGCCCGCCACATCCCCCTGGCCCGACCCCGTGACCGTGTTGCCGGGCCCATGCCTCTCTGTGAGTGAGAGAGAGAGGGACAGAGACTTGGGTCAAAAGTAATGACTGTCCCTCTTGGGAGGTCTGTCATATGATGTGATCCCTCTCAGACTGCTCCAAGACTTCTCATCGGACTGTCAGCTACATATAATGGAACCCTCCAGGCAGAGCCGATACATGTTTTATTTCCAGTGTATGAGGAGGGGGGGTGTAGGGTGGTGCGGTCTCTTCCATGTTTACGTGCACCTATTCTGAGGAAACATCATCTTTCAGTGCACACCAGAGATCGCAAAATATGCCACCTTGTTTAAAAAAAAAAAACATCTGTAGTAAAAAAAAAAACTGTGTCCTGCGTTTCATATTTCTCATACACCTTCATCTATCATCTGGAACGGATACTTTAACCCCCCAAAAATGTGCAAAAAAAGCAAGTGCAAAAAAACGCCACTAAAACAGCAAAAGTTCACTAAAAAGCCATTATAAACCTATGCAGAACCCACCCTTATAGGCTAAACTCCTTTTTGGGTCCAGTTCAGAAAAAACGTCTAGCAGTAAAACGCTGTTGTCCTTAGCCACCATTAGGCTAGGGTCGCGCGACACATGTCACATTGATGTCGCGCAACAATTTTTATAATGATAGTCTATGGTGTCATACTGCAACATGCGACAGTCACAGAAAAATCCATCTTGGATGGACTTTTTGCTACTGTCGCGTGGCAGCGCGACACCATAGACTATCATTATAAAAATTGTCGCACGACATTGGTGCAACAAAATGTTGCGCGACACATGTCGTTGTGTAGCCCTGGCCTTAGGCCTAGTTTACACCACAGTGATTATCATCAGGTGCAGGTAAAAAAAACAGGGGCAAATCTTTAACCCTTGGGGCGCAGACCAGCTTTTTGTGCAGACACTGTCTTAGGGTCCATTCACACGTCCGTTGTTTGTTTCCTGATCTGTTCCGTTTTTTGCTGAACAGATCTGGACCAGATCTGGACCCATTCATTTTCAATGGGTCCTGAAAAAAAGCGGACAGCACAATGTCATATTTTTTTTCAGGACCCATTGAAAATGAATGGGTCCAGATCTGGTCCAGATCTGTTCAGCAAAAAACGGAACAGATCAGGAAACAAACAACGGACGTGTGAATAGACCCTTAGTTTCCGCCATAAGAGGTGTATGCCTCATCATAAATTAGGTGCATCTATGGCAGTCCCTGCCTTACTATCTTACAGAGGGTGTGCCCTTTTCTTTCTTTGATACCAGCTGCTGATTAGACAGGTGGGAATTTTCTTCTCACTGGTACAGACAAGAAGAGGGTAAGAAAGTATAATGCAGCTAATGACCGATGCGTTTCCTAGCGCACCATTTACATGCCACTGGCCTGAGGCGCCGCACGCCGTAATGGTGGATGGAAATGAAAGTGACGGAAGAGGAGCGCTGCCATAATGCAAACCTGTTTCTGTCTCATTAGATATGTCTGCCGCTCCCTTCCCAGCTCTGCACTTGTCATAGCTTAAAATAGATGTTTACCAAGCGGTTTCTAAGTGCAGGCGAGGCGGGCGGCAGGAGAGGGATTATAATTAAGCCACACGAAAACAGGCTGCGTGTTAACCCCACATGCCGGTGCGCACTGTGAGCCTCCATTACAGAAAGGTAAGTGCTCATCGCTATATTATATGGCATTAGGAGAATGGACATGTTATGTTCTGCTAATCACACACAGATGTAGCCGCTCTGAATGTATCAGATGTAGTAGTGCCGAGTTTGTCATTTGGCACAACTTGTCCCATCATAATGTGCTGTTCTCTGTGTGGTTTTATATGGGACTGAAACAACATCCATACAATGCGCAGCCCTAAAGAGTTAAATGACAAATTCAGCTGCAGTTTTTATACTTTATCCTAAACTCCTGCTTGCTTTAACTATCCTGATACATTTTTATCATGCATTTAATTACTTTATTCATTAAAAAGCAGGAGCACTAATCAGGTGCAATCCCTCCAAGACCGTCAGTACTAGGTCCCACAGCACTACGGACTATGGTGAAGGGTAATGGACCCGCGTTTATTCACCCCAACGGCCTTCACCATACTCCGGAGCAGGGATCAGCAACCTGCGGCACGCCAGCTGTTGTCAAACTACAATTCCCAGCATGACCCATTCATTTCTATGAGAGTTCTAAGAAGAGAAGAGTAAATATGCATGCTGGGAGTTGTAGTTTCATAACCGCTGGAGTGCCGGAGGTTGCCTACCCCTGCTCTGGAGTGCGGCCTCTTTTCTGCCAATTGATACTTTATTCTTCAGCTTCTTATTTTATTAATTAATGGCTAACTAAGGGTTCATACACAGAACCATGATGGGTCCGTGCGTCGGATGCATCTCCCGGCTGACCGAGGCTCCCCTGACCCACCCTCACTGTATCCTAGTGATATGTATCTGATCACCTCATCATGTGCGTACACAGCAATAGCCCCCTGATCAGCTAGAGACTGACTATATGATAAACTACTATGATGCAGTCAGGGGAGTCACGGTCAGCCCGGGAGATGCGGCCGACACATGGATCGTGTCGTCATATGTATGAGTCCTAAGAGTTAAGCCTCCTTCACACGTCAGTGTTTCATGGACGTGTGGTGCATGTGTTCTCCATGGACAGCACACGTCCCCATTCATGATAATGTGTGTATTCAGTTTTTTTATCACGCACGTGAAAAACGCATCAAAACGCATTGCACCCGCGCGTAAAAAACTGAACGCAATCGCAGACAAAACTGACTGAACTTGCTTGCAAAATGATGCGAGTTTCACTGAACGAACCCTGAACTCATCCGGAGCCAATCCGTATCATTTGTGTGAAAGGGGCCTAAGGCCTCTTTCACACGAGCGTGACAGATTGGCTCTTTTGGACGGCGTGCGCACATGTCCTATCCCTTCTCTCTCTACCTGCTCACCGTTGTATGTCTTTGGGACAGCAGCCGTGAACAGCACGTGCCGTCTGCTTAAACAGCTGATCGGTGGGGGTGTTAGTTGTCAGACTGTCTTTTTAGCACATAATTATAAGATTTGGGGCCCCACTTTTGATTTTGCCCAGGGCCACATTTTGTCTAAAACCGGCCCTGGGTGGGTAAGGGGATGGGCCAACAGGCCCGTCTCATTTATCATTTTTCTACAACTGTTTTAGGCATATAAAATGGTAAGACAGCAAGGAAGCTGTCTTACGTTTAGAAGCGGCGGTGGATCCCCCGAAATTATAAAGGAGACGGCGCCTCTACATAATCTGGGGGCAAAGACTTAGGCCTTATGCACATGTTGTGCGGCCGATCCGTGCATTGGGGACCGCAATTTGCGGTCCCCAATGAACGGGCAGCATCCGTGCGGTGGCCGGGACGGATCGGGACCCATTAACCTTGAATGAGTCCGTGATCCGTCCGCACGGTAAAAAAATATAGAACATGTAGTGCTTCCGTTCCGCACCGCACCTCCCGGATTGCGGACCCATTTAAAGAGGACCTTTCATCTGGCAAAAAATTGTGAACTAAGTATCATGATCTGTACGGCGGCGCCCGGGGATCTCACTGCACTTGCTATTATCCCAGGGCGCAGCTTCGTTCTCCCGCTATGCCCCCCCGTATCTCCGGTCACAAAGTTATGGTAGGCGGAGTCTGCCCTTGTTCTCAGAGCTGAACCCGGACATCCCTCCATTTTCACCCAGGCAGCCCCCATAACAGGAGCATTGGAGCAGTTCATGCTCCGATGCTCTCCTCTCCTGCGCTAAATCGCGAAGAGCAAAGGCATTTTTTTGGAGATCCGGTGACGTACAGGGGCTCTCCATGGGGCTGCCAGGAAGCCCGGTGACGTCACCGGCACTGGTGGACGGTATTTAGCGCTAACCTAGCCAGTAAAACGGCTAAGGCAGTGCTAAAGCCTGCCTATCAGAGCCGGTGACGTCACCGAACACACTGCCGGGCGGAAGATAAACAAAAGAGCCCTTGCCCTGCGTGATTTAGTGCAGGGCAAGGGAGCGCATTGCAGTATGAGATGCTCCGATGCTAGCCCCAGGGACTGCCTGGGTGAAAATAAGGGTATGCCCAGGTTCAGCTCTGAACCCGGACAACCCCTTTAATGTCTTCAACTCAGTGGTGCCCAACACATCTATAGGAAACTATGAAACAAAGATATTTAAAATTCTACTGAAGCTGTTCCTTCAGGTGAAACAATGGGTTAACATGCTGGCTTGGTGCACCCTACTGCATCGAAATCCCTTTCCCCCATTAGAGCCAGGATACCAATCCGACTGAGGGTTACATTTCATTTAAGCTTCTATCCGTATTATTTTGTTGAATACTGGTGGCCCAGTGGATAAAGAAAATCCAGCCCTAAGTCGCCATGCAAAACACGGAGATAAGAAATGCATATTATTTCCTTATAAAGTATCGCTTTATTGAGCAGAACCCTTAGGACGTTCCGTGCACAATAACTCGGCTGCTCCACAAAACTAGTAAAGCGATGAGATGAGGAATAGCAGTTGGACGGGATGCAGAGATTGCCCTGCAGTTGTGCACCGCCTAGGCTTGCTCTGGCTATAATTAAACCCAGTCGGTGGCTGGTTGCCATCGCTGCGTGTCACTCCCTTATTATTTGGGAAAGCACCTGTTACCAGGAAGATTAGCGCTGCTGTGTGATGCAGATAAGTGAGCTTTTAAGTATCGTTCTTTTCAGTGAAATGCATTGTCACCGAGATCACGTACAGCGAGGAGGAACGTAATTAAGAGAACAAATGGAAAATTTGTGGTTAGAAAATAACAGTTTACAGACTTGTCGGTGTGGGAAACCAAACTATATCCTAGAGGTTGCTTTCTGCTGACCTTGCATGGGATTGTAAGGAAGGAGCCCAAAGTACTTTCTTAAAGAGAACTGTCCCTGTGAAATGCAGAGCACTCTGCAGGCAGCATGTTATACACTGTATAGAGCAGGAGGAGCTGCGCAGAATGATATATAGCTTTGTGAGAAAAGATCCAGCAAAACGTACAAAAAATCTCTGACTTTCTGAGCTCAGTTTTACACGGGGCCATCTTAGGCTGGGTTCACATCGCCGTTTATCTCTCCATTTTTCTAATCCGTCAGAGAGGAAAAATAAAATAAAAACACAGGATCCTGTAAAAAAAAAAAAAAAAAAAAGTATCTTGTTGCATCGGTTGTCATCCGTTTGAACAATTTCAATCTCAGATCTGTTTTTTAGACAAAAAAAAACACATTTCGAACGTAAATGACTCAAACTGATGCATCAGGATCCTGTTTTTTTTCCCTCTCTCTCTTCTTCTGAAGGATCAGAAGAACGGAATGCTAAACGGTGATGTGAATGCACCCTTATCAGTGACTGACAGCTATCTCTGTATGTACACCTATCAGTAACTGATAAGCAGGCCCCATATACAACTGAGCTCAGAAACAGCAAAGATCTAACTGTATAAATTACATTACTGAATCTTTTTTCTATAAAAATATCATTCTGCTCAGCTCCTCCTGCTCTATAACTGCACTGCATTTCACGGAGACAGGTTCTCTTTAATTCAAGCCCACTGACACCTTTAAAGTAAAATAATGATATTCCCGATTGTCTTTCAGAGCTCATTCAGACGGCTGTAAGTGATTTGCGGCCTGCAAATTGCAGATCTGAAAAACACGGATACCAGCCGCGTGCGTTCTGCATTTTGCAGAATGCACAGCGCCAGCGCTATAAAGAAATTCCTATTCTTACAGGACATGCTCTATATTATTTGCGGGGCCACGGAACGGAACTACGGATGCAGACAGCACACTGTGTGTTGTGCGCATCTTTTGCGGACATTGCGGCCCTATTAAATGAATGGGTTGACCCAGGGCCGTTTGAAGGAATTTGGGGGCCCCCTCCCCACCTTACGCACGCAAAGCCTACAGGAACCACAGTATAGTCATACAGTTTAAGTTCACCCACACTTTATATAAATAAAAAAGGAGGTTTACAGTGCAAATACTGTGGATGGCACTGTTTAGGGGGGGATCTGTGGATGGCACTGTTTAGGGGGGAGATCTGTGGATGGCACTGTTTAGGGGAGGTCTGTGGATGGCACTGTAGGGGGATCTGTGGATGGCACTGTTTAGGGGAGGGGAGATCTGTGGATGGCACTGTTTAGGGGAGGGGGGATCTGTGGATGGCACTGTTTAGGGGAGGGGGGATCTGTGGATGGCACTGTTTAGGGGGAATCTGTGGATGGCACTGTTTAGGGGGGATCTGTGGATGGCACTGTTTAGGGGGGAGATCTGTGGGTGGCACTGTTTAGGGGAGGGGGATCTGTGGATGGCACTGTTTAGGGGTGGGGGATCTGTGGATGGCACTGTAGGGGGATCTGTGGATGGCACTGTTTAGGGGGGATCTGTGGATGGCACTGTTTAGGGGGGATCTGTGGATGGCACTGTTTAGGGGGGATCTGTGGATGGCACTGTTTAGGGGGGAGATCTGTGGATGGCACTGTTTAGGGGAGGGGGGATCTGTGGATGGCACTGTTTAGGGGAGGGGGGATCTGTGGATGGCACTGTAGGGGGATCTGTGGGTGGCACTGTTTAGGGGGGATCTGTGGATGGCACTGTTTAGGGGGGATCTGTGGATGGCACTGTTTAGGGGGGAGATCTGTGGGTGGCACTGTTTAGGGGGGAGATCTGTGGATGGCACTGTTTAGGGGAGGGGGGGATCTGTGGATGGCACTGTAGGGGGATCTGTGGATGGCACTGTTTAGGGGAGGGGGGATCTGTGGATGGCACTGTTTAGGGGAGGGGGGATCTGTGGATGGCACTGTAGGGGGATCTGTGGATGGCACTGCCATCCACAGATCCCCCTACAGTGCCATCCACAGATCCCCCTTCCCCGACGCTCACAGCAGTATATTTATAAACTAATCAGTAACTACTTTAACTTTATTCATTGCTGAGCTCTTAACTTGGATTATTTGGATATCTCTTACTTTGTCTTCGCTCCGGTAACTAACAGCAGGCAGTGCAGGCGGCGCTCACTCACTGACGTCACGCGCCTGCGCCGCCTAGTGGGAGGAGCAGGCGCCTGACGTCAGTGACAGTGAGTGAGCGCCGCCCCCCGCTGCCTGCTGTTAGTTACCGGAGCGAAGACAAAGTAAGAGATATCCAAATAATCCAAGTTAAGAGCTCAGCAATGAGCAATGAATAAAGTTAAAGTAGTTACTGATTGGTTTAAAATATACTGCTGTGAGCGGCGTGGCCCTGTATATTCTAGTTTTACGAGCTCAGTGAGATCACAAAAACTCAAATTCAATGGTATATTCTAACCCCCAGGCGTTCCCATGGTGACGGGGACGCTTGCCTGGGGGTTAGAATATACCATTGGATTTGAGTTTTTGCGATCTCACTGAGCTCGTAAAACTCAGATCCGATGGTATATTCTAACCCCCAGGCAAGGGGTTAGAATATACCATCGAATCTTCTGAGTTACTCTGTTTGGCCCCGTCCAGCTCGGGGCCCCAACCAGCTCGGGCCCCAAGCAATTACTTGTTTTGCCTGTCCCTTAGCGACGGGCCTGGGTTGACCCCGTCCCGCAAAATGGCAGCGCGTCTGAAGAGCCCTTAGGCTGATTTCACATAAGCTTGTCCAAGTTAAAATAAAACTGTCTAAAAGGCAGGCAAGGGGTTAAAATATTCAAACCCCCACCACATCAGCACCACTACGATCTCCCCGGTCAGGCTTTGTTTACATGGCTGCAGCTGTGACGTGCCCGTATACCGCATGTTACTGCCATCGCTGTACACGGCTGAGACCTGTGACGTCATCGCTGCTGCTTAGTGGAGTATCAGATCGGAAATGGTGGCGTGGAGGGGGTTTGAACTGATGAGTATAACTTGTTTTATTAATTTAACCCCTTCCTGACGCATATTTTAACTCACACAGCCGCTTCAAATACCTGAGCCTTTTGGTGTCTGCATTATGGTTGCAAAGCACGGCCCAGCCTGAGGCCTAATGACCCATACTAACGGCACTGTATGGATCTGCAGGGTGATGTTGTTAGATCAGGTCATTACCAGAGCAAAAATGTGTCCGTAATAAGCTTGTGAAAAACTGGCCCAATAGACGGTCTAACGAGGTCCACTGGGATCTGCGACCTCAGTACAGGTGGCTAAGTGTGTTATCTCTGTAAAGAATAAATCAAGGCAACTGGACTTACTGTAGTTTCACCACAGCTGGAATGCCGGAGGTTAACCAACACTGTTCTAGGCATTACATGATAACTCTATAAACCAATACTTCTCTCATACTCTTCTGCTGTGGTACTTTCTCAATTTTTAGGAATTATTATATTAAGATTTTCTTTCTATCAGGTAATGAAAACCTCAACAAAAGATTCCCCAGGGAGTTTCACTGAGGTCACAGGGGTAGTTAACAGACCGAGGGTTGCTCTTGGTACTCACAGTTTTTCTATACACTGGGCAGGCGTACAGCAGCGATGGAGAGGCTGGCACATGGATCCTCTGGGGGCACTCTCTGTGTATAGGGACCAGGCCAGGTGGTAGGTGAGGTGCCCTGGATGTTGTAGGTTTAGTGTGCCTGTGATCCCTTAAAGTTCGTGACGCCAGTGCCGGTAACGGTGGCACACCGATTTGTTGTAGGAATAATTGAGGTACACACACAGTTGCAGTGAACCAGAACTTCTTTTTACTGAACAGTTCAACTATATACAGGCTTCAGTTAGTTCCATATGTAAAAGGTTGACTACAGGCAGGCTTCATATAAATGGCAGGCAAAGTCTTTGCAAGACACTAAGAGGGAATAACACTTACAGATCAGGCTGCACTGTCCTCAGATCCTGTCTGGCTTTCACCAAGGCCCGTATGCCCTATTGCTGGCTTTATCCTTGGGTAGGGAAACCTTGCTCTGGTATATATCCTCTTGCTGCAAATATCCTTCTGCCCTTCAGCTTTCTACTTGGCTGGATACGAGTGGCTCTGCACTGTACTTTTTAAAGGTGCTAGATATCTTCAGGAGGCAACTTCTTCCCCTGGATTAACTTCTGAGCTCCTCTTGCTCAGGAAGTTCAGGCAGGCTAGGAGCCTGGGCTATCTAGCTGCATGTCAGAACCTGCTCTTCAGCTACTCTCTGGCTAAAGTGCACACTGGCTTCTGACCACACTCTCTCCTCCTACTGGACTGACTCTTTCCTGTCTAGGCCTAACTATATGTACTAGGGGATTCCCTAGCTCCCTCTACTGCCTACACCCCTAACAGGCCTTGTACAGGAGATAACATGACAATATACATTAAAATGCAATATAAAATACCATGACCATGTTCCACATGAGGTGGAGAACAACGTGACCCAATTGACCCTTGAGTAGTGCCCACATTTACCTAGTGGGACACTACATACGCCGCTGCTTTGAGGTTGCCCGTCCACGGCGCAACACAGGGGGCCCGCCCAGCTGGAAACTGTCACCTGAAAGACAAAAATGCAAAGCAGGCATATACAACAACCACTACATTTGCAAGGAAAATATCAGGCAGCTCCGCTCGCAAAGGAACAAGTGCGGCGAAAAGGGGCGTCGTTCTCTTCACAGTATAGAACAGGGAACAGGGGCGCTGACCTGGTACAGCATATCGGGGATAACCAGGATAGTCCATATTAATAAAATACAATAGTCCCATAAAACAGTATCTCAGAGGCCCACATGCGTTGGGGTCATCTCTGGGCACAGTTCTTGAATTAAGATTGCACATAAAAGTCACAGCACAGAACTCTACATTTCAAGGTTACTTTCCCCTGATAAGTCCTGGTAGATAAAAGTAGTGCTGTAATATCCCTATTCAACCTGAAAAGGGGGTTAAAAAGGGTGAAGGTGCAAAACAGAAACAACAGGCACAACTTGGCTTAGCACTTAAAGCAGGCAGGATGTCCTGGTAAACAGTATGGCGGCAGAGCATTGGGTTTTCTCAGTGGCCTTTCAACTACCACTGGGCCGTGGGAGAACTGGCAGCAGCTCATTGTGCCAAAACATAGGACTCCTGTCCTGAAACAGTTAAACTCAATATATGGGTCCTTCAGCAATTATGGCCTAACAGGCCTACTCACAGGTATGTGTCCAGTTCATACTGGTCGTCAGACGTGGTGCATCCTGGTTCCGCTCTGAGCCTTGGCCTGGAACGGGAATCCACATTTGGCTGGGCCCACAAAATGGTATTAGCAGGCAACTGTAGAACAAATGGGCCTGTCAATTGCACAGGCTCCGCAAGCCTGGGGGTTAATGTTGCAGGAGGCTCCATGGGTCTGGGTGTCGCCGGCTTTATGCGACAGACCTAACTCCTAATATAGCAAAGTTTCTCGGGCACAGTGATGGTGGTCGCCAAGCTGGTGGCGACGGGATCTCTCACTGCAGGCCCGGGGACATCAGAGTTCTTGGACAAATCACTATTGTCCGGTGGTATTGGTGCCACTCTGGACGCAGCAATGTGGCGTAGGCCATCAAGATGGATTTCTAGCCTGGCGATTTGATCCTCCAGAGACTCATGTGAAGCTCCACTGCAGGGTTCCGGCCCTGTTGCAGCAGGCTCATGCGCTGAGTCCAAACTCTCTCCACGCCGCATGTCATCAAGGGTCTCATGGAATTTCTGCATGTTTTACATCTCCGCTTGTGTCTTTTCCCTGCGGGGCAACTCAGGTGAGGGATAGGGACTCACCCATTTCTCTAGCACTGTGAGCTGCCAGAAAATATTGGAGCTGGTGAAGGAACACCTCTCCTGGTAAATATTGCGAGCAGGTTCCGCCAGACTCTCTGGCTCGCATTTTATACTGGTCGGCTCCTCAGGCTTTTCCCAATCCTCTGGTCCCGGCTTGGGACTGGTTATTGCCGTGGCATACGGACCTCTCAGGCCCTCGGCGGGGGTAAATTCCACCTCTTCTCCTTCGCGGAGGTTATGCAAATGTTCGGGTAAGTAACTGAGTTTTACAGACCTCCAATTCACAAAAAGGTCTCGGCCTGAGTCCTTGAGGAACCCGAAATGTCAGCCTTTATCGAACGTCACTACCACTCCCATCCTTCCCTCCAGACGGGGCTGAGTGTTCGCATGGTGCTCGTATACAGTCTTCACGAGCTCCTCGAAGTAGATTTTTTTTCTTGGTAGTCTTTCGTATGGCCGCGGCGCGTATGTCGGCCATCAGCAAGGGCCATTGCGCAGAGGGCTTTACAAATCACGTGAGCCAAGGCACAGCTCGGACTGCGGTGGGAAGCAAGGTGGCCTCTCCGGTCCCAGAGTATAGGCAGGCGGTGCTTCTCCCTCTTCAATCATCTCTTTTACGGACTGATAGGTAGTAGGTGGTAGGGGTCTGTATCTCTCCTTAATAGGAGGATGCGAGCCAGTGGGTATTGTGTGTTTGATTACACTGACCTCTCCGTAGTCCGTGAAGTGCTTGCTAAAGGCCTTGTGGTGCTCTTTCACCAGATTCAGAACTCCCTCTATTTGCTCCTTCGGGGTGGATTTGTTCCCCACATAAAGTTCCTCCCACCAGGATACTGAAGAGGCGCTGGCAGAGGCGCTGCTGCTCTGTGCAGTTTGAGACGTCTCTGTGGCAGGCAAACTGATAACATCCTGGAAGGACACCTGGAAAAGCTGAGCAACAGGGCAGTGCTTAGAGAGAGTAACAGGGTGATCACTGAAATTAATCAAACGGACGGGCACTTTACCTTGAGATACAGCCACCAGGCTCTTGGCTGCTCGCACGAAGGGATGATTCTCAATTTGGATAGATTCCACTAGGGCTTGATAGTCTTGGCCCTGGATCCCTAGCACAGCACGGCACCACAGGATGATCTGGGAATTCGGTGGCAGGATAATCGGCCAGTAAAGATTTCTCCTTTCCAATTTGCAAATTTTTGCTGAGCACACAGCAGACTGATAGTCTTTTGAATGACTCTTTTAGAAGCAGGTGAAGCTGAAGGTATGGATTGGTTCAATGCCTCAAGCACCTCGGAGTGACAATTTTTAAAGACCTTAGTCCCTAAGATCACGGGGTGTCCCCCTTTATCTCCGGCTTGCACCACAATCACACCTTGCTGTGGTAAGGTGGCTTTTCCCACCTGAAGGGTAGGTTCCCAGTACCCATGGACTTTCACTGGCTCGCCGTTGCTAGCAATGATATCCAGACAGGATTCCGGTGGCTGGGTGAGGAGACTTGAATCCCAGAATTTGTCAAAGGTGGGTCGTTGAATGGTGGTGACCTGAGACCCAGTATCCAGCAGGGCTTCAAAAGGTATCCCGTTGATGCATATGTTAATTTTTGGACGAGATCCTACATATCTGGGCATCCAACTTGGATCCTTTGGACCTACTGTTCTACCTCCCGAGGGGCGGTCCTCGGCCTCGGGGGTGGCCCGTTTAACTGCCAACACGTTGTCTCAGTATGGCCATATTTTTTACAATAGTTGCAGACAGGCTGCTTGCAATTCTTAGACCGGTAACTCTGTCGCCCATCGGGTTCTTTGGGGTAGACCACCTGCAGGCGGGAGGAGCCTTTGAGAAAGGGGGATTTTGTCTTCCAATAACAATGGCCTTTCCCATTCCTCTATTTGCCTGCACACCTTTTCCAGGCTCTTAGTGAGATGGTTAACTTGTTCCATTAATGCCGCCACCACATCTGTTACTGGAGCCTGGGTAGCTTGACTGGCTCCGGACGGTTTCACATCAAGGCCAGCTCTTTAAAGTCCAAAAACGCACAAGTGGGGTGTTGGGCCGACAGCATCCTCAGCTGGCCCTTTAAATGTTCAGCGTTCACACCCGCAATAAACTGCTTCCTCAGCCTCCCTGGGGTCCACCTGGACCACGGCCCTCAAAGTCTCCTGCAGGGACAAGGCAAAATCGCGCAGTGACTCACCGGGTTGTTGCTTCCGGCTCAAAAATCGCATCTTAACTTCCGACACCGTCCTGGCCTCAAACGTGGTGCCGAGGCGATCAAAGAGCTGTCCCATATTATTTTTTTCAGAGCTGGGCCATGACATGACTTCTCTGAGGGCTAAGAGGATCTCCATTTGTTGCTCAGCGGAGATGGGATAGAGCCGGAATAAGGCCAGGATCTGGTCTTTAAAGTCCTTCAGTTTGTAGGCTTCCCCAGAATATCGTGGGAACCAGGGGGCCCCGAAATAATATGGCATGGTCAGCGGCATCAGACTAGATGCTGTCGCAGCGGCGGGCGCCCTGTTCTCATCTGCGTGTATTACAGAAGGCTCATTGGGGGCCACCTGCCCCATTCCCTCAGGTGCTGACATGGCGTGGTCTATGAAGGCAAGTTCTGTAGGCAGACTCTAGCTGGACTTCGCTTTCTTAGGCCGTTGCTAAGGGTGACTACGGAGAGGGTATGGCCCTTTAAGGAGCGGCGGAGCAGGCCAAGATCCGAATTGGATGTGTTTTCCCCTGGATTAAGTCTCTTATTACTAACAAGGGACCTCCCCCCAGTCTCCCAGTGAGGATCGGAATCCTCCCGGTGCTCAAATACAAAGGAATCGGTTAGTACTGAAAGTTTATTCACTCCGGTGATGCACAGTCCAGGTCTCGCGAGGTACGAGTTTACGTCGTGTGGAGGTCCCACGCGCAGCGTCAGGAGATGGAAGCAGAGCGCTTTTTTTTTACTGAAGTTGAAGCCCATCAGTTACTGTTCTCAGCATGCAGTGGACTGGCAGGTGTTACACAAAATGCATTTTCCACCATTCTTAGGCCTCTTTCACATTTGCGTTGTCCGGATCCGGCGTGTACTCCACTTGCCGGAATTACACGCCGGATCCGGAAAAACGCAAGTGTACTGAAAGCATTTGAAGATGGATCTGTCTTCAAAATGCTTTCAGTGTTACTATGGCAGCCAGGACGCTATTAAAGTCCTGGTTGCCATAGTAGGAGCGGGGGAGCCGAAATGACGTTTAGCTTAAGGCCGGATCCGGATCAATGCCTTTCAATGGGCATTCATTCCGGATCCGGCCTTGCGGCAAGTCTTCAGTTTTTTTGGGCTGGAGCAAAAAGCGCAGCATGCTGCGGTATTTTCTCCTGCCAAAAAACGTTCCGTTCCGGAACTGAAGACATCCTCATGCATCCTGAACGGATTTCACTCCATTCATAATGCATTAGGATAAAACTGATCAGGATTTTTCCGGCATAGAGCCCCGACGACGGAACTCTATGCCGGAAGACAATAACGCAGGTGTGAAAGAGTCCTTACAGGTGACATCTCTCAACAGATAGTTAATAGGCCTTAAAAGCAATCTTCCTTACATTGCACTTCTCTAGCTGACTTCAACGTAAGCATACAGGCATGGGGTGCAAATCTTTCTCTCTGCAGTGCAACCTTAGGGTGGTCCCTAAATGTCAGACTATGCTCTGCACCTTTTGTGAACAGGTTGCTGCACTTACAATGTACGCATCTAGAGTATCCTCTGCGGAATGTGGATATTCTTTATATGGAGGGGCACCGGAAGAAAGTGCCTGAACAAATATGGTGGAGAGTTAATTTGTCCTCTTTAGACACTTTGGGGGTCATTTATTAAGAAATATACGCCACAAGTGCGCAGATTTTGTCACAAAGGGGTTTTGCTGCAAAATCTTTGACTTTTCGCACTGGAGCCATTTTCCGAGGTGGTGGAAAAAGGGGGAGTGGCGTGGGCGGGGAAGAGGACGGGCGGTCGGCAAGTCTCATTCATCATTTTCTATGTCAGTTATGGAGTGGAAAATGGTCTTAAACTACCCCAGTAAGGGAGCTGGCATAAACAATATAGAGTGGCCAGCGGTACCAAGCACCAAAGTTATGTAAAGGCCTGTGCCTCTATATAATTTTGACACATCCGCTGCCAGCGCATGGGGATTAAAACCGATGTATATATCGCCAGTCTTAATAAATGACCCCTTTTATCTCTACAGAGCTTCTTTTCTGCACCTCGCTCTCTTTTCTGGCCTGTTTTTCCAGGTAAAGTTCTTTCTGGCCTTGCCCTGGCTGTTACCTAGGTCCAGTGGTGGCTTGTGTGTCAGTACTACATTTTGCATCTTCCCTCACAGCTGTCCAGACACTAAATCACATTTAGAGTGTTCTAAACTATTCCTTACCTATGGTGAAAGTAAACAGCGCCACCTAGTGGTTGGAGGATGTAAATAGAGACTATGAATACCTTGTGAACAGAAATGCAAGAAATACATTAGTTACATGAAAACCTAGCTCTACAGCCATTTTGCAGTGTACCTCTGCACTAATCTCGGCTGGGTAAGTCAAACTGTATCTTCCTGACTAAACATGATGGCAGGGGACAAAATATCACACCCATAAAATATATACCACGACATAACATCCAGAAAAAACAGTAGTCCCAACTATAATGGAAAGGAGTTGTTCTCCACTACTTTACATAGCAATATAAAAAAAAAATGGTAGCAAAAAAGAGATTTCAAGCTATTTCAGCATTTTTTGAGCAATTTTTTTTAGTGGGTGATAAAATGCCTAGATGCAGCCCTAACCTAATAGTTCAAGGAATTCTCTTGTCCCTCTCATGTAAATAAAGTCTATAGTTCCGTTAAAAGCAAGGAGAATGGTGCTCTAGGAGCTGCTTCCTGGCTTTCTGCAGCAGTGCACCGACGGATCTGACAGGGTCATGGGGATAGATAGGTTGTGAGCATCAACCACATCCCAGGCTGACAGACATGCTAGCAAAACAAATCAGCAGCAGTGACGGGGTCTTTTAATTATCTAATAGCTTTAGACAGGGGCGTAGCTATAGGGAAAACGGGGGAAGTGGTTGCTTTGGGACCCAAACTCAGAAGGGGCCCATCCAGGAGGAGAACTGAAAGATTTTATTGTCAGGGCCCCATTGACAGTATTATATAATGACATCATATACAGTGACACTGTAGGAAACGGACAGAGCGGCTGCCACGCTTTGTCTGAGAGCACTATCTTGACTAGCTATGGAGTAGTGCCTGCACAGGAGTCGTGAAGGAGTTACTGGGGAGGGGGCCCCTTTCAAAAATTTGCTGTGGGGCCCAGTCATTTCTAGTTACATCACTGAGTTTTAGAGTTTATTTGAGCAATATGGGAATAAATATAAGTAGGGGAGGGTACACTGAGTGATTTATGTAAAAAGGGTTTTAGTGGCCAAATGGAAAATATGGGTTAACCATAAGCCGAACTTCATCAGCGTCATATTGAATTGAAGAATAGAGATGAGCGGAATAGGCAATATTCATTTTCATGATATTTCCAGAATTTTTCACATAATATTCGCAATAAATTCATTATTTAATAATTTATATAATATCGGCACTAATGATGCGCATATTTTTTGCAATTCATGAAACTTCACATTTTATCAGGTCTGAGTAGATCATACTGATTGGTGCACTAAGTATTGTTGTGACATCACAGCACTATGTCTGTAGCATGTATGTATGGACAGAAGAGAAACTGTAATTCCTATCACGCTACCTAACCCCCTGCACTGGAACCTATCAGCTACACTATATCACTATCTAACCTACACTGACTATCTCCCACTAACTATCTGTATTATATATATGAGCTAACTAACTATCTAATGTAATTGTATAAGGAATAGGATCCAGATGAAAGCACAGAGCACAGCCATGACACTTCTCTCTCACACTCTCACTCTCTCACACTCTCTCTCACACACTCTCTCTCTCACACTCTCACACTCTCACACTCACTCTCACTCTCACTCTCTCACTCACACTCTCTCTCTCACACTCTCTCTCTCACACTCTCTCTCTCACACTCTCTCTCTCACACTCTCTCTCTCACACTCTCTCACTCTCTCTCTCTCTCTCTCTCTCTCTCTCTCTCTCTCTCTCTCTCTCTCTGTCTCTCAGAACTGCAAAAAACAGCAGAAAATGGCTGCTGGGGAGGTTCTTATATAGTAAGGGGTAGGCAGCTTTCCTATTGGTTGCTAGGGATGTTGCTAAGCGCCGACAAAGATATTGCAGCCTTCTCATTGGCCCACAAGCAAGAAGGGAGGTTACTGATGAAAAAGAAATTTAGAATATTCGCCATTACAGATATATAGCAGTATATTCTACATCTTTGCAAATTCTCAAAGTGCTGTTATTTGGAATAAAAATTAGAATATTCGCGATCAACACTACTGAAGAGCGTCCTGTGGCGTCACAAGAGCTTACTGGAGCCTGGAGGGATAAAAATCCAACGCGTTTCGGAGTACCAATTATTATAATGTAGCAGAGTTTCACTTTACTACTGAAATAGACAAGTGAAGACAATGCTTTAGTATCACCGCAGCCTCTGTGGATTCGGCGCAGTCACACGGGCCCCTGACTGTGATGCTCACACCCTACAATTAGGCATTCGGCACAACAGAAGGCTGGGAGACAAAAGAGATGTAATTTTTCAGCATATAAACAACCTTTCTTCACAGCGTTTTGCTGAGAAATGTATAGAGATCTGTTATTACAGAGACGAGCTCTATTGTTCCCATGGTTATAGAAGTAATGCAGCATTTTCAGCACAAAACACAGCCATTTGCTGACTTGGCTTCTAGGTATGGCAGGTTTATTCTATTTTGCTGTTATATAAATTAACAGGCAAGATAATGGTCTGCAAGCATTTACCTTGAAAAAGGGAAACCCTCAATTGAATCTGTCTCAACCCTGACAGAATACATTAGGCCTCAATTCTCTGATAGACTCTCACAATTTTATGCACAATTGGTCTCCTCCAGAAGGAAGAAAACGGTCAAGTGCCACCTAAAGGTAGTGACCCTCAAGGCAGTGCCACGAAGTCATGATAAAATTTACCGTTAGTCATAAGTGGTCTTGCAACATTTTTGGATATTTTGTGCTGATCACAAGGACATTTGGACGTTTTTTTTCTTCTACAGGGAATTATTAAAGAGGACCTTTCATCAGTTTGTACTTTCTAAAATCAATACCTGGCACTGTAGGCATGGGCGTAGGAAACGGGGGGGACGGATCCCCCCCAGGAAATAATGCGAGGGGGACAGGTTTGGTCAAATTCCCCCCCCCCCCCCAGCGGCGGGGCAGGCACTGAGATGAGCGCTTCCATTGTGAAAGTGAAGCGTTCATCTCCATAATGATCCGTTTGTATCGCCGTCCTCAGGACAGCGATACAAACCGAAGGCTGTGCAGAGGAGCAGGGCAGGGAGGTGTGTCCCTTTTCCTATTCCTCTGATAGGCTGCCGGCACTACTAGGCCGTTATCGCGCCGCCTGAGCCGTACAGCGCTGGAGTCGGGACACAGGCTAGTAGAGGCCTGCATCGCATCGCTCCAAAGAGGTAAGTATAAGTGTTAATTTTTTTTTTAACTATATACAATACTGGCACATAATGGGGGGACCCAGTTATTACTGGCACATAATGGGGGGACCCGGTTATTACTGGCACATAATGGGGGGACCCGGTTATTACTGGCACATAATGGGAGGGCCCTGTTATTACTGGCACATAATGGGGGGGCCCTGGTATTACTGGCACATGATTGGGGGGGCTCTGATATTACTGGCACACGATTGGGGGGTCCCTGGTATTACTGGCACATAATGGGGGGGCCCTGGTATTACTGGCACACGATTGGGGGGGGCCCTGGTATTACTGGCACACGATTGGGGGGCCCTGGTATTACTGGCACACGATTGGGGGGGGCCTTGGTATTACTGGCACACGATTGGGGGGCCCTGGTATTACTGGCACATGATTGGGGGGGCCCTGGCATTACTGGCACATGATTGGGGGGGTCTGGCATTACTGGCACATGATTGGGGGGTCTGTTATTACTCGCACATGATGGGGAGGGTCTGTTATTACTGGCAGATGATTGGGGGGGTCTGTTATTACTCGCACATGATTGGGGAGGTCTGTTATTACTGGCACATGATTGGGGGGGTCTGTTATTACTGGCACATGATTGGGGGGGCCTGTTATTACTGGCTGATGAGAGGCGCTGGGGGACTGATGAGAGGCACTGGGGACTGCTATGAGGCATGGGGCTCTTATCTGAGGTCTGATTCGGGGGTCATTCATATTGGGGTCTGAGGTGTGATCTGAGGTCTTATTAACATTGGGGATCTTATTGGGGCTGTTAGCTGAGGTCTGATTAACATTGGGGGTCTGATTGGTGGTCTGACCTGAGGTGTAATGAAAAATATTTTTTTCTTATTGTGCCCACTTCCAGCCCAGAGCACAGAGCACTGATCCGGAGCAGCTTGGAGAAAAAGGCCTCACAGTCTCCCACACTCCTTCTGCCCGGCCAAGCCAGCCAGCACCCCTAAGTCTTCAGAACTGTAAGTAAAATATATATAAGGGGGGATTACTGTTTCGGCGGAGGGGGGTAGAGAAAGTACTCGGAATAACTGAAATATATGCCAAACATTTGGTTAGTTTCTGTGACCTGATAAACAAAGAACTGTTCCTTTTGCATATTTTTTAGTTGTGAGATTTTTCTCACACACACACACACACACACACTTAAAATGTGTGTATATATATATATATATATATATATATATATATAACAACTCAGAGTTTACTGAATAAGAATATACCCGGCGAGCAAAAATGCTGTCCCCCCCCCCACAGATTTTTGGGGGTTCCTACACCCATGACTGTAGGCCTCGATTAGGAGGATGTGATATAGCTAGTTTTTTCTGATCCGCTGCTCCATTGTGTTGCTGTTGCCCGCTTCTGTTTTACCACCCTGTATGCTAAACAATATCATCGGTACACAGAGGCGGAGACGGGCGTGTTTTTTAAAGGGCGTCTCCTTCTCCCCGGCTGTGGTGCAGTCCAATCACAGCCATTGAGAAAAAACAGCTCACCTTTTCGCTGGCTGTGAATCGGTCCGCTGCGATTGGACCACGCCACAGCCAAGGAGACGCCCATTGACAAATGCGGCTGTCTCCTCCTCCCTGTAACTATCCTATTGATTAACATACAGCGCAGCAAAAAAGAAGGGGAAAATAACACTATCACCCAATCTTGCCCTACAGTGCCCAGTATTGATTTTAGAAAGTACAAACTGATGAAAGGTCCTCTGTAATGTTCAGGTGCAGTAGTTGTAATACTATGATCTTACCATGACTTGTGGGCTATGCTGTCTATCCCTATTGCACTCTAAACTTTAAAGGGGTTCTCAAGGATTTTTTATTTATTTTTTTGCTTGTTCACTTCCAGCTGGATCTATAAAGAGATCTATACTTACCAGACTTTCTGACAATCTGCGTTCTCATACAGTGGGTAGATGAAATCAAAATAAGATCCTGCTTATCTGATGCTTGGTCTGCAGGACCTACAACTACAACCAATCCACCAGACCCCGTTACCCAGGGGTGTAACTACCATAGCGGCAGACCATGCGACTGCTATGGGGCCCAGGGCAAGTCTTAGTTGGGATTATCCTCTTTTCTACTGAGCGTGAAAACTTGATCAGGACTCTACCCTCTAAAGGCAGGGCCGTCTTTGACGCAGGGCAAAAGGGGCAGCTGCCCCGGGCCCAGTTGCTTATGGGGGCCCTGGCCTAACTCGCGACTCTGACTCTATGTATCTAATATGCAGCAGCGCAGCACAGACAGTCTACTCTTCACAGACTAGACAACTTGAACTTACAGCGAAGGCGAAGCACTTCGGCCCCCTGCCCCCGTCACTCACGTGGTAAAAGGGGGTGTGTCTTGTGTGAGTCACCGCAGCCTGGTGAAGCGCCACGGCGGAGCAGGCATCAGCAGGGACTAAGTCCCCGCCTCTGGTCCGGAGGCTAAAGGGATTGGGTGGCGGTGGTGAGTGAGTCACAGCCTCACGTGACCACTTACCAGACAAGAACCAGACCAGTCTCAAGTCACTGACCTCCTGACCTACCTAATAATAGTACAGTCAGGCAGCCAGCCAGGAGGGGAGGACAGGACTGAGGAGGAGGTAAGCAAAAAGCAGTGGCACGCTGCACATAGGCATATATATATTGACTTAAGGGGCGTAACTATCTCTCCCCCCCCCCCCCCCAGTTTGCTCCTCTTCACTTACTGTCATATTACGGCAGGGCAGTAGTGCTGTTTGCTCTGCTGTTAGTGTCGGGACAGAGTGAGGGGGGGGGGGCTGCACTGCTCTCTGAGGAGGAGACACCCAGCCATGTGCTCGGGGGATTAGAAACTCTTCTGGATCCTCCACAGCCTGACAAATCCATCTAGCCTGCCTAAAAGGCAATTGTATGTGAAAGGTGTGTGTGTGTGATTATCTATCATCTATCTCCTATCTATCAAATATACTGTAAATATATATATGTATGTAACAGACCCTAGTTATCTCACCATTTGGTGTAAATTTCAATGCATAAAATGCATATGTGAAATGAGAAACAGGCCTTTAGGCCTCTTTCACACTTGTGTTGTCCGGATCCGGCGTGTACTCCACTTGCCGGTGTAAGAAACAGTCATGTAATGTCTCTAAGTTTCATTATCCTGGTAAACTGTGTTAAAATGTAATGTATAATGCTATTTCAGTAATACAGATAAATGTAAATGCATGCAGTATTCGTTTGGTCAGTAGATGGCAGCATAGGACCAATTTGCATTGAAGTTTACCATAGAGAATGTGTATTAATGTGATACAGGCTCTTTAAGGCAGCAGTTAAAGGGAACCTGTCACCGGGATTTTGGGTATAGAGCTGAGGCCATGGGTTGCTAGATGGCCGCTAGCACATCCGCAATACCCAGTCCCCATAGCTCTGTGTGCTTTTAATGTGGAAAAAAAAACGATTTGATACATATGCAAATTAACCTGAGATGAGTCCTGTACATGAGATGAGTCAGGGACAGGACTCATGTCAGGGTAATTTGCATATGTATCAAATAGTCTTTTTTCCACAATAAAAGCACACAGAGCTATGTGGACTGGGTATTGCGGATGTGCTAGCGGCCGCCCAGCAACCCATGTCCTCAGCTCTTTACCCAAAATACCGGTGATGGGTTCCCTTTAAGTGTTGAAGTGACACGCCCCTTATGATGTCAGCCTGCCTCGGTGTGAGCAGGAAGAAAGAGGAAGAGAGACTGGAACTATAACGGCTGAACTTCAGTCTAGAGACGGATGGAGTATAAAGGAACCGTGCATTTAGTGAAGCCAAGTTAAAAGGACTGTGCAGCAACTAACCTGTGGAGCCGACATTGGGCTGAGCGGATTGCCCCAAACAGTAAAGAGACTCACAGTGCTGTCGAGGTATCGGACAGTAACTGTAAAATTCTGGATTATATTCATCTGGTTTTCCGGCCTGCTGAGGAGGACTTCTTTATTGCGGATCCTGCGCTGGTTAAAGGAAAAGGACGACATCGGGCCCCATCGTGCACTTCCACAAACTGTAAGAGGTCCACTTGGACCACTGGGATAAGGGGGGTGCGCACCCGCTTGAAAGTTAGGGTCAGTTAGGGATAGTTCCTGGGACTGTTATTTCTTAGTGTCTGCACTGCGAATACGGACACAGTAAAGGTGAAAATTGTTGCAGTCTCTGACTTGAATTGTTTATACTGTTTTGAATATTTTGCTTGTCTTTACCTCTGTAACTTCACTGTTAACCTGCTTTTATTAATTTATAGTAAATGCAATTTTCTTAATCTTGACTTCTGCGTACGCACTCTTTTCTGGTTGCGGAGTCAAACCACCTGCCTTGCTCTCGGTTCACACCGGAATTACACGCCGGATCCGGAAAAAACGCAAGTGTACTGAAAGCATTTGAAGACTGATCAGTTACTATGGCACCCAGGACGCTATTAAAGTCCTGATTGCCAAAGTAGGAGCGGGGAGCGGTATACTTACCATCCGTGCGGCTCCCGGGGCGCTCCAGAGTGACGTCAGAGCGCCCCAGGCGCATGGATGACGTTCCATGCGATCACGTGATCCATGCGCCTGGGGCGCCCTGACGTCACTCTGGAGCGCCCCGGGAGCCGCACGGACGGTAAGTATACTGCTCCCCCGCTCCCCGCTACACTTTACCATGGCAAACAGGACTTTAGCGTCCCGGCAGCCATGGTAACCACTCTAAAAAAGCTAAACGTCGGATCCGGGAATGCGCCGAAACGACGTTTAGCTTAAGGCCGGATCCGGATCAATGCCTTTCAATGGGCATTCATTCCGGATCCGGTCTTGCGGCAAGTCTTCAGTTTTTTTTGGCCGGAGCAAAAAGCGCAGCATGCTGCGGTATTTTCTCCGGCCAAAAAACGTTACGTTCCGGAACTGAAGACATCCTGATGCATCCTGAACGGATTTCACTCCATTCAGAATGCATGGGGATAATCCTGATCAGGATTCTTCCGGCATAGAGCCCCGATGACGGAACTCTATGCCGGAAGACAATAACGCAGATGTGAAAGAGCCCTTAGACTATATAATGAATGTCTGTGTATATTTATACATTCAGCCCCACACTGAGGATGCATAGGGGAAATACACCGCCCAGTGGATGCTATTCCTGTACTTGCTTGAAATTGGTTATGCTATTTTTTTTTCTGTGTATTCAAGTAAGCAAGAGTTAACATCTCCATTTCATTTTCGGTTCTTCTGATCCGTCAGAAGAACAGAAAAAAAGGATCCTGTAAACAAATGGATCCTGTTGCATCCATTATGCACATTTGGTATCCGTTTGAGCCATTTCTACCTGAGATCCGTTTTTTTGGACAGAAAGAAAACTCCTCTACGCAGTACTTTTTTCCGTCTGATAGAACAGATCTCAGAAATGGCTCAAACGGATACCAAATGTGCATAATGGATGCAACAGGATCCATTTGTTTACAGGATCCTTTTTTTTATTTTTTATTACAAGATACATCCAGTTGTTTTTTTTTCCGTTCTTCTGACACATCAGAAGAACGGAAAATGAAACTGAAATGTAAACTTTCCCTAATTATATTTATTGCCATTGTATCGTGTGTATAGCTGTAATATTGTGAAAGGCAGGAGCGTACCTATAGTGGAAGCAGGGGACTCAGCTACTGCGGGGCCTGAACTCAAAAGGGGCCTACCTGAGATGAGGACTAAATTGTAAAAGGGCCCCCACAATAGTATTATATACAGTGACATGATATGCAGTATACAGGTCCTTCTCAAAAAATTAGCATATTGTGATAAAGTTCATTATTTTCTGTAATGTACAGATAAACATTAGACTTTCATATATTTTAGATTCATTACACACAACTGAAGTAGTTCAAGCCTTTTATTGTTTTAATATTGATGATTTTGGCATACAGCTCATGAAAACCCAAATTTCCTATCTCAAAAAATTAGCATATTTCATCCGACCAATAAAAGAAAAGTGTTTTTAATACAAAAAAAGTCAACCTTCAAATAATTATGTTCAGTTCTGCACTCAATACTTGGTCGGGAATCCTTTTGCAGAAATGACTGCTTCAATGCGGCGTGGCATGGAGGCAATCAGCCTGTGGCACTGCTGAGGTGTTATGGAGGCCCAGGATGCTTCGATAGCGGCCTTAAGCTCATCCAGAGTGTTGGGTCTTGCGTCTCTCAACTTTCTCTTCCCAATATCCCACAGATTCTCTATGGGGTTCAGGTCAGGAGAGTTGGCAGGCCAACTGAGCACAGTAATACCATGGTCAGTAAACCATTTACCAGTGGTTTTGGCACTGTGAGCAGGTGCCAGGTCGTGCTGAAAAATGAAATCTTCATCTCCATAAAGCTTTTCAGCAGATGGAAGCATGAAGTGCTCCAAAATCTCCTGATAGCTAGCTGCATTGACCCTGCCCTTCATAAAACACAGTGGACCAACACCAGCAGCTGACATGGCACCCCAGACCATCACTGACTGTGGGTACTTGACACTGGACTTCAGGCATTTTGGCATTTCCCTCTCCCCAGTCTTCCTCCAGACTCTGGCACCTTGATTTCCGAATGACATTCAACAGTCCAGTGCTGCTTCTCTGTAGCCCAGGTCAGGCGCTTCTGCTGCTGTTTCTGGTTCAAAAGTGGCTTGACCTGGGGAATGCGGCACCTGTAGCCGATTTCCTGCACACGCCTGTACACGGTGGCTCTGGATGTTTCTACTCCAGACTCAGTCCACTGCTTCCGCAGGTCCCCCAAGGTCTGGAATCGGTCCTTCTCCACAATCTTCCTCAGGGTCCGGTCACCTCTTCTCGTTGTGCAGCGTTTTCTGCCACACTTTTTCCTTCCCACTGAGGTGCCTTGATATAGCACTCTGGGAACAGCCTATTCGTTCAGAAATTTCTTTCTGTGTCTTACCCTCTTGCTTGAGGGTGTCAATGATGGCCTTCTGGACAACAGTCAGGTCGGCAGTCTTACCCATGATTGCGGTTTTGAGTAATGAACCAGGCTGGGAGTTTTTAAAAGCCTCAGGAATCTTTTGCAGGTGTTTACAGTTAATTAGTGGATTCAGATGATTAGGTTAATAGCTCGTTTAGAGAACCTTTTCATGATATGCAAATTTTTTGAGATAGGAAATTTGGGCTTTCATGAGCTGTATGCCAAAATCATCAATATTAAAACAATAAAAGGCTTGAACTACTTCAGTTGGTGTGTAATGAATCTAAAATATATGAAAGTCTAATGTTTATCAGTACATTACAGAAAATAATGAACTTTATCACAATATGCTAATTTTTGGAGAAGGACCTGTATGTGTGGGAAACGGACAATAATTTGGTGTGGGGCCCAGTCAGTTCTAGTTACGCCACTGATTGACTTTATTTTATATTAGAAGAAACCGGTCAGGTCACCAGATCCGACCATTCATAAATTAGTGGGGGATTATTATAGAGAGCCCCAGGAGACATAATGGGTTGGGTTCTTCTCTCTGTCTGACTCTGCTGCTGAACTGTGGCCTGGGGCCATCACTTGCCACATTTACTAACCTTTGCTCAGGGGGGCCCTCATGGTGTGGACTGGTCATTTTCACTAAGGAATAGTTTAACCATTTATGTGCAAAAGAGAAAAAGAGAAGTCAGCTCCAATCAGATATCTGCACATGGACCAAGACTCTGGATCTATGCAGATATCTGATTGGAGCTGACTTAGTGACTTCTTTTATTCTCTTTTGAACATAAACGGTTAAACTATATTCCTTAGAAAAAAATGACAAGTCCACACTATGAGGGCCCCCCCTGAGCAAAGGGTGACACCAGCCATAGCAACACCACTGCCTCTATCTGTAAGTCGCTGGAGTCCACGGCAGGCTCGCTTTTCTGAAGGAAGTGGAACTGTGAACTGCTGTACAGTCAGTAGTGGCATGTGACACATGTGGCAATAATAATGTGTCTGGTAAAGACCTGTGTCATGTCATGTGTGATGTGCATCCCAATTATGCCATACATACGTGTACAGATACTGGTCCTGTACTCCTGTGAGGCTGCAAGGCAGGGGTGTGGTGTGGACCACTCCTGAGACTGCATGTGCTTAGGCCTCATGCACACGGCCATTGTTTGGGTCCGCATCTGTTGCTCCGTTCCCTGGCCCCGCCAAGAAAAAATAGAACATGTCCTATTCTTGTCCGTTTTGCGGACAAGAATAGGCATGTCTACAATGGGATGCCCGTTCCGTTACGCAAATTGTGGAAGGCACACGTGCGGCTTATGTTTTTTGCGGACCGCAAAAAACGGCACAGTCGTGTGCATGAGGCATTACAGTCCCTAAATAAATAATACTGCAGTGATTAGCAACCATACACTACTGCTGCTCAGTGTGCACATATAATATGTTGTGGTGGAGGGCGTGATTGCATGCTAGGGTGTGGGAAGGCGGGATCCAGGGGGCCCAAGGAAATCCTTGCCCACGGTCCAATCAATATTAAAGACGGCCCTGTCTAAAGGGACAACTTTTAGCGAATGAGGCAGTGGAAAAATGGGACAAGGGTCATTTAAAAAGGGTTTAAGCAGAATCCCTTCTGTCCTGTGTGGGGGGCCTGGTTTGATCATTGCTATGGGGCCCTTACTTCTTTATGTATGCCACTGCCCTTACCAATTGCACTTGTTTGAACTCCCTGGAATTGGTATCTGGAGACCTGCATGGAGTGGCGTAAAGTACGACACCTCATTCCCTGCCCAGTCTTGCACTGTCAGTGTCACAGTGTGTAGGGTCCAAAGGGGATAACGGTAGAACAATTATATACTGTTCGAGAGAATTACATGGGTTGTCAAACCACCTATTTTTTATTTTATTTTTATTTTTTAGAAGAAAAACCTCTTAGGAGACATTCACACTGCAGGTTTTACAACAGAATTTCGGAATGGAGAGTAACCCCGAAATTTCACTGAATACCCACCTGCAGCTGCGTCCTTTCTGCCTCCCTTTCATTACAATGGGAAGTAGTGCTGGAGATTGCGGAGCGCCGGCTTAAAGTGTATCTGTTGTTTCGGTTTATATTTTATATAGTGTAGGGACAGGGATGTTAAACATCTTTGTAATATACACTCACCTAAAGAATTATTAGGAACACCATACTAATACGGTGTTGAACCCCCTTTTGCCTTCAGAACTGCCTTAATTCTACGTGGCATTGATTCGGCAAGGTGCTGATAGCATTCTTTAGAAATGTTGGCCCATATTGATAGGATAGCATCTTGCAGTTGATGGAGATTTGAGGAATGCACATCCAGGGCACGAAGCTCCTGTTCCACCACATCCCAAAGATGCTCTATTGGGTTGAGATCTGGTGACTGTGGGGGCCATTTTAGTACAGTGAACTCATTGTCATGTTCAAGAAACCAATTTGAAATGATTCGAGCTTTGTGACATGGTGCATTATCCTGCTGGAAGTAACCATCAGAGGATGGGTACATGGTGGTCATGAAGGGATGGACATGGTCAGAAACAATGCTCAGGTAGCTCGTGGCATTTAAACGATGGCCAATTGGCACTAAGGGGCCTAAAGTGTGCCCAGAAAACATCCCCCACACCATTACACCACCCCCACCAGCCTGCACAGTGGTAACAAGGCATGATGGATACATGATCTCATTCTGTTTACGCCAAATTCGGACTCTACCATTTGAATGTCTCAACAGAAATCGAGACTCATCAGACCAGTCCAATTTTGGTGAGCTCGTGCAAATTGTAGCCTCTTTTTCCTATTTGTAGTGGAGATGAGTGGCACCCGGTGGGGTCTTCTGCTGTTGTAGCCCACCTTTCTTTCCCATTCTGACATTCAGTGTGGAGTTCAGGAGATTGTCTTGACCAGGACCACAACCCTACATGCATTGAAGCAACTGCCATGTGATTGGTTGACTAGATAATCGCATTAATGAGAAATAGAACAGGTGTTCCTAATAATTCTTTAGGTGAGTGTATTTCAATAGGGAGAGATATACTAGAAAACATACTGTAAAGAGTCTTTTTAGTAAAACTGTAACAGTGTTGCTGTCAGTCTTCAGCATTGTACTGAGCACTGACGACATCTGTGTGTAACATCCAGCCAGTTCTTGCCACTACCCCAGACCCTGACTATGTACATGTGCCCATCGGACTTACTAGACTGACAGATTCTCTTTAGCAATGCTCAGCCTTTTAAGAAGACTGACAATTTAAAGCTGCAGCCGTGCCAAGAAGGGACATGTCCAATGACGTCTTAATACGAACCTGTGACCACTGCAGCCAATCACTAGCTGCAGCACTGACCTCACTGATGTTTACACTTTACCGCTACAGCTAGTGACTGGCTGCAGCTGTCACATGGTCATGTGACTTGTGGGGAACCTCGAAAGTGTCAGAACAGGAGCGGTGAGGGATTGGTAAGTTTAATACTATTTTAAAGCTTCCTTTTTTTTTTTACAAATATTTTAGGAGGCTGAACAGCCCGTTTAAAATGGAAAGGAGTGGGGTGAATAACAACGCGCTAAACATAGGTGCATTTCTTTCTTTATTTTTCCACATATCTCGATTAGTCATGCAGACAAATAAAAATTATTTAATGATTTTGAAAATATTATAATATGCAAATACAATTAAAGAGTCATTAAAGTTAAGGGATGAAATCTTTAATATGCAACGATTTGTAATGTTACAGGAGCAGTAATTTTATCAAGAAGACACTCAGCTTCAAAATCTACATCTATCTATTCAAATTGTAAAGATAATAAAAAATAATTAAAGAGATAAGGCTAAATGCCTGTTTACAATTGTTACTGGACCAGCATATAAACCACTTAACAAAGCTACTGCATGAGAACCATGTGTGACACAAAGAACCACATCATGCATGGAGGAAAGAGCAGGAGATGATGTTTAGCAGAACTGTAGATTGACCCTCTACCTCTGTCCTATACACTATATTGCATGAGGCAGGGGTGGTAAACAGCAGATAGCCCTGGGTCAACAGTACGAGATTTACAACTCAGGAGGCTGTAGGTAAATATTGTCTGGTACCTATCTGCTACCTACACCCACCTGATCTGTCTAATGATTAGACTATACTTGAATTCATGTATGGCTCTAAACCCTTAATGAGATGCCTATTTTGGGCCATAAACGGTCACTAACTGTTCTTATAGCTTACATACATGTATAGTACAGGCTAACTTAAGAAACTTTCTAATATGTCAAATCAGAGTGAATATGCCTCTTTCTACACTTATCACTGCTTTCCTCCTCCCCCTAAACTAACATTCACTCAGAATTCTCTGCTGAATACATTTTGAGAGACCAAGAGGGCCTGCCACCTCCCTCAAGGATCAGAATACCTGCTGCCCTTAGAAGAGGGGAGACGGAGGAGGATCCAAATGTACAATGCTCAGAACTTTATATCGCCTTTCCTGCTCTTCTGCTTCTCTGTATATGATAGATTGTGATAGTGGAGCAGAATTTCTTCTACTTCTTGTGTGCTGTGTATGGGAGGTATCATATCTACTAATCTTCATTCACTAACTCGGGAAGAACTGACAATTGGAGAAGGAGCCTGAGAGGGAAAACTACAAAAAAATGCAAGGTCTGTAATGGTGATGAATGGTGCTATCACTCATGTACACAAACATGGCAGCTTGTTCTGAAAAGTAATTGGTTTAACCCCCAGGGGAGCTGGGTCTATGGAGGGCATCGGGCTGCCTTCCCAGCCATCGGGTCCCGGTCACCGCAGCGTGGGGACCCGACACTAACATTGCACATGACCGTGAGCGCTGACCGCTGCATAGCAAGGATTAATGCACCATCATCAGTGTTTTCACCGATGCGGGAGCCCTGCTATCATTGACTGCCGGACCCCTGCTGCTGATCGGACGAGTGAAGCTGTGTGTGTGGCACTCCTCTAGTCTCCTTTCTTGAGCATACATTCCTTCCGCAAGAAGCCTTAAGCCTCATTCACACGTCAGTGTTTTGATCAGCGATTGTGAGCCAAAACCAGACATAAGATATAAGGGAAAGGTCTGCATCTGTTCTGTGTTTAGAGCCGCATCTGGTTTTGGCTCACAATCACTGATGGAAATCACTGGCCGAACACTGACGTGTGAATGAGGCATTAGGGAAAAATGATGTTGGGAAGAGGACGCTGCAGAGTCGGTCTGTAATCCATATGCAGGGGCGTAACTACCATAGCGGCAGACCATGCGACTGCTATGGGGCCAAGGGCAAGAGGGGGCCCAAATGGTCCAAGGGTCATTGGAAAGGGGTTTAGGCAGAAGCCCTTCTGTCCTGTGTGGGGGGCCTGGTTTGATCCTTGCTATGGGGCCCTGACTTCTCTATGTACGCCACTGTCCATATGTAGTTGTTATATGCTGTGTAATGACATTATCCCCATATCACTATGTTTAAGGTTTTCAGTTGGCTCCTTTTGAGCTTTTTATATCATTGTTAGTGTTGGGTGCACAGTAATTTACTTGATTTTTGACATATGTGGATTTGTGGAGACTGACTCTGCAGCGCCCTTTATGTCCTCTTTTGGAGTATCAACCCGCTGCTATACTTATGTCTATGTATTTTTTTTGTATTGAATAAAGCTTATTTTTGATAAATTTATGTGGAGGTATTTTTGTACTGGAGGCAATTATTTTTTTTAATAAGGAGAGAGGCAAAAACAATTCCACAATTTTTTGGTTGTTTGGGTCTGTTTTATATGTTGTTCACCATGCGGTATAAATGATGTATAATAAAGGATATAAACATGATAAATGATATAATGGTGTATGATTATGGCAAAAGCAAATTGATATCTTTTTTTATTTTATGTCTTAGTACTTAATAAATAAAATAGGCCTCCGGCTGCCATAACAGCCTATTAGCTTCTCATGGTCACATTGTGACAGAGGGACGAAAATGTACATCATGGATCATTAACAGACAGCTATCCACGACCTACATTTTCATTATGTTCATAAAGGGGTTAAAAAGCACCAGTCGTGGCAACTCTTCCTAGAACTGTTGTGCCATTTGTGTTACCATTCCCCTAGGGGGGCAGCACTGTGGACACCTGCTGTGACCACTGTACAATGGACAGAGCTGTGTAGTTGTGGCACATACTCTACAACAGGCATGCTCAACCTGCGGCCTTCCAGCTGTTGCAAAACTACAACTCCCAGCTTACCCGAACAGCCTACAGCAGGGCATTGTGGGAGTTGTAGTTTTACAACAGCTGGAGGGTCGCAGGTTGAGCATGCCTGTTCTACAACAACTAATTGGGCTGTCAAACCCCAGCAGATAACATATTGATAGCCTATCCTCTAGATAGGCCATCATTGTTAAAATCTGGAATACCCATTTAAGGACCAAGGGAGACAGTTTTTTTGCTGATCGGTAGAGTGTCAGACCCCACCATTACGATATTGATGACCTCTGCTGAGGATAAGTCATCAATATCTGGAGCCTGGAGAGCCCCTTTAACTTCCCAATGTGTAAAGTATTGTACATGCAAAAATTTTATATATATTTTTTTAAACATACCTAACTTTCAGAATGATATAAACTGTTACATTAACCCTTTCCATTTACGTTACAGAGACCATCATGACTTCGAGATATTATCGCAACTCATTGCTTAGGGGACCATTACAACGAGCTAGCCATCCAATATTAAATGTGTATGAACTGGAAAAGATTCTGTATACTGGGAAAACTATACGGAACCATGCGGATGAAGTGTGGCCAGGACTCTTTTTGGGAGATCAGTAAGTGATACTAACGGAAGTGTAATATAGAGAGAATACACACTTTATTACAGGACATTGCACAGTGCAAATCTAATAGGTAGAGAAGCTCACCTAGTTTGTGAAACGTGGATTCAGGGAATTTATTTCTCTCCGGATCCCTAGATGTTATCTATAGTCTAATTGCTCTTATTTTATTCGTTTTTAAAATTCCTTCATTTGGCGAGAGCTGTGTGTGGCATTCTTCTAGTCTCCTTTCTTTAGGATACATTCCTTGTGGACAGGTTCATAACGTCATAGGGTTTATAATATATTGCAGCATGTTCAGATTTATAAACCTAAATTAGCATCTTGACTTCACAATCGTTATTGACAATGGAGCTTCAGAAAATGGGAGACCTTTCTGAGGAGCACTTTCATTCATGATAATGAGGTATTTTGGCAGGAAACCCAATTCAGATGAATAGTTGCAGAAATGTATGCAGCAGATCTGTCGTGTGAATTCAAACTTGTTGTTGAAGCGCTTGAAAATTAAGGGTCCGGTGATAGTAACATAGTACATAAGGCCGCGAAAAAAACACATTTGTCCATCCAGTTCGGCTTGTTATCCTGCAAGTTCTCCGATAATTTGTCAGAAGAGCATTTGTATAAACACTTGTTCCCAATAATCTGACAGTGTAAAAGGTATTAGGCATAGGCAGTTTTTTTATATACTTTTATTTTTTTATTCAAAGCTAGAAGTGGCCCCATCATGAAGTACGGTAGATGTTCTACCTTTTATATTTCCAATGAAATCCACTTCTGTCCTTGGTTTAAAAAACTGCAAACAAAATTGCTTGAGTAATTCCAGCCTGGTTTCACACACAGCATTCTTTGGTTCCTCTTGTTTGTTTTGTTTTTCTTTTGTTTTGTTTTTTAGCCACAGCCACAAATGGATTCAAACAGTATGGGAAATTTTTAAAAAAAGGACTTCTACTTCTCTTTCTTGATGGACCCATTTGTGACCTTAGCTTAAAACAACTGCATCAAAAACTACAGTGTTTTTTTATTATTGTATTTTACTCATTTTTGGCTAAAAAATCTTTTTTAAATTGGCCTTTATTAAAAAATTGTCACAAAGCGTTAACAGTTTTTCTAGCTGTGTGACTGGTGCTTCCACTTTGTGTCAATGTAGAATCTGTGTCTCTGCTATCTAACCTATCGTGAAATCACTTTAAACGATCAGAAGTCCAGACTTGAAAGCAAGTGATTTTGGTCATTTAATAAACCTTATCTCCTAACTTAGAGGTCATAAACACCTATTTAAGCCACATTCTTATCAGTAAGATAAGAACTGAGCTACAAATGAGTGTATATAATGTCAGAGAGCAGAGATAAGGAGTCCGTCTGCTCCTGGTCTGACAGAAAATCCAAAGGGTACTACTAGAGCATCTCAGCTCTGTACAGAAAAAAGGGCTCCATATTTTTAATAAAGACCAATAAAAAAAAAAAAATTTAGCTCAAAATGAGTACAATGTAAGAATAATAAAATAAAAATTGCACCCAAAGGTGTATATAGCCTTTAAAGGGATTTTAGACCTTTCATGAAACCAAAGTGTCACTTACCTTTCAAATAATTCCTGCTGTTCCCTAAATCCTGAAAAATATGATTCTGATTTGCAAGAAAATCCATGTCAAAAATTCTAAGCTCACCCATGGAAAGCATATCTAGAAGTGACAGTGTATAACTTCTTTTTTACTACAAATACTGAATGTATTTGATGATGTACATTTTCCTTAGAAAAATAAACTTTAATATGCTTTATTCTGGCCTCATTACTCAATACTGTCTTTCCACTGGGAGCATTGGTCTGAGAGAATACACAGGACACAACAATTCATCAGGGCCACTACCACTCCCATCTTCTCACTGCTTCTCCCTGTGCTCGCTGCACTTCACACGACAGAATATAAGCCAAAATCCACATTAAATTTCCAATCTCTGAAAATAACCTTACATAGTCGCCCACTGAACCTTTTACTAGACCTAAGCACCTGACATGCCACACTTGACACATGACCCAGTCCCTGGGCACATATGTGACATGCCATCTAAACTAATATCACTGCTGTGGACAGCGATTACCACAATTTTACATTGTAAGCTGCAGTTTAATTATAAAATGGCTTCTATATTAGCACAATATGTCTGTGTAGAAGTAGAATTCTATTCGTTATCAGATATTATTTTTTGAGAGGCTTTTCTTATTCCGAGTCCAGGGAGATGGCGGCCAATAAAGGTGAACTACATCGGATACGTATCACTCACATCCTGAACGCTACACACAGTCGCTTCAGAGGAGGAGAGGAGTACTACAAAGGAATGCACATTTTGTACATGGGAATAGATGCTCAGGACTGCCCCACGTTTGATATGAGTGTACATTTCTATCCAGCAGCAGATTTCATTCACCGGGCCCTAAGAGGAAGAGGTAAGAGACTGGTGGAGAAATATTCTTTACTGATCACTGGCAATGCCGGGTGGCAATCTCTACAGGAACAATAATGGTTGTCACTAGAGTTGAGCAAATCTATTTCTAAACTAATCAAATCTCTCTCTAATTTCCCAAGAATTTGGATTCTAGCTGAATCCAAATCTTTTACAATTTGATGTGGATGAATCCCTGAACAAACTCTCCTAATCTGATATATGACATTCTGCAGCATTACAGCCATCTTAAAGGAGTTATCTGATGAGTAATGTAAAAAATGAGAATTGCATATGATACAGTACATGATAATCTCTTCCTAACAAAGCTAGAACCAGCCCTGTACCTCACATGGATCCAGAGATCTCCCCATTCATTGCTCTGCTAGATTTATATCAAGCTGACTCTCCCAGGGGATGAATCCTTCTGCTGCAGCTGGTGGCAGTGGAAGGATGGAACTGAGCCTGTGTGTCCACCTCAATGAGCTGGACAGAGAATTTAGAAAAAGGACAAACAGCTGGTGCCGCTATACAGATAGATTTTATTGAATAACTCTGTGGCTATAGTAAACATTTAATTAAATGCAATTACAAAAGTATTTAGATCCAGTTGCTGGTTTGAAAAATGTAGAGTATTTTTGACAGGACAACACCTTTAAGATCCTAACCATAGTAATAAATAAATCTGTACCCAAAGGTGTTTTTTCTAAATTGTCACCATTCTCATCGGTCCTTGTCTCTAATGGGTCACATTCTACTTTCTTTACCTTTGGCACATCAGGGATAACTTTATAGGAAGCCAATTAACCTATCGATATGTTTTCAGAGGTTGGAAAATTCTCTTTAAATTATTATATTTTCATTATCACTAAATGAGCAACAAGTCAACTTCCTGGACCTTCACTACAGTCCAAAGTATCAGGATAATGTTGGCATGGATATTTCAGTAAACTTTGTAAAATCTGAAACCGTTCCTATAGATCAGGGGTGCACAACCTTTTCTGGTTGGGGTCCACGTTGTCAGCCTGAACCAATTCCAAGGGCCGAAAATATTGCACATACAGTATATATCATTAATGTCTAGTTACACTTCTAGTACTACCATCTATTGGGAGGATGCATGAAAGATACATGTGAGCAGCCACAAGACATAGACATACGTGTCTGTTACCAGACTGTTGGGGGCCGCACAGAATAGTATTGAGGTCTGTATGTGGCCCCCGGGCCACAGGTTGTGCCCCCCTGCTATAGATAGTTGTGGTCTTAGTGCTTAAGAGAGTACTGGGGCTCACTACAACTGCCAACCACTTGAGTCTTAATAAAAAGGACCCCCGACATTCTTAGGGTATGGCCACACGGTCAGGTCTCCTGATGTAGTTTTGGAAGCCAAAATCAGGAGTGAATCATAAAAGAAGAGAAAGTATAAAGCACAGACACGACGACTCCTCTTCTTCTTTTGAATTCACTCCTGGGTTTGGCTTCCACAACTGCATCACGAAATCTGACCATGTGGCCGTACCCTTAACATTTTCATTATCCACAAACAAGTAAGAACAGAAAATCAAAGCTTCTTTATGCTGTTTTATGTGTTTTATGCAATGACTTTTTTAATACTTTTTGTTTATAAGAAAGAGCCCTTAAGAAAAGTCAACTCGTACATCTGGCATGTGTGTACTTTTATTAGAAAAATTTATTGGAACTGCTATTTAGACCTATGGGATAATATGCACAATTTCAGAATTGTTTGGAATGATTCGCCTGATACTGTATGTTTACCTTCTTAGGCAAAATCTTGGTCCATTGTGCAGTAGGGGTGAGCAGATCGGCAACGTTGGTGCTTGCATATCTCATGATTTACCACCACATGACTTTGGTTGAAGCAATTAACACAGTAAAGGATCGAAGGGGAATCATCCCTAATCGTGGATTTCTTCGTCAGTTACTGGATCTGGACAAAAATTTGAGGGGGAAATGCTAATGCATAGCTATGTACCTCATCCAACCAGGAAACAATTGGCCTTCTTTACAGACAATCTTAGTATATATTCCGGGACTATACAGCTTGTTATGGGTTTCTTCATGGTATATGATGGGTATATCCTTACCTTGGGTGGTTTTTCCATATGCAAATTGGTTTTTATAGGGTTATTACTTGAAAATAAAGCAGACCTTACAGCACTTATATTAGTACTTCTGTGCCACTGGTGCCTGCCTGTCCTTTGTTGTTTGTTTACTTTCCTTACATCAAGACATCACATCATAAGGTGGTGGGGCTCTACTTTAATCATGTAATGTCTCATGGCCTTTATGGCATCACATGCAGAAGAGTCTATATCTTGGAGAATGGTCGCTTCTTAGTAAAATGACAGGTGCACTGGGAATATTACCAACAAGATGTCCATTAGGAATAAACTAGTGTGATCCCAAACCAAAACTCTTGCTTGGTGGTCTTACTATGAACGCTTGACTCTTTAAAGCCTCATTCGCACAACAGTGATTTCCATCAGTGATTGTGAGTCAAAACCAGGAGCCTCCACAGGCATAAGGCCCCTTGCACACGAACGTTCTGCATCCGTTCCACGCAATTTGCAGTCCCCAATGCATGGGCAACGTTCATGCGGCGTTCGGGACGGATCGAGACCCATTCAACTTGAATGGATCTGTGATCCGTCCGCACTGCAAAACAATAGAACAAGTTCTACTTTTTTGCGGTCTGGATGCACGGATGGAAGCACTCCGTAGTGCTTCCATTGGGGTTTCGATCCATGTTTCCGTTACGCATCTCCGTAATTACAGCTCCTCCATCCCATTCAAGTGAATTACACCTGCAATTTCAACAGCTAACAGATAAACAGTGCAGACAACACAGGGCCCATACGAGTGGTGGGGGTGCCGGGAGTTGGACCCCCATCAATCTGATATTGATGACCTATACTGAGGATATATAATATCAGTAATCAGACAGCTCCTTTAAGACTTGGGATGGGGCAAGTCAAATATCCAGACAAAATTAGCGAATGTGTCACCTATAATTTATTTCTGCCAATTAAAGCCAGATAGACACACATCCTTTTTTCTACTGTTTTTATTATCGGATTGTAGATTATTTTTTTTTCTATGTCTTGAACATGATTATGGGGACTGCCATCTTGCCTGAGCTGTTGTTAAAAGCATTTAGGAGCCACCATGGGCCATAGACACAATGGACAAGGGGGGACTGATTGACTTCTATAGTAGAGTTTTCTAGGCATGCTCTGTGACCCGTACAGAGGTCAGGAGGGAGCAGATAAGCTGTAATATCACCTATTGTGAATGGTGGATCCTGTGTTATTAACTTATAGGATCACTGCTGAAAAGTGACCTGTTCAGACCAAGAAGTTAGGCCTATTATCGGGATTAGTAGCCAGTCATGTCACTGGCCTCGGAAGAGGTCTCTTTCAACAGCTGTTTTGTGGGAGTGCAAGGAGTTAGTGCCCCCCCCCCCCCCCCCCCCCATCAGATATTCAAAAACTTGATATAAACAATAGGTCAATTACCTGATGAAGATGTTGTCTAGTCGGTAATTTATCTTTTTTTTTTTTTCAAGGGTCAAAATGGCTTAAAAAAAAATCCCAACACTTCCCAGGTCCCAACTGGTCTCTCCTTGCTGGCCCATCTCCACAAACAGGAAATGATTGTTCAGCCAGTTGCTACCCACAGCAGTGACCAGAGAAGACCAAGGAAGCACTGGAATGGGAGAATGGGAGGAACAGCATGGATTGGGGATGTACAACGTCTTTTTTTTTTTTATCTTTAATACCATTCTTACCCTCAAAATAAACAATATATTAATTATTTAATTCAAATCCAAACTATTTGTATGTTATGTTAACACAGATTAAATTAAAAAGTCATGTATAGGCATGGGAATGATAACAGTCTTACTAAATCTGTGATTCATGCGACTGTAAAACACAACAGTCCGCCTTAAATTTGTAGCTTTACATATGATTCTCTGATCTGTATATTGAGTGTACATTAACACGATCGTACATATTTTGTGGTCCGCATGTGATGTCCATGAGGCATCTTTTTTTGTTTTTTTTCGAACCCATTGACTTTTGTTGTCAAGAATAGGACATGTTCTACCTTTTTGCGGAACAGACATATGGATGAGAAAAGCACACAGGAAGACATCCATATTTTGCGGCTATGGGAGGGAGATGGGAAAAAACAGCAATACTGCCACCGAGTTTTTACGTTATAAGTTTTGCAGCGTTACTTTTTAGGCATAGGTAACATAATGTCGTTATTCTCTGGTTCAATATGATTATAGTGATACCAAATACATATAGTTTTTTTACGTTTTACTACTTTTGTGCAATAGAAGAAAATGTTTTTGCTTTGCCGCATCCCAAGACCCATAACTTTTTTTATTTTTCTTTCTATGGAGTTGTGTTGGGGGGCTTGACTTTTGCAGGATGACTTGTAGTTTTCATTGGTATCATTTTGGGGTAAACACTTTTTGATTGCTAGTGTTTTCAGTTGCTGCTGATGGTCGGCCAGATCATGGCTACAATGATGCATGTATTACGCAATGATTTAGCAAACGTCACAAAAATCATCATTTGCCAGTGGCAGATTGTGCTCCACTCTGCTGCCAGCAAATCGCATTAGCGATCACTCCTCCCCATACTGTGGAGGACATCGTTGCATGTAATTGCAGCTCTCTCTTTCACTAATGAGCAGGCGACAATCGTCAGCACTATCGTCAGCTTTCCAACAATCGTCAGCACTATATGCCAGTGTAATACAGCCCTATGGCTGCTACAGAAGCTCATCCTATTCGGTCCTGGACAAGTGAACGGGACATGTCTGTGTATGCAATGAAAGGGACTCTTCTGAAGAAGTATAACAAATGCTTACAAAGAGATTCAGTTTCTTCTTCCCATAGTTTATCATATCACAGTACTCAGTTAAAAAAAAAAAGCTTAATCAGTAGTGTTGATCGAGCACCATAGTGCTCAGGGGCTCGGGCCCAACACATCGGGATGCTCGGGTGCTCTACCGAACACCCGAGCACAATGGAAGTCAATGGGGGAACCCGAGCATTAAACCAGGCACCCCCTGCTCTGAAGAGGGTAGGGTGCCTGGTTCATAGGAAATACTACCAAAATGGTTCTGGAACAGCATGGGGAGGATGTCTGGATGAATCTTAGACTCCCAGGTCGCTGCTGGGAACAATGTTGTCTGAGTAGTACACTACGTTTTACAGACTGACAATGATACGCACAAAACCGAAGACAAAATTGATTTTAGAGGAAAAATTGTTAGGAGACATTCTTTCCTGTATATTTACTTGTATATAAAGTAAAAATGCTGCCAAAAATTACAAGGAAGAGGCACTCCGATACAACCTGTATATCACATAAAGTAGGGCCTTATTCACATTGTGGAAGGGTGGATAAAAATCAATGATTTTTTTTAAATTTAAATCAGATTTTTTTTTATATAAAATGCTTTTTGAGGAAAATATATTACCATCCAAAGGTTATTTCATCATGATCTAAAGATTTGTTTTTTAATTATGTAGAATAAGGCTATATATATGTTAAATTTTTGGGGGGAAAAAAATTCCATTAATCCATTCACAATGTCATGCTCTTCCAGAGTTTTTTTCTGCCTACAAGATCACAGATGCTTGGTTTACGTTCGCAGTTCTCAAAACTGAATTTGACTCAGCAGAGATCAGTGATGGCCAGTTCGCCTGCGAACACATGCGATCTGCCATCTTAACTGACAAGTCCGACGAGGCACAGGTAAGTGCTTGCCTGTGCGCGAGCCAGTCTGAAATGAAATGCGGTCTCCGGGTGCAGGCAGTTTCGAGAACAGCCACCAGGGGCCTTCATTGGGCTGTAATCGGAACTGCCTGCACCCGGAGACCGCATTTCATTTCAGACTGGCTCGCGCACAGGCAAAGACTTACCTGTGCCTCGCCGGACTTGTCAGTTAAGATGGCAGATCGCATGTGTTTGCGGGCGAACTGGCCATTACTGGCAGAGATCACATGCCTCTTCTTTACAGCAAAAATGGTATAACATGAACAGAGTTGAGAAAAAGACCTTAATCCTAACTTCTACAAACCTATGAATACAGAATCAAAATAATCAAACTAATATGAAAAGTTGTTATTCTAAAAATCTCCATCTACTTGCATATTATAAGTTTTATACCAGCAAGAATTAGTCTTTATGTAGAAAACTATGATTTAAATCAAGCCTTACTGACTAGTGATTTAAATCAAATCCACCCTGCATTGTGGTACAATTGTTCGGGTAGTGGGACTCCTACACTCATAAAGCCTATGCACTAAGTGAAAGGGCTGCCAAAAATTACAAGGAAGCAGCACTACAATACACCTTTTGTTACACATAAAGGAGGGCATCATACACAGCCTTGAAAAATTATGATTGATGGCCTGCTGGTGACCCTCAAAAACATTTGGAGCAAGGGCCTGCTGATCTGACCATCTAAAACATTAGGGGCGAGGGCCTGCTGCCGCTTTGGTGACTCTAGATAACCTGGGCCCGTTCACACATCCCTGTGAAGGCGACGATCCATTTGGATGTCTGCCCTATCAACTTTCAATGTTATTTTCAGAGCGAACCATGGTGACCATGGGAAACAGGGGAATCAGGGTTTGATTCCAGAGAGGGAGCCTGAGAAACAGCTACGGCTACCACTTCCAAGTAAGGCAGCATGCGCGCAAATTGCCTATTAGGTATAATTAGATGAGGGCCTGCTGGCGAGCTGACCCTGTAAAAGATTGTAGGTGAGGGCCTGCCGGTGAGCTGACCCTCTAAAAAATGATATGCAAGGGCCTGCAGGTGAGCTGACCCTCTAAAACATTATGGTTGAGGGCCTGATGCTGAGCCGACTATTTAAAAAATTACAGGAGAGTACCTGCTGCTTAGCTGACCATTGAAAAAATTTACAGTGTTCAAAGAAGGCCGGCTCGCCTGAATACTTCAGCTAGGAATAATAGAATAAGACTCTGGTTCGATTTTGCTAGTTTTCGGAACTGGGACCATGATTAAGAGGGACGGCTGGGGGCATCCGTATTGCGCCGCTAGAGGTGAAATTCTTGGACTTGATGGCACCAAGAATACACTTGATGTCACCTGTGTGAGCACAGGCTTATCTTATATAAGCACAGTATCATAGTGTAAAAAAGAAACAGATAAATGACCCATTCAACCTGCCACGTGTAAGTACACATCTGCTATTACTAGTGTAGCAATAGGCTTGAGTTCTATATAAAAGATGAATGGAGGCAACGAGATAAATATACACACCTAAAACTCAGATGAAACCTCTTTTAATGGCATTAACTCATTTTTTTCTTAATTTATTCAGAAAATGTTATAATAATGGCACAGTAGATGAATATAAGATCATTTGTCAACTTCAGTATTCATTTCCGAAGTGTTAGTCTCGTCGCCACGTATAGCAGGGGTAGATTCTTTATCAGATCTTTAGGAAATTAATAGAACATCAAATTACTGGGTAACATAATAAGATGACACACTACAACACTACTACATTATTACTATTAATAGTGTGTTTCTAAAAAAATAATTTAAAATGGGTTAATAAAAAGTAAACCACACTCAGCATCATCGATCTCCTGCCATTCAGTTGTGTTGCTGGTCTGGTCCCCTCTGCTCTTTATTTCTTGGTCCTGGCTGAATACCCCCAAACCACTAGGAAAGACCTGCTCTACCAATCACTGGCTGAGGCAGGTCACCTCTACCATCAGTGTGTCATGGTAGGGAGTGGGGGGAAACTCCCCACCGTACAATGTCACCAAGTACAAGGCCATAGGCAGGGAAAAGGGAGCTGGTCACCTCCTATAGCTTCCCTAAAATAGCCCTAGTCTCCTGGCTGTATGAGCCGCCTTCAATGGTAAGGGAGCTCATACCCACGAACCTAGAAGTCTAGGAATCCCTGCATCACCCTCAACATAGTGACAGGGCAGAGACCTCCTGTTCATCCATCACCACGGATGAAAGGCGTCTCCAGCGGCCCAGTAGCTGACAGGGAGAAAGACAATGCAGCAACTGAACATCAAACACTTACCTGCCGCAGCAAAGCTGGAAAAACACCAAAACAACCTGGACCCCCATGAGGACACCGATGCAAGATGGCACCAGGCAAGGCTGCATATATCTTTAGGTTCACCCCTCCAGGAAACCAATGGGACCCCCTTTCGGAGGTAACACACACAAAGGGAGACGTCTTGCACACATGCAGGGACAAACGCCAACAACATCCCAGACATGCAACCACATACAAGACGTACAACAAATCTCCAACTTAAACCCACACCATAAACGACACACCAGGAGGGGAAGGAAGACAAGGAGGAAACACTCAGGGTGACATCGCAAATAACATTGATGTCAAACTTGGATGGCCCTCAGATCTCATCCAAGTACAGCGCAACCATCTCTCATGCAAGGCAGACAAACCAAAACTGATCTCAGTCTCCAGGCCAAAGTATATAAAGAGACCTGAGACCACACCCAACTCGCCACTTTGCTCCAGCCAGTGAATTAGCCCCACACACACACCACACAGCAGCGAGACACTACTTAAAGGGGAATTGCACACACAAGCAAAAGGCAACAGGTTGCCGCAGACAACAGCATGCGTGGCCAGCAAGTCACGGCGCACACAGAAAAACCCGTGACACTGCCACAACATGTCAAAACAGCAACATGTTGCAACTGGCAACAGCAGGCGTGGCAACAGTATCACAGCATACACCATAGGCCGTGACAGTGATTAGCTGAGTGGGCCTTTTCTGGCATTTTCAGCCTGTCCAGCCAGGACCAGAAATTGAACAGCAGCCTCAGAATTCCAACAGTGGAGGGATCAGTCAGTACGGTATAGTCTCTGGATCAGGTAGAGCCGGGTAATGCCGCATGCCCACCACACCCCATGGGATCTGGTGGGAATCCGGCCACTCCCTGACACTAATGCTGGGATTTGGCAGGACAAATCACTGCATAAATGCCAAGGAGCGCAGGGTCCTTGCTGGTTCCCATTATAATCTATGAGTTCCAACGGTAAAGGGCAGTATCTGGCTTGGCCAAATCTGGAGGACTCCGGCAGGTTGTTCGTCTGCTGGAAGAGCCTAACGGATTGCTCTGCCGTCTGTGTGAACCTAGTCTTAGAACAATTACATGTAAACAAAGCTGTAATATAATTTTGTATCCCTTTAAGGGATGGCTTAAAGGGGTTCCCACTTCAGCAAATATCATTAATCATGCAGAGGAAGTTAATACAAGGCACTTACTGATGTATTGTTATTATCCATATTGCTTCCTTTGCTGGCTGGATTAATTTTTCCATCAACTTATATACTTGACCACCCTGCAATCCATCAGTGGTGACCGTCCTTGCACACTATAGAAAACAGTACCAGCTCATGTGACCTCCCACCATCCCGGCCACCAAAGAGACCAGGACTTTTTCCATAGTGTGCAAGCACGGCCACCGCTGATGGATTGCAGGGTGGTCGTAAGCATGGAAACCATCAGAGTAAAATGTGATGGAAAAATGAATCCAGCCAGCAAAGGAAGCAATATGGACAATCGCTATACATTAGTGTCTTCTATTAACTTTCTCTACATGATAAATGCCAGTTGCTGAAGTGAGACAACCCCTTTAAGTATTCAGTTTTCATTTTGCAGCAAGCAAAGGTTCCCCTTCTCTTGAGCCCAGGAACATTGTCTTGTCTTTTTTTCTTTGATTGAATATCCACACGGACTAGGTAATCGGCCAGTGATTTACCTTTTCTATATACATATACATTTTGGAGGTTCATGAAAAAGCATTTCAAATGTAGTATCATATCTCCAAGTATCCCAATTAGAGATGAGCGAATTTATAAAAAGTTTGATTTGGCTGCTTCGTCGAATTTTACCAAAACATTTGCTTCGTGATGAATAACTTTGTCACAAAGCGCATTTTTTTTTAAGTAGCGGATGCAATGACAGGGAGCTGCGATAGCGCCGCCCTCCCCCCGTCATTGTACCCCTCAGATGCTGCATTCATACATGATCGCGGAATCTGAATGTATAAACTGTGTGAAACTAACATTAAAAAAATTTCAATCAAACTTACCGCCTCCATTTGCTCGTGACAGGCCAGCCGCCGCCAGTGGCGTACCTACCATATAGGCAGACCACGCAGCTGCTATGGGGCCCGTGAGGAAGAGGGGCCCGCAGTGGAGGAGAGGCCCCGCCCCCGTCTATCTTCCTAACTGTCTCCCGTCTGCTAGCCCCGCCTCCCGTCGGCTAGCTCCGCCTCCCGCCTGTTAGCTCCATTATGCCTGATTCCTCTCTGGATTGCCACAACCCCACGAGTAATGAAGTAAGTGACCACTTGTAGGTGAGGACAGTGCAGGGGGGGGGTCACTCAGCTTTCCCAGGCTATTCCTCTGCACATATGTCATTCAGAACAGGAGGAAAGCTGGGTGCTATTATGTAATGTGACTCAGCTTTCCTGATGTCCTGCATGGCACAAGTGCAGAGGCATGAGAAGATATGAGGATAGGTGGGAGCTGTGTTACTCAGCTTTCTCAGATTATTCTCATGTCTCTCCACATGTGCCATGCAGGACAGCAGAGAAGCTGGGTGCTATTACATCATGTGATGTCACTCAGATTTCCTGCTATCCTGCAAGGCATAAATGCAGATAATAAGAACACGGAAAGGCAGGGGGGAGGGGTTCACCCAGCTTTCCCAGAGACTCCTGTCTCTGCACATGTGTCATGCAGGACAGCAGAGAAGCTGGGTGCTATTACATCATGTGATGTCACTCAGATTTCCTGCTATCCTGCAAGGCATAAATGCAGATAATAAGAACATGGAAAGGCAGGGGGAGGGGTTCACCCAGCTTTCCCAGAGACTCCTGTCTCTGCACATGTGTCATGCAGGATAGCGAGTAATGACAGTGTCTCCCAGCTGTCCTGCATGACACAGAGGACGGGGGAGGGGGCACTCGCTTCCTCAAACTTTTCTCATGTCTCTGCGCATGTGCAATGCTGGACAGCAGGAAAGTTGGGTGGTATTATATCATGTAACGCCCCAGATTCTTGTCAATATATGCTGAACACCGCCGGGACTTATCAGATCCCATTCTCTATAAGGCTACTTTCACACTTGCGGCAGGACGGATCCGACAGGCTGTTCACCATGTCGGATCCGTCCTGCGGCTATTTCGCCGTGCCGCCGGACCGCCGCTCCGTCCCCATTGACTATAACGGGGGCGGAGCTCTGGCGCAGCATGGCGGTGCACGGCGAAAGCCGCCGGACTAAAAGGTACTGCATGTCTGACTTTTTAGTCCGGCGACTTTCGCCGTGCACCATATAGTCAATGGGGACGGAGCGGCGGTCCGGCGGCACGGCGAAATAGCCGCAGGACGGATCCGACATGGTGAACAGCCTGTCGGATCCGTCCTGCCGCAAGTGTGAAAGTACCCTAATGGGTCTGTTGGGATCCGGCATGAGTACTGCCATTTTGTAGAACAAAATACTTCTGCATGAGGTTGGGCAGGGGAGAAGTTAGGGAGGGTAGTGAGAGGAGCCAGGGCGCATAGTAGGAGGGACTAGGAACGGGCATGGGGGCCCAATCTAAATTCTTGCTATGGGGCCCAATGATTTCTGTGTACGCCCCTGGCCGCCGCCATCTTGCTTAAAGATCTGGAGCGAAATCTAGCGCTGCACAAGATTACCTCATGATTACATCATACATCACCACCCACGGGATTTCAGCCAAGATCTTCATTCAAGATAAGGAGGTAAGCATGTTTTTTTTTGTTTTTTACACTATTTCAGGTTAAATCGATTCGCTAACACGAAGCACGAGTGAATTTAGCTTCGAGGTGAATCTAATTTATCCTGAAATTCGGATTGAATTCCACTTTATGGGATTCGATTCGCTCATCTCTAATCCCAATGTTTCAAAATAGTTTCTAATCAAAGATAAATGGCAGTCATATGTAGAAGTGAACATTGGATCTAAATTAGCCTTCCTTTTTTTTCCCTGTCTGAACTGTTCCCAAGGAACTTCCTATTTTCTTCACCAAACCTTTAGAATAACCTCAACGCATTTATAATTTTCTTTAGGCTTAAAATATTCTTCATCTGTGCTACATATTCTTATTGCTCTCGCACAGTGACCTCTAAGAATCCCTTAAAAAAATCTGTGGAGCATGATAACGGTCTTGTCTCAACAAATGATTTCTTTCAGCAGGTTTAGAATACGGTGTAGTGATGATATTATCTCCAGTGGCGTAACTATAGGGGTCGCAGCGGTCGCAGTTGCGACCGGGCCCCTAAGCCAGGGGGGCCCAGAGGGCCCCCCTTGCAAGTCCTAATGATCGCGGTCTCCACAGCCCCGCACGCAAGTGATTTAACATTTTTTAATCTTACTTTAATAATGGCCAGTCAGGTCATGCCTGACCGGCGGCACAGCGATGCGCTCTCACAGTGAATTACATCCCGCCCCACCCCCGGCCCCGCCTCCACCAATCCGGCGCCGCCTCCACCAATCCGGCGCTGCTTTCTTGCTGTAATCTCGCCGGATCCCTCGGGCCTGCAGGCGCACGCCGGATGACGGGAGTGGAGAAGTCTCCTCAGAGAAGGTGTGTAAATGTGCACACACCGCTGGCTTCATAACTCACAGAGGGGCACCTGGCAGCATGGCACAGTGGTAATACACAGGGGACTGGCATGGCAGCAAATCCTTCATAGGGGCCCAGCCTGGGGGACAAAATAATGACATATATAGGGGCAAAGTGAAAAAAATTGAAATATATACAGAGCGGGCAAAAAATGTAATATATACACAGGGGACAAATGTAATATATACAGAGGGGGCAAAATGGATTTATATAAAGGCAGGGGCGTAACGATCGCAGGCGCAGAGGGTATATATATACATTTTGCCCCCTCTGTATATATTACATTTGTCTCCTGTGTATATATTAAATTTTTTGCCCGCTCTGTATATATTTCATGATTTTGCCCCCGAGGCCGGGCCTCTATGAAGGATTTGATGCCATGCCAATCCCCTGTGTATGACTGGTGGGGGGGGGGGGCAATTCAAAGTTTGCCCCGGGGCCCATAGAACTCTAGCTACGCCTCTGATTATCTCCTTGCTTTTTCAATTCAGCATCCAAGTAATGTACGCAATATCATATTCAGCAGAAAACAGAATCCATTCACTCAATTGTTCCTCACTATCTACTTTTAACACAGACATCAACTACAAGCCTCACCCAGCTCTTAAAAAGATGTGTAAATTCCCTGTATGGGGCATAACTTTTTTTTTCTTCAAAAGATGACATATATATTTATATTTTTCCATAACTTGGGGCCACAGGGGCCCCCGTGGACAAGACTTGTCATTGTAAGTAATAATCATTTCCAATTGTGAAATAATTGTTCCTTAGGCCTCATGCACACGACCGTTGTTTTGGTCCGCAACCGAGCTGCAGTTTTTGCGGCTTGGATGCGGACCCATTCACTTCAGTGGGGCCGCAAAAGATTCGGACAGCACTCCATGAAAAAAATATAACCTGTCCTATTCTTGTTCGTTTTGCGGACAATAGGCAGTTATATCAAAGGCTGTTCGTGCCGTTTCACAAATTGCGGAACGCAAAACGCACAACTATTCTATTTTGAACCATTGAGATACTTGAAGATATGATACTAAATTTGGAATGCTTTTTCATGAACCTCCTAAATGTATATATTAAAAAGGTAAATTACTGGCCAATAACCTAGGCCAGGCATGCTCAACCTGCGGCCCTCCAGCTGTTGCAAAACTACAACTCCCATCATTCCCAGACAGCCAACAGCTATCGGCCTACAGAAGGGCATGGTGGGTTTTTTACAACAGCTCGAGGGCCGCAGGTTGAGCATCCCTGACCTAGTCCATGTGGACATTCAACCAACTTAAAATGACGAGCATAGAGGGGCGTGGCCTGACCGGCGATGTAGACAGACGCGTGGCGCGGAGCTCCTGGACATACTCCTGAGATCTATCTTTTGCCTGTCGCCTACCTGACTCTATTAGAGACCGATACAGTTCAGGAACCTCCCCAGACATTGGTCACCTGTCTGGAGGCACCACGACCAGCCGAAAGTCTAAAGAGAAGGAGGTAAAGGAGAGCGGCATGGACACGCCAAACAAACAAAATGGCGCCGCCCACGCTGCAAAGCTCTCCGAAGTAGCGGCGAAGCTGGGGAAGTTTGCCCGCACCTCGACACCTGCAGCTAGTGCTCCTTTGCTAGACGCCACAGGGAGCAGCAAGCCCGGAAACGGCCTCTTCTGCCTCTGATGTGCAACAGAAGGTGGGTCCAGAGTTGCTGCTAGAGGCCGAACCTACTATAGCAGACGTGTATAGAATGGTGGCGCAGTGTAATACAGCCCTCACTTCCCTTAATACTAATGTGGGGAGCCTCAAAGAAGAGGTACTGTTGATAAGACAAGATGTGCGGCAGTTTAAGGAGCGAATTGGAGAGTTGGAGGGCCGTATTAGTGAGATGGAAGACAATTTGCCGCCCGTTCAGAGGGACTTACAACGTGTCATACATAATGTTTCCCTGCTCATATCAAAGTCGGACGACTTGAAAAACCGTCTTAGACGGAACAACATTCGATTTATTGGAATTCCAGAACGCACTGAGGGTTCGGACCCCATAACGTTTATGGAAAAATGGCTTGTGGACACTATTGGGAGAGAAAAACTGTCCCCGCTCTTTGCAATTGAATGAGCACACCGAGTGCCGTTTCGACCACCACCACCAGGGGCGCCAACGAGAGCTCTCTTGATCAGCGTTTTACATTACAGAGACCGGGACGCCATCCTTAAAGTGGCCAGGAACTGCCCAGATATACAAATCAACGGTAACCGTGTTCTGATGTTCCCGGACTTTTCAGCGGAAATACAAAAACGGAGAGCGAGGTTTTTGGAGGTTAAAAAGCGGCTGAGATCCCTACAATGGCCGTACTCCATGTTGTATCCGGATTAACTCCGAGTGGTGGCGAATAGATCTACACACATCTTCGAAGATCCTGCGGAGGCCTGTCAATGGCTGGATGCCCATAAAAAAGATCGGCGTGGCAACAACACCTGAAGGAATGGTGACATTATTGGCAGAACTGTTCTATAATTGCAGTTTTTCTTCGGATATTAGCCTTTATTATGTAATATGGTTCTCTGGGACTATTGCTATTTGAGGAGGGGAGGGTGGTTATATATGTTTTTTTACTCATAGCACTATAGGGGTCGCCATACTGTTAGGTTAGGTAAAATAACCCATTTGAGCATCCAGGATGCAGCGCTTATGTTGACTTCATAACCGCTTTGTCACCTTTGTTTATATCGTTAGTTTCTAACGGATAGGTTCACTTTGCTTATCTCTTGTTTTCCCCTGTTTGGTTCACAATACGGAATATGTCTATGATGGTTATGGGATTGTTGGGATGGGGGGATTATGGAGTAGGATATATTTCTCTTCCTATTGCTATTGGGGGATTCCTCCAGGGTGTTCGGCACTGGTTTCTATATATCCACATGTGGCACTATGATGTGTTCCTTTAAAGTACTCGTATGGAATGTGAGAGGGATGTCGCAGGCATCTAAACAGTCTGCTATTTTTAATATTTTACAGGATTTTCAACCAGCTATTATATGTTTGTCCGAGACCCATTTAACCCCTGATAAGATGCGTCTAATTCATAAAGCATGGATGGTGTGTGAGTTTTATTCTACCTACTCCACTCATGCCCGAGGTGTCAGTATTTTAGTACATAGATCTATTCCGTTTATAGCTCAGGAATCATATATTGATATCGACAGTAGATTTGTATGTGTGGACTGCCTGATTTTTCAATTTCGGCTAATTCTGGTGGCTTTATATGTTCCCCCTCCGTATTCGGCTCAAATTATTAAGACTGTTATTGCTTTCACTTCCAAATTCCCGTCAGTCCCTATACTTATTGTGGGGGATTTTAACATGTATCTTGACGGCTCTCTGGATAAATTTCATGCTGGAGCAGGGGCACACACCAATGCCCCTACTTCTCTGGCAAAACTGCTGGAGGAAGTGGATCTATGTGACATTTGGAGAACCCTTCATCCGGGTCAGCGTCAATATTCATGTTACTCTCCTTCTTACAACTCCTTATCCAGAATAGACCTAGCAATTGGATCCTCAGCCTTAGTGGCTCTGACAAAAGAGATTTTCTATCTTCCTCGCAGTATATCTGACCATTCTCCACTGTTGATTACATTGGTAGTGGGAAGGCAACTGCACATAACTTGAACCCATTCTGGCTCACGTTGGTTGATACTGGAAGTGAAATCTCTGGGGCCATTGTTGACTATCTAGCTATTAATGTAGGCTCTGCATCTGTGTCGATAGTATGGGACGCCCTAAAAGCATATGTTAGGGGGTTATATATTAAACATATTAGTGTAAAGAAATCTAGGAGCCGGGATCTGTTTAGAGAACTCTCGGATAGAGTTCTGCACTTAGAAACTAAATATGTAGATCAGCCCACATCGATTAACAAGACAATAACGAGCCCAAGATCTATTGAAAGAACACATACAAGTTAAAGCTGAGGACAAGCGTCTTTTTACGGCTCAGAGATACCTTGCTGAAGGGGAAAGTGCGGGCCACTTGTTGACTACCGTAATTAAGGCATAATTTGGCCCTTCTTGTATAGCCTCGATTAGAGAGTCTGGGGGACAATTAGTAACAGGAGATGAAGGTATTCTGAGAGAGTTTTAAGCTCATTTTAGGGAGGTGTACAGGTCCAGACTGGTCACCACTTGTCATGGCTGCGGATGGGAAAAACCCTCAGCCGTGCGGTATCAGCAGATGGAGTTGCTGCAAGGCCAGGACAGAGAATTAGGGAGCTGGTCACCTCCTACACATCCCTAATTCTGACCCTGTCTCCTATCCGTATGAGCCAACCATGAAGGTAGGAGGGCTCATACTCCGGAACCTGATATTCCTGCTCGCCCTCAGGGTGGCCCTGGACTAGGAGCAGGGTAAGACTACCCATTCCTCCTAGACACGGAGGAACAGGAGTCTCACTGGCCAAGCTACATAGAAAGGGGAAACATAAACAGACATATGGCATTGACAGGTAAGTGAGACTAGTACCACACTTACCTGCCACAGACACACAACCTGGAACCCACGTGCAAGTGCTGTTATACACAACCAACACCAAGGACACAGCACACAGACATCACACGGGAACTCAGTAAACCATATGCTGCAATAACACACAAACCATAAACTAACACCAGACATAAAGTTTATGACCACCAGGGTGGCCCTCACTGGCAGATGGTAAATAACCAGGAGGATGTCTCCAGCAAGCATGGCTGAAGCACCCTCTCTGACGACTGCCTTCCACTGAGGCTTTATAGGGCCAAGTAGCCACACCCACAGTCAGACACACCCAGTGCACGCACACACTAGGAAGGAAGTTAACCCTTCCAACACCAGGGAAGAGAAAACATCAACTTAAAGGGGAAGTGCACACAACACATATAACACCCCGCGCATACCGATAAAAGGCACACCTATAGGAGAGGTTGCCAGGTGCAACCGCATGCCTACTGCAGCAAGCTGCCTAGCACCGCTCAGGCTGCTCTGCTGCCACATACCCAATGTTGCCAGCGGCAACCACAGGTGAGGCAACATACAATAGCCCTCACCTGTGATTGACAACCACACCAAGACCGCAGGCAACTGCATGCGGCCACAAGAGTCACGACCATGACCAAGGGTCGTGACACCACTGCATCCTATAGATCCAATTATTTGGGAGGGATAGATATGCCAGTCCTATCAAAGGAAAATAGGCTGCTCTTAGATGAAGATATATCTTTAGAGGAACTAGAAGTAGCGCTGAAATCTATCCCTAATGATAAGGCGCCGGGTGGGGATGGCCTACCTGGCGAATTTTATAAGAAACATAGGGAGCTATTACTTCCGCAGCTTCTAGTGGTCTTTAAGGATGCCCTTCGGGAGGGTAAATTGCCCTGTTCCATGAGAGAGGCAATTGTAGTAGTACTGCCCAAACCGGGCAAGGACCCCACCCGTGTAGACTCCTATAGACCCATTTCGCTCCTGACAGTGGATGTAAAACTTCTTGCTAAAGTCTTGGCCAATCGGATACTTAAAGTCATTCACACAATTATCCATGATGATCAATATGGATTTATGCCTGGAAAATCCACATCTTTAAATCTCAGGCGTTTATTTTTGAATCTTCAGCTTGAGGGGGGAGATAGACAAGATGATGGAGCTGCTGTGATCTCACTCGACACTGCCAAAGCTTTCGACAGAGTCGAGTGGGAATATCTTTGGGCGGTTATGAATGGGATGGGCTTTGGCTTGGGATTTATTAATTGGGTTAAGCTTCTGTATTGTGAGCCCAGGGCTAGAATTAGAGTGAATGGTCAGCTGTCACCTGCATTGGCTCTGGAGAGAGGGACGAGGCAAGGCTGCCCGTTGTCCTCTCTCTTGTTCGCACTGGCGATAGAGCCGTTAGTATGTCTTCTAAGGTCCACACCATTGGTACGGGTATTCGAGAGGGGTACCATAGAAGAACGCGTATCTCTCTATGCGGATGATATGCTGGTATATGTAGGTAATTTAGCTCACTCCCTAGATTCTATCATTTCCATAATTTCGGAATTTGGTGGCCAGTCTGGACTTCTTATAAACTGGGATAAATCAGTGATCCTTCCAATATCGCCACACTTACAAGCTTTTGATGCCAGTTCCTCTGAGCTCAAAGTAGTGTCTTCCTTTAAGTATCTTGGGGTGGTGGTCTCGATGGACCCCGGTGAATATATTTCTAATAACTTATTGCCTCTCATAGAGAAGTTCAAAAATAAGGTTGCCACCTGGCACAAGTTGCCATTATCGATGGTGGGAAGAGGTAACCTATTGAAGATGATTCTGATGCCCCAGCTGTTATATATTTTGCACAACTCTCCTGTGTGGATTCCTACACATTACTTCTACAAGATTCAACAGCTGTTTCGGCTTTTTCTCTGGAAAAATAATAGAGGTAGGATCAAATATGAGACCTTACAGAGAAATAAGAATGCGAGTGGTCTGGCACTACCTAATCCTATGTTATATTTTCTGTCAGCTCAATTACAACACTTCAAGGGCTGGGGTGTGATAGGTGAACTGGGAAGGAGTGGTCAGTTAATGGAGTGGGTCTCGGGTAGGTCTCCCCACTTAGCAGCCATAGAGGGAGGAGTAAAAGGAGAAGCTGGGCCTTTCCAACTTTCCAACTTATGAGGAAGGTTTGGGTTAAGGCAAAGGACATTCTAGGAATATCAGGCTTGGTCAATATTTCGCCTTTATGGAACAACCCGGCGCTCCATGAACTGGTTGGCTTAAATGGGTATTCACAATGGAAAAATAAAGGGATTTGGAATTTAGGTCATATCTACTCAAATGGAATCCTAAAGCAGTACCAGCAGCTCTGTTCTGAATTTAGCTTACCTTCCACACAGTTTTATAAATATCTGCAGCTCAGACATGCTTTGGAAGCTCAGTCCAAAATAGCTACGGTGACGTTTGAATCTAGTCAGCTGCTGAACGCAACGGTTAGTGCAGGGCCGGTAAAGGAGCAATTTCCACGGTGTATCGGGCCTTGCTTGAAGACTTTTAAAAAAAATATCCTCTTAAAATTAGACAACACTGGGAAAGAGATGTGGGTAGCATTACAGATGCGCAATGGGAGGAGGTATTAGACCTCACCCCAAATTTATCCCTCAGTGAAGCGGCGCGTCTATCTCACCTATATTTAATCCATAGAGTCTATAAGACCCCAGTGTTTCTATTAAAAGTTGGCTATAGAGACAGTCCGGAATGTCCTAAATGTAGGAATGCTGAGGCAGACTTGTTCTATATGCTATAGGCATGTCCCTTATTGACAGCATATTGGAAGGCGGTGGTACACTTAGTAAACAAGGTATGTAGTGCCCATTTTGCTCCTGACCCTAAGTTGTGCTTATTGGTTGTAGTCCTTGGTTGGCGCTCACAAGAGGACTGTTGCGCTATGTGTAAATGCACTGATCGAGGAGAATAGATATGGGCCAGGAACAGGAGGGGGGCGGGGGGAAGGTACTGTGGATATTGCTAGAGTGGTGTGAATGTCGAAGTTATTAGTATACCAACCAAAATGGAATTATGGTACAGTTCACAGTTTGCATGGATGCTTGCTTGGGATGCATTGTGTTCATATGCGCTTATGAGAAACAGTGCTGTTTGATGGTTTACAACTAGAGCTTGTGGTGCCGACACCCCGGGGGAAGAAATAATATTCTACTATTAGTGGAGGGCCTTGTGCTATATTACACATCTCCAATTCTCACTGTTGGGAGGTTTTATTGACCGGTTTATGAGCATGTAAACTACAATACTGTATATTTGGACATATGACTTGAATATGTATCTTCGTGTTTCATACTACAATTGCTGTATGTATTCTACATGGAGTCTGCTTTTCGTCTAAGCATAACATGATAATGCTAAAAAACTGAAAAGCAATAAAAAATTTCTGAATTAAAAGAAAATGACAAGACAACGTTCCTGGTCTCAAGAAGAACCTTTGCTTGCCTGGTTCTCAGAATTGCAGCTGCACAATTAGGGGTCCATTCACACGTCCGTATGTGTTTTGCAGATCCGCAAAACACAGACACCGGCAATGTGCGTCCTGCATTTTGCGGACCGCATATCGCCGGCACTCTCATAGAAGATGCCTTTTCTTGTCCGCAATTGCGGACAAGAATAGGACATGTTCTATTTTTTAGCGGAACGGATTTTGCGGAAATGTAAAAAGATGAGTATTTGAGCCATCCCATCAAGGGATACAAAATTCCTATTAGAGGTTTTTATACATGTAATTATTTTAAGGCTAGGTTCATACAGTCAAGCTCTGCCAGCAGAGGAACGGCCTGCTGAAGTTTTATGGATCCACACTAGCCGGATATTGCCCTTCACCGCTGGAACCCATTTACTATAATGGGAACTGAGGGGGATCCGGCTGCTCCCTGGCATTTATGCTGGGATTCAGCTGGACAAAAACTGTTGTACGCAGCTATATTTGTCCGGCTAGGATCCCGGCATAAATGCCAGCGAGCAGCTAGATTCTTGTTGTATCCCATTATAATCTATGTGGTCCTGCGGGTATGAGGAACTAACCGGCTATGCCAGATCCAGAGACCTCCGGATGTGAAAGAAGCCGAACCTTATTTATTTGGTAAATGCCCCTGCAGGACAGCATATGCACAACAGACTGCTAGATACGTTTGTACCCGCATTAATGAAAGTCAGAAATACGGAGTTGTATTAGAAAGGAATCACAAATATGGGGAGACTTCCATAGAAGAGAAGGGACGTCAGAGGTAAAATCATGTGTACTAGAGCAGATAGAAGGGAAGGAAGTCCATCAAGTTCAGCAAAAATTATTGCAGGGAGAGACTTATTGGATTTAAAACTTAGGGGGTCATCTATTAAGTCTTAATAAGCCCCTGCACTGGCGGTGGATCCTCCGAAGCTCCAGCAGTGCTGTGGCCTTCTCACTGTTTACCGCTGGCCCAGTGACGTCACGACTAGTATCAACTGGCCTGGGCGGGGATAAGCTCTGTTCAAGTGAGCAGAACTTAGCCCCGCCCATGCCAGTTTATATTAGTCGTGACATCACTGGGCCAGCGGTAAACAGCGAGAAGGCTGCGGCGCTCCTGGAGTGCCGCTGCCTTCTCAAACAGCTGATCGGCAGGGGTCCCGGCCCGGGTATCGGACCCCCTCCGATCCAGAGTATAGATCATCAGTTTAAAATAACTGCAGAACTTCTTTAAGATCCTCTTATATACTAATTTTCAACAAGGAAGGAATCATCGGTGAAGTTGAGACACTTACCGACCAATAATCCATGTTCCATTTGTGATCTATCACAAGGCAGTATCCCAAATAGGATCTTTTATGTATTTTTATTATTGTTTTAACTTATTTTTTTTTAGAGAGTTTTATGTATATTAATAAATGTTGTAACTCATTGATCCATGGGCTTATGTCTGATTCATGCAGCACCAGATAATGAGTGCCAGGCAGCCACTATATCAGGGATGGCCAACCTGAGGCTCTCCAGCTGTTGCAAAACTACAACTCCCATCATGCCCAGACAGTCTACAGCTATCAGCCTACAGCAGGGCATGGGGGGAGTTGTAGTCTTACAACAGCTGGAGAGCCGCAGGTTGGCCATGCCTGCACTATATTATCAGATTTTTGCTCTGACATTGGGTACGTCTGTTTGGAGTGAGCACCCATTACCTGCTTAGGTTGAGTTAGAGCCACTGATCACAGTTTATTTTACCCTATTTTCATTTTTGCATTTCTTATTTTTACTATTGAATTTTATAGCCATAACTTATTACATTTTCTAATCATATAAAGCTAGGCAACAAAATTAAACTGACCTGTACAGAAACTTGTGTAACACATTCCTTTTACAAGATATCAGTATGATGACTATTAGAGGCAAAACCAACAAAAATAGTATTAAAAGCCAGCTCCTTAAATATATGTCTGCCCTGCTGGAGCATTTGCCACTGGTTTCACCTGCATAAAACATAATAAATATATGTCCATGAGTGCTAGCATGCACCCTACACTGTAAAAGAAAACATACCAAGACACATGTCCATCAAGTTCAACTTGTCACTGACCTAGCTGTTTAATTGAGAGGCAGCCAAAATGACCCCTTCCTCAGGGAAGTTGTAGACCACTTTGCATCGTGAGGCAAAATAAAATTTCAGGACTCCACAAAAGTAGTCGGACCTTATCCTCAGATCCAATTACTAATATCCTTTCCCGTTTATTAAATAGGACTCCCAGTATTGTTAGTTAGGAGATGTTTAGGACATTTAAAATCCTATCTTGGCACAAATCTTGGAATGAATGATTCATGCACGAATTCCTTGTGTCGTTCTTTGTGTATAAACTTCTACATATTACTCACATTAAAGGAGTCTATTTTCTGATCAAGCCCAGCCTAATTATTCTAGCCTTATGTTATGACAGCAGTCACCCATTGCATTTATTAATCTAGTTGCCCACCTTTGAACCCCTTCGAGTTCTCTCTAGACTGCATGTGAATATGATGCAGTATATCCACTGAATATCAATTTTATATATTAACCCCCCTGAGATTTTCCTTTTTTGCATTTTTGTTTTTCACTCCCTGCCTTCCCATAGTCCTAACTTTTTTTATTTTTCCATTCACATAGCCTTATGAGGGCTTATTATTTGCGGGACAAGTTGTACTATCCAATGGCACCATTCACGGTTGCATACCATGTAGTAGGAAGCAGAAAAAAAATTCAAATGGGGTAAAATTGTGAAATAAATGCAATTCTGAGTTTCGTTTTTGTTTTTTACACTGTACACTATGTGGCAAAATTCTCCTTTATTCTCCAGGTCAGTACGGTTACAATGATACCACACTTTAATTTTTCTTGTGTTTTAATACTGAAAAAAAAAGAAAACCTTTGAGGGAAAAAAAAACATTTTATAACCATATTCTGACCCCTATAACTTTTTTTTTGTTATGTGTACGGGGCTGTGTGAGGGCTAATTTTTTGCGGGATGATCTGTCCTTTTCAGTGATCCCAATTTGAAGTGTGTGCAACTTTTTGATCACTTTTTATAAAAAAAATTATTGGGTAGTTGAAGTGAAAAAAAATTGCAAATTGGCTGTTTTTGTTTTTTTCCCGTTACACCATTTGCCGTATTCCATTAATATTATTTTTTATTGTATGGGCATTTTCACACACGGCAATGCCCATTATGTTTATTTTTTTAATGGTTAAGTATATTTATTTTAAAGAAAAGGGTTATTTGAACTTTTATGTTTTTTTGATTTTTTTATATTTGTAAAAACTTTTTCTTACTTTTTTTTAAGTCACCTTGGGTGACAATAACTGGCAATCATTAGATTGCCCATTGTGTTCATTGATGGCTATATTGCCATCATTGAACAATTAATTTGCAATATAACATCTAGTGGCCTGTATTGGTATATTCCTGAACTAGACTCCGAAGCCTGCTTGAGGCTTCGGGCTATTTCAGCAATGTAACAGGTTTCCCGATCTCAGTCGGGGAACGTTGTTACCGGAGCAGAAGCGCACGACTTCTGCTTCCGGACTGCAAAAATGCCGTAGTCACATTTGACCACGGCATCTGAAGGGGAAAATGCATTCGATCAGCCTTATGGCTGATCGCATACATGTGCCGCGGGTCTCTGCTATTTAAAATAGCAGAGACCTGGCAGCTATGGTGCCCGCTCCAAATGTGAGCGGGCGCCATGTTTAAAGACCGTACTTCCGCCGTACATATACGGGGGAGGTCCTTAAAGGGTAAATTTGCAAAGTTATGCTTCAATCATATTTTCATCTTTTTTTTACAAAATGTAAAATTTAATTTGCTTTTGCAGCTGCTACTTGGCATTGAGTGCTGCTTAGCTTGCTGTTAATATACATACCCAAATCGTTCTCATATATCATTTATTGGATTAGAGTTATAAGAATAGAAGCTGCAGAATTGTGATGACATGCAGAATGTAAGTAACGTACACATTAGACATCTACCAGCTGTTTGAAGAGGTTTTGGTGCTCTGGTAAGTGCCATGGCCTCTTCCCAAGCCAATGATGGCACGTTCATTGGTCACATGGCCCATTTGCTGATCAACCCCATTCAAGTGAATTGGCCAGGGCTACAATACCAAGCAAAGCTGCTATATAATGTACGGCGCTGTGCTTGATATGATCTGACGAGGCAACAGCACTCTTCAAACCACTGACCTTTCATGATAAAAGATACTAACCATTATCGTCTGCTATTGTTCTTAAATCCAGTTTTCCAAAATCACCAGACCTATTGCAAAATGGTGGACTCCAGCCAGCATCGCAATGGCAATTGTGTTTATTATTGCAAACCTCAAAAAGAAAAAAAGACGACAACCTGTTAGAGCAGGGTTTCTCAACTCCGGTCCTCGGGACCCACCTACCAGTCATGTTTTCAGGATTTGAGAAACCTTGTGTTAGAGGGTAGGTTCTGTGTGTTTCTTGACACTAGACTCCACTCAAGGTTGGTGCAGTGAAGATGCAGAAATGCAGAACAAAGGTGGTGCAATGTTCAGTGGTTACAGTACAAGGCGCTAGACTTGGTAGTTACAATCACTATAGGTACAATGCTTGACAGTTACAGAGTCTCTTAAAGGCACAAGGATTCATGATCACTAGTGGCAACATAACAGTCTCTTTTAGAGGGCACATCGCATATTTGTTAGTCTTTCAGTGAGGACACATCACAAATTGGTTATAATCTAAACAGGCCTCTCAGAGGAGCTCACGTTAACTGGACTTGCTGGGGCACCAGCCAACAGAATTTCGGGATCAACAATTCTAGAGTGGTTAGCTGGCCAAACCCAATTTTATCAATCTTACAGACTGGGCAATCTTCCTCCTCAGCCCTCTGTCAGTCTAATGCAGATAGTCCCAGATACACCTAATGCTTGCTGCACTCAATACACTGCTCAGCACAGCATAACACACATCACAAGGCATACAAAGCAACCCCACATATTTTTGGCCCCACCATGTATGGAACCTCTGTGGTGCCATCCTCCAGCCACCTGCAAAATACATACATAACATTACCAGAAGTGAACTATTAAAAGTATAACTGTTTCAGTTTCTTTTTACTATAATGTAGGGACAGAAAGGTTAAATATTTTTGTAATTTACTTTATAAGGGAAAGATTTTTATTTGTATCAGAAAACAGGGTGTAAAGAATGTTCTTTGCAAAGTTCTAACTGAACCTTGCTGAGAAGAGTCTGTCTTCAGTCTTCAGCATTCTACTGAGCGCTGAAGATGACTGTATGTAACAAGTTTTATAGGAAGTGTGATGGGCAGTGAAAGGACACATGTACTTAGGGTCTGAGGGAGTGACAAAGGTAAGCTGGAAGCCTCTGTATGTTACACTCTCCAATGGCCCTAGGCAGCATCAGGGTGAGGATTGCCACTGTGAATAATTATTGCAGCCAGAGCCACTACCACTCCCATCCTCAGCTTCCGCTCCTCCAGAGCTTGTGGCAAGTGTGATGGAACTATCCTGACCTGGACCCTTGGATGACTTTTTTATGGTCTCCACAGCAAAAGATATGCCTGTTTGGCATGCACTAATTTAGTTGCTTATAAAGATGACCTATCACCACGAAGTGCAGTGCAATCTGTAGACAGCATGTTATACAGCAGAAGTGGCTGAGCAGATTATAGTCTTGTGTGAAAGATTCAGTAAAACTTGTAATTTATACATTTATATCTCTGCTTTTTCTAACTTAAGACCACCCTGTGTACAGCTCTCAGTACACTGGGGAGGTGTTATCTATTAGTTATGGATAATTCCTCCCTCCCCAGTGTACACGGGGTGGTCTAAGTTAGAAAAAGCAGAGATCTAAATGTATAAATTACAAGTTTTACTGAATCTTCTCCCACAAAAATATATATGAATCTGCTCAGCTCCTCCTGGTCTATAACATGATGTCTACAGATTGCACTGCATTTTATGCTGACAGGTCCTCTTTAATACTTGCTTTTTACTTTTGTTAACAAGTAGAAAAAAAAAATTCTGTTACATTTTAGATCATAAATATTAGTGTGACCTTAATAAAAGGGCAGGCTTTTTATATACTTACCCCATGACTATTACAAGTTGTTTCACGCTTACAAGCTGCATCTGATCTAGAGATATTGGTGCACTTTTTATTGATGCAGATCTAAAAATATAATAAGAAACGTGGATTTGTTCAAATGAAAAACAAACTAAAAATCTATAAATATACCCAATAAACTATAATTTTATAGACGAGAGATGAGGGGTCCTCTGTTCACTTGATGGGAGGAGGCCCCATAGGTGGGAGTTATAGCATATCTTGTGGGCAAGGCCCTTGGAAAAACTGTCTCTCAACCACTTACAAAACCGTAAGTCTTGGGCATCTGTCAGTGCACACAAGATCATCTTGGTAAAAATTAATGTCATGGTGCAGCAACTGTCAGTGCACCCCTGAGATCAGCGGTAGGAGCAGGACTGTAATACAACATATTGAAAATAATAAAATAAAAAGTAAAGTAAGTGTTCCCCAAAAAAGTGGTTTGCATCCACAGTTCCACACCAGATGTGTCCTCCTTTAACTTGTTCCTACCCTGACATATCCCGAAATGTAAGGCACAAGCTGCTAAAACAAACTTGAAAAAAAAAAAAGGAAAACCTCCCCAAGCCATCCATCAGATATCCATCACCCATAGGCTTCCATGTTAAAAAAAAAAGGATACTTTTTTTACTGGATAGCTGGGATGGAGGTCTCTTCTCGTCATACATTACACATAGACTTCATTATTCAAAAAATGCATGGGTAAATGTTTAACATATACATTTTTACTGGACGGTGCAAGATTAAATTAATTATTAAATTAATATCATGACAAATTGCATAACTAACGCAATTCAAGACACATCTGGATGTTGCACAGCCTATAATGAGTCACAGCATGACTGAAGTGACAAAACACGTAAAAAAAAACCTGAGTATTCCACTATTTATAGAAGGTAGTCAATGGTCTCAATGGGAAATAATATTATCACTGAGTCACTCACAATTCTACATTTATGTAGAGGGTATGCACATGAGCTCTTAACAAGTTCTGCCCCTAATGCCACCAGATGTAAGGTCCTAGAAGTCCATGTTTGACTTTTTAAAAGTCCTTGAGACATGACTTGGATAATAAATAAGTCAACATCTCATCTGCAGGCAGCTGTTTCAGGGTGATTCATCAGTGCAGAGCAGAGAGTACTGGCTTAACTAGGTGAGAGGCCTATGTCAGGATTTGGGGAATACAATATCTCCTCATGGAGAGCGCTTAAACGGTGTGAGGAGTCTTACTGGCCAGGCAATGCTCCTCTGGGATACATTTACTAGAGATGAGCGAATCGAAGTTGACGAAGTGGAATTCGATCTGAATCCGAATTTCCTGATGCTTTGTGGTAACAAATCGCATTTTTTCCTAAAATGGTTGCTGCACATGTTAGGACATGGAGCAAAGAACACTGGGAACAATGGATCACCCACAATGCCATGCATGCAGCCAATCAGCAGCCAGCCCTGTCATGTCACAGCCCTATAAATAGCCTCAGCCAACGTGGATTTAGCCATTTTAAAGTGTACTTAGTGCAGGGAGAGACGTTGGCTAGTTTCACACTAGCGGCAAGGAACTCCGGCAGGCAGCATGACATGCCGAGAGGCGGCTAGAATAAAAGTACGACATGTCGACATGTTCTAAAGCCTTTTTTGACATGTATTAGTGCAAAAAAGGGCTTATTAGCCGTTGTGAAGTGAGAAAATTAAAGCCTTTTTGGCGTGTATTAGTGGAAAACAAAAAGTATTATTTGCTGTTCAGCGGTGCAGTTATATGTTCTAAAGCCTTTTTTGGCGTGCATTAGTGGGAAAAAAAGAGCTTATTAGCCGTTGTGTGGTGATTTGAGAAAATTACAGCTTTTTTAGCATGTAATAGTGGAAAATGTTTTATTATTTACCGTTTAACGATGCAGTTATATGTTCTAAAGCTTTTTTTGGGGTGTATTAGTGGGGGAAAAAGGGGCTTATTAGCAGTTGTGTGGTAAAATGAGCAAATTACAGCCTTTTTTGGTGTGCATTAGTAAAGAACAAAAAGTGTTATTTGCCATTCAGCAGTGCAGTTATATGTTCTAAAGCCTATTTTGGGGTGTATTAGTGGAAAAAAGGGGCTTATTAGCCATTGTGTGGTGAAGTGAGAAAATGACAGCCTTTTTTGGGGTGTATTAGTAGAAAAAAAAATAAGGGCTTATTTGCCGTTCAGCGGTGCAGTTATATGTTCTAAAGCCTGCAGGCACAGGTCGCAGCAGAGTAAAGGGGCGTGGCAGCAGGGGTCAATTCGAGAGGCCTGAGCTCCCGGTGTCATCTAGCGGTCGTGTCTTGACCAGCAACCCAGCAGTTTTTGAATGGTTGACTCGTCATCAACTTCATCCCAAGTGACATCAGACTCCCCCAGCCAAGAGTTGGTGGGTTAGTCAGACACAACCCTTAGTTGCCATGGCCCGGGAGCAGGCCCTGTGCCCTCACCTGTCCTCAACCTGCCTCTGTCCTTTTTAGTTCCCTCAGCCAGAGAAGTATTATATGCAGTGGGCTCAGCTTCACTATACAGCGAGGACAAGCTACTAGAGCACAGTCAGCAGCCACTGCCCAGTCAAGATGTGGAGGAGACATCTGCCGCTTTCTCCGCTAGGCAGGCAAGTACTGATGAGGAGAGTGGCGTGGGATCTGGTGTTACAAGCGGTCAGGCTACTGGCTCAGAGACTGTTGAGGAGGACATCAGTGACGTGCAGACAGTACTCGATGATTGCAATTTGGAGCCAGGTGACATCATCATCGGGAGTAGAGGGTGGCAGCTTGCCCGTTATGCAGCAGCGGAGCCAGCAAGTCACTGGCGTGGCCGGGAGTCAGCAGGGTGGCAGCAGTGTGATGTCGGAAGCCAAACATGCCCTTGGTAGACCACCTACTTCGCAGGAGCCTACCTGTCTGGAAAGTAGTGGTGCAGGGGTTCACTGAGGCAGCATCAGTAGCAGTCAGTCAGTGTGGACTGGTAAAATCATCTACTTGGCAGTTTTTTGTTAAGCCACCAGAGGAGGTGAACATGGCCATTTGCCGAATCTGTGGGCAGAAGGTGAAGCGTGGCCAGGGTGCCAATGTTGGCACCACGGCCCTGCATCAACATATGCAGCGTCACCATAAAGTGGCCTGGGAGAACCGTGGCTCCAATGAGTCACACGGGGAGGAACTGGAATCTTGGCTTTCTCTGCGACAACTCAAAATCAGAACCATGGTGATTGACAACGGGAAGAACATGGTGTCGGCGCTGGGTCAAGGAGGGCTGAGCCATGCGCCCAGCATGGTGCACGTGTTCATTCTGGTTGTCAAGCAGTTCCTGAAGTCTTCCACCCATCTGCAAGACATCCTAAAAATGGCCAGGAATCTTTACATGCACTTCAGCCACTCATTCACCACCGAGCACAGCCTCCTTGAGCTGCAGCGGCAGAATGGCGTCCCCCAACATAGGCTGATATGCGACGTTACCACCCGTTGGAATTCCACCCTCCATATGATGGACCGACTATACATCTCACGGCCTACATGAGCCCTGTGGGGACTGAACTGGAGAGGGAGGAGGACATTGGAGCACAAGCAATGTGTAGCAAAATGGGTGTTTTTTCTACACAGGTGACAGGAGAGGAGGAGCAGCAGCAGCTGGAGGAGCAAGAGAGAGATGATGAAGACGAGGCAGATGTACCAGGCACACCGTGGCAGTATGCAGTGGAGATGGAGACAGGGAGTCCCTCCGAGTCACTCAGGTCTCCTCATGCTGATGCTGCCACCTTCACACTCTGTCATTGTGCCACTCTGTGGCCTCCCCATGCTGCTGCTGCCACCTCCACACTGTCACCTTGCCACTCTGTCGCCTCCTCATGCTGCTGCTAACTCAACATTATGTCACCTTGCCAGTCTGTGGCCTCCTCATGCTACTGCTGCCATCTCCACATTATGTCACCTTGCCAGTCTGTGGCCTCCTCATCCTGCTGCTGCCACCTCCACACTATGTCGCCTTGCCACTCTGTGGCCTCGTCATGCTGCTGCTAACTCAACACTATGTCATCACTGGGTCACTCTGTGGCCTCCTCATGCTGCTGCTACCACCTCCACACTGTCACCTTGCCAGTCTGTGGCCTCCTCATGCTGCTTCTGCTGCCACCTCCGCACTATGTCACCTTGCCAGTCTGTGGCTTCCTCATGCTTCTGCTGGCACCTCCACACTCTGTCATTGTGCCAGTCTGTGGTCTCCTTATGCTGCTGTTGCTGACACCTCCACATCATGTCACCTTGCCAGTCTGTGGCCTCATCATGCTGCTGCTAACTCAACACTATGTCATCACTGGGTAACTCTGTGGCCTCCTCATGCTGCTGCTGCTACCACCTCCACACTGTCACCTTGCCAGTCTGTGGCCTCCTCATGCTGCTTCTGCTGACGCTGCCACCTCTGCACTATGTCACCTTGCCAGTCTGTGGCTTCCTCATGCTGCTGCTGGCACCTCCACACTCTGTCATTGTGCCAGTCTGTGGTCTCCTTATGCTGCTGTTGCTGCCACCTCCACACTATGTCCCCTTGCCACTCTGTGGCCTCGTCATGCTGCTGCTAACTCAACACTATGTCATCACTGGGTCACTCTGTGGCCTCCTCATGCTGCTGCTGCTACCACCTCCACACTGTCACCTTGCCAGTCTGTGGCCTCCTCATGCTGCTTCTGCTGCCGCTGCCACCTCCGCACTAAGTCACCTTGCCAGTCTGTGGCTTCCTCATGCTGCTGCTGGCACCTCAACACTCTGTTATTGTGCCAGTCTGTGGTATCCTTATGCTACTGTTGCTGACACCTCCACATCATGTCACCTTGCCAGTCTGTGGCCTCGTCATGCTGCTGCTAACTCAACACTTTTTCACTGGGCCACTCTGTGGCCTCTTCATGTTGCTACTGCTGCTGCCACCCCCACACTATGTCACCTTGCCACTCTGTGGTCTCATCATTCTGCTGCTAAATGAACACTATGTCACTGGGCCTCTCTGTGGCCGCCTCATGCTGCTGCTAACTCAATACTATGTCACTGGGCCACTCTATGGCCTCCTCATGCTGCCACCTCCACACTATGTCACCTTGCCACTGTGTGGTCTCCTCATGCTACTGCTAAATCAACACCATGTCACTGGGCCACTCTGTGGCCTCCTCATGCTGCTGCTAACTCAACACTATGTCACTGGGCCACTCTGTGGCCTCCTCATGCCGCTACTGCTGCGGCCATCTCCACACTATGTCACCTTGCCAGTCTGTGGCCTTCTTATGCTGTTTCTGCTGCCGCTGCCACCTCCGCACTATGTCACCTTGCCAGTCTGTGGCCTCCTCATGCTGCTGATGCCACCTCCACACTCTGTCATTGTGCCAGTCTGTGGTCTCCTCATGCTGCTGCCACCTCCAAATGATGTCACCTTGCCAGTCTGTGGCCTCTTCATGCTGCTGCTGCTGCCACCTCCATACTATGTCACCTTTCCACAGAGTGGCAAGGTGACATAGTGTGGAGGTGCTGCTGCCACCTCCACACTATGTCACCTTGCCACTCTGTGGCCTCCTCATGCTGCTGCTAACTCAACACTATGTCACTGGGCCACTCTGTGGCCTCCTCATGCTGCTGCTGCCACCTCCACACTATGTCACCTTGCCACTCTGTGGTCTCCTCATGCTGCTGCTAACGTAACACTATGTCACTGGGCCACTCTGTGGCCTCCTCATGTTGCTGCTGCTGCTGCCACCTCTACTCTATGTCACCTTGCCAGTCTGTGGCCTCCTCATGCTGCTGCTAACTCAACGCTATGTCACTGGGCCACTCTGTGGACTTTTCAAGCTGTTCCCCCACCCTCGCCACTCCATGACTGGGCCACTATTTTGCCTTTTTGGCCTGGTTGACAAAATCATTTATTTGACCCTTCTTCTGATCAGTAAGAAAGAAGGAAAAATGAGACGCTACACAGACCGGATCCGTTGTGCATCTGTAAGGCCTGTATGGTCCCATCAGAATTGGCTTATGATTTGGTAGCCAAAAGCAGGAATGGGTACAAAACACAGAAGACATGCAAATATTCCATTCACGTGTCATCTCTGTTTTGGATCCACTCCTGTTTTTTGGGGGGGGCTTTAGCAATACTGATGGATTACTGACCAAATGCTGACCGAGTGAAGGCGGGTTCTCAACAGACAGGATCCGTTTTTTTGGGGTTTATTGTTCTGATGGATCAGAGGAAGGGCAAAATAATCAGTCAACGCAAACTTACTCCTGACACCCTCTCCGCTCTGTCAGGGGGGCTCTACTTGTATAAGTGTTTAATAGAACAGGTTCTGTAGACATCTATGTGGAATCAGCTGACAATAGTGTAAAACGAATGCGCTCTTTCACACTACAGTAGGATCTTGGGCCTCTGGAAGGTTCTTTATACCTGGTGCTAACATCAACCTGTAAGGCTGGTTCACTTATAAGTTATTTGGTCAGTTTTGGCCCCAAAACTGCTCAAATAAGTCACGTGTACAGTGATTCTAAGAGCGATGCCTGTCATACTGACTCACAGTACTGTTTGACTACCACAGCAGACTCCCTATGCGTGTTACTGCAAGTCACAGTGTTCTACACCACTATACAGTCTCTCTGCAGCCAGGAAATAGCAATTTTTTTACACGATTCGGATCAAATCAAATCTTTTAGAAAAATTTGCTGAATCTGCCGAATCAAAATTTGGAGAAATTCGCTCATCTCTAACATTTACGTGTCACATATTTTATTTTGCAAATGTTACCTTGTTTTCCCCACACTTTGTCCCATCTTTAACCCAAAAAGGATCAATAAAATAATCCATCAAAAAGTCTCCGGTTAGGTAGACATGGTCTTTGGAGGTATAGTAAGCGATGGCCATGTCTGGTCTGAATATTGCTTCTCCATCCATTTTCATGCAATGACATTTTCCACACAAAACATCTCTGGAGATACAAAAGAAACAACAATCTAACAACTTGATGATGCCACTGAACCTTGCTACAATCTTGTTAGACAGATTTTCACAGCCAGTCAAAAAGTTGTAGTATTTTCCCTATTTAGGGCAGCTTCGTTAACCTCAGGAGAACGCTATAAACCCAATCTAATTAAAAAAAAAAAATTCTACCTTCAACAATCCCTACGCAAAGCCGACCTTAATTAGATGGGCAAATGATTGGGGAAGTTATCAGGAAGGAATGTTCTTAGGAATGCTCATTGCCAATAATTGCCTTGTGGAAAGGAGCCACTGATTACCTGATGAATAAGTATCGGGTGAAAATATCATTGATACGGACCCCAAAATCGTACTTTCTGGAAATCATCTCATGTAACCAGTAATCTGCAGACCCAAAAACAATGATTCTCTATGGGGATGAGTGATCACAGCAGCGATTTTCCTTCCCCATACAGTAGAGGTGATTGCTGCTTGTAAGAGTATGCTACAAAGTGAGTTTGGGAGCTACTTGTTGAGAGCCTGTGTTGCAGCCAAGTGTCACAGTGTAGAGGCCTGCCAAAGGAATGCAGTCACAGTCTCAAAACATGTGCGAGTCATGTGGCAACCCCATTTATTCCTATAGCTGCACTGCGACACTTGGGTGTGACACAGGAGCACAACACGTGTACTGCCCAAAATCAGCATGTAGCTGTACCCTTAATACAGCTCTTACTTCCTCTTATGAAAAGGCAATTAGTCTTTTAAAGGGGGAAGGCAGAGGAAAGCACCTCTAGAAATAGAAGCTTTCACACTGGAAGACTCTGCACAAACAAGGCTGCTCATTGCAACACCAAATCTATGGTTTGTTTGTTTTTTGTTTTTGTTTTGCTTAATTTTTTAGGATATCCATTAAATTTTAGCACCCATTGCCATTTTTATAAATCAGTTCCATTCATTTCTCCTTCAAGGTTTCTTCCTCAATGGTTTCGCTCTCTTGTTGCTCTACTGTCACGGACGTTCCTGCGACAGGTGGCAGGAGATCGGTGAGACTGGCAACACGTGGTTTTCTCTGACATGTTTTCCGTTTGGATCAAATGACGTCTGTGTTGTTTCCAGTGCTTGCCACATCTTCTTTCCCCAGGTGTGGCTATTATGGTCATTTAACCTTCTCTATTTATTGCTATGCGGTTTATAGCTTCTGTTGGAGTTGTGGATAGCTGGTGTGTGGATCTCGGCTGAGTTCCTGGTGCTGCCATAGCCACTTGAAGTTAAGTGTTTTCTTTCCCTTTTGTATTTTGTTTGTGTTTCATTTCCCTGTCATTTGTATTAAGGCCTGAGGGAGACTCCTGTTCATCCTTCCTTTTGGAGGAACAGGTTGTCTCAGTCCTGACATTAGTATCAGGGTCCTATAGGGTGAGTTAGGACATTAGGTATTCCTGTGTATGACCTCACCTACCTCTGGGGTCTGTTCATACTGGTAGTTAGTCAGGACTTTGATTAGGGTTTTACTAGGAGGTGTCCATCTCCTTTCCCTAGTTTCCAGGCCTTATTCCCTCACCCCTTTCCCTCCTATGTTCGTCGTGGTGTTTCCCTCCCACACCCGAACGTAACATCTACCCAGTATAGTGGAAAACGTATTACTTATACACTTTAATAGAGATGTGGCCCACGCTGTCTATGTGCTAGAGAGAGCCGAGTAAGCAGTACGGAAGACTCCCTCTCTAAATAAGTTTAAGGGGTTTTGTCACTTCAGCAAATAGCATTTATCATATAGATAAAGTTAATACAAGGCACTTACTAAAGTATTGTGATTGTCCATATTGTCTCCTTTGCTGGCTGGATTCATTTTTCCATCACATTACACACTGCTTATTTTCATCGTTATGACCACCCTGTAATCCATCAGCAGTCGCTGTGCTTGCACATTATAAGAAAAAAGCACCAGCTTATGTGAGCCCCCACAGTCCTGGTTACCAGAGAGACCGGAATTGTTCCTATATTGTGCAAGCACGAGCACCACTGCTGGATTGCAGGGTGGTCGTAACCATGGAAACAAGCAGTGTATATTGTGATGGAAAAATGAATCCAGCCAGCAAAGGAGGCAATATGGATGATAGCAATACATTAGTAAGTGCCTTGTAATAACTTCCTCTGCATAATAGATCCATTTGCTGAAGTGAGACAACCGCCTACCTCCCAACTTTTCGTAAGTAGATTAGTAAGTGCCTTGTATTAACTTTCTCTACATGCCAATTACAAATGTGAGACAACCCCTTAGAGTATCCTAGGGATATGTCATAAACGCCTAAGATGGGAATACACCTGTAAATATCGACCAATAATTTGATACCTTTCTTAGAAAGGCCAATCAAAAGGCATACTTTAAATGACTTAAAAACAGTTATTACTTACTGTGGCTGACAACGTCCATAAAATCCTTTGACTCCTCCACAATTTCCAAATCTATCTCCAATGACATTCAGCTTCTGGTAGCACTCTAAGTCAGCATTCATTGAAGCTGAGAAAGAATAAATCAAACCAAAAATACTTTTTTTTAGAACCTTTAAAGGGAACCTGTCCCCGGGATTTTGTGTATAGAGCTGAGGACATGAGTTGCTAGATGGCCACTAGCACATCCGCAATACCCAGTCCCCATAGCTCTGTGTGCTTTTATTGTGTAATAAAAACAATTAGATCCATATGCAAATAACCTAAGATGTGTCCTGTACCTGAGATGAGTCCTGTCCCTGAGGTGAGTCCAGCGTGAAGGAGCCCAGCACCGCCCCGCGTCCTCCGAATCTCCTCCTTGCTCCCCGACGTCACAAAGCTAGAGCGCCGTAATCTTGCGATGCGCGAGCTAGCGCATGTGCAGTTCCTTCCCTGAGGCTGAGCTGGGCTCCTTCACGCTGGACTCATCTCGCGTACAGGACATATCTCAGGTTAATTTGCATATGGATCAAATCGTGTTTTTCACACAATAAAAGCACACAGAGCTATGGGGACTGCTTATTGCGAATGTGCTAGCAGCCATCTAGCAACCCATGTCCTCAGCTCTATACACAAAATCCCTGTGACAGGTTCCCTTTAAATAAATAATTTCAAGCTTTAGCAAAAGTCTATACTATAGGCCATATACACAGGGCCATAGTTACAGGTGGTGCAGAGATAGCAGTTACACCCATACATTGGTACCTGAGGGTGTCCAAAGGACCCATTGGCACATGAGTTGACACCAGTATCACAAAACCTGTCAAATATTTTACATTAAGGATACAAAAAAGGCCTCTGCATATATAGTATGATTACTAAAATAAAAGCTTCAGAAGCCAGGAAGAGAGATTCCCTGGACAAAGATAAAGACAAAGAAAAAGCTAAAGATACAGAGACAAATATAGAGTCAGACTACAGAAAGCTAAGTTACAGCAGAAAAGTTCCTATTTAATCCAGCCAGCATAGCAGAGCTGATAGAGTACAGATGTAGCACAGCCAAATGTGTTTGCCTGCCAATTTCATGCCAAAACCTGCTTATAACCAAGATAAAGTTGGAAGGTTGTTCCTTGATTAAAGTTTATGCAAAGTAAAGCTGTGTTCAACGTTAATACGAGTCTGGACTGTGTTTCACCCTCATCTTCATCATTTATCCATCTTAGTTGCACCACTGTGGACAACTGCGACTGGAGTTCCAGGATATCCAGGTAGGAGCACCTTGATATGTGCAGCCACATCTAGATGGACACCTTAGGCAACCCTCACACCACTCTGGCATTCCTATACCTGGGTTCCACCATCAACTTCTACATAGGGGGACTTAGTCCCTCGTCACGGAAATGCAACTGGCAAAAACTCTTTCACTTAAAGGGACCCTTGGCCCATGTCACCAGTGGTCCGCTGCATCATGTATGGGAGTTGTTGGTCTGTTTTATCTATTATGTATTTAATCACACTTAGTAAACCTTTTTAACACTACTAGCCTTTGTAAGCCTATCATATTGCAGCATTCACAATAAAAAAGTATTGTTCATATCATACCGTATTTTTCGCCGTATAAGACGCACCGGCGTATAAGACGCACCTAGGTTTTTGGGGAGGAAAATAAGAAAAAAAATATTTTTAACCAAAAGGTGTGCTGTGGGTTTGGAACTAGGTGGTCTGTGGATGGCACTATTACTGGGGATCTGTGGATGACGGACACTGTTATGGGGGGATCTGTGGATGACGGACACTGTTATGGGGGGATCTGTGGATGACGGACACTGTTATGGGGGGATCTGTGGATGACGGACACTGTTATGGGGGGATCTGTGGATGACGGACACTGTTATGGGGGGATCTGTGGATGACGGACACTGTTATGGGGGCAACTGTGGATGACGGACACTGTTATGGGGGCAACTGTGGATGACGGACACTGTTATGGGGGAACTGTGGATGACAGACACTGTTATGGGGGGATCTGTGGCTGGCACTGTTACAGGGGGGGGATCTGTGGATGGCACTGTTATACATGTGTCATCCACAGACCCTCCCAGCCCATAACTGTGCCATCCACAGATCCCCCGCCGCTCCAGTATACTAATATAATATGTCTGATTTAATTAATGGTTATTAAATATGCATCTTTATTCCTAATAGTACCTTAAATCCTAAGCGCTTCAGTACAATGCCGGCAGGCCGGGCAGCCGGCGCGGCGCGTCACTCACTGACGTCACTTGCCTGCGCCGCCTGCTTCATTCATAAAGTAGGCGGCGCAGGCACGTGACATCAGGGAGTTACGCTGCCGCCCGCCCGGCCTGCATTGTACGGATGCGCTTAGGATTTAAGGTACTATTAGGCATAAAGGGGCATATTTAATAACCATTAATTGAATATGACATATTTTATTAGTACACCGGAGCAGCGGGGCGGGCCTTTAGTACAGTGACTGCACCGCCCCGCCGCTATTGCCGGCCCCAGCTCCTCCTCCCAGTCCCTCCCAGAGTCCCCGCTCGCTTTACATCGCTGCCAGCGATGTAAAACTGACTGCATTCGCCGTATAAGACGCAGGGGCATTTTCCCCCCATTTTGGGGGAAGAAAAAGTGCGTCTTATACGGCGAAAAATACGGTATATCTTAACAGCCAACATTAATATCCAGATGTTTGTTTAACATTTACGTCAAATGACTTATAATGAGGGGAATTTTTAAAGTCGGTTTTGCAGGAGTCTGCTGTCCCCAATGCACGGAACGGGCAACACACATATTGGACCCAGCAGCATCAAGTTACACACTTGATGAAGGGGGGGCCTACACTGACTAAAATCTAGACAATCTGGACAAAATTAGGTATGATGAGGTATGTATCAACCCAATGATCTCTATTACCCTAAATGTGCATGATCTTATTTAATCCCTGCTAGGTTTATTAGTTACCGTATATTCACTCAGCTGCAATATTAGGAACATGGCCATACTTAAAACAGGAGCATGAGCATAAAACCCATATGGCACAAGACTGAATCCTATAGAAATGATTGTATATTCTGCCATATAGATGAAAATGAAGTAGATACCTGGACCGAAAAATTGCACACATTGCAGGTCAACATTTTGACACTTTCCATTGTAGCAAACACTCTTTCCATCGTTGCATAGATTGCCATTTTGCTGGAAGACATCTTCAGGACAGGCTGCCGTTGTTCCCGAGCAATACTCATGTAAGTCACATTCATCTGCCTTTATTCTACATAGTGTCCCAGATGGGAGAAACTAAGTAAACAGACAATCGTCTATAAGTACCATTATTGTGGCATTTTCCCCTCTATATGCTATGGTTGGTAAGGACTGGATGTAGATAATTTGTAAAAATACACATAGAATTATAAATAATGGCATACCTGGCATTTCGAGCAACAAGCTCCACTGGCACATCTGGCATCTGGCTTTAGAGTACATGTCTTATATTCACAGCAAGGATCTTTTTTGCACTCCTATTGAAAGACACACCATCATTAGTGACTCGATAGTGCGAAGGATGTCCCATCCTAGGGTAGTTTATACTAACAACATGTGTATAACTTTGTAGGAGGAGGAGCAGCAGTGTACATTGGGTTCACGGAGTCAAAGCTAGTTATCAGTAGCGTTGGAGTCAGTAGAAATGTATCAACCGTAACTCCAGCTTAAAAAGAATATTAAATGTTATTAATATTGTCTTATTAATTTATTAACTATCATATACAGTAAATTTAGAAATGTTAATCATAAATATGTTTTACGTTCTATATATCTAAGGCCCTTATTTATTAAAATCAGTGATAAGCAGGGTGCTCTAGTGGTGATAATCAGTTCTCACCTCTCCTGTGTTCTACCCTGTCCTTATACTATAAACAGTGATAAGCATGGTGTTCTATTGGTGATAGATAATCAGTTCTCACCTCTCCTGTGTTCTACCCTGTCCTTATACTATAAACAGTGATAAGCAGGGTGTTCTAATGATGATAGATAATCAGTTCTCACCTCTCCTGTGTTCTACCCTGTCCTTATATTATAAACAGTGATATGCAGGGTGTTCTAGTGGTGATAGATAATCAGTTTTCACCTCTCCTGTGTTCTACCCTGTCCTTATACTATAAACAGTGATAAGCATGGTGTTCTATTGGTGATAGATAATCAGTTCTCACCTCTCCTGTGTTCTACCCTGTCCTTATACTATAAACAGTGATAAGAAGGGTGTTCTAATGATGATAGATAATCAGTTTTCACCTCTCCTGTGTTCTACCCTGTCCTTATACTATAAACAGTGATAAGCAGGGTGTTCTAGTGGTGATATATAATCATAATCATATATGGTTTATGTTCCATCTAAGTAGCCTGAATACTTACATAATGAGAAAAAGCCAGATATTACCATTTTATTCCAGCAAATTTGTTATTACTAAATTATTGACCATTTATGAAGGAGTCGGAGTGTGATAAAATGTAGGAGTCAGAGTCAGAACTTTGGCTAACTGACTTTCCAGCCCTGCACACAAGGGGGTAAATCCAACAGGATCTGTGGCCCACCCTTCCTACTGACCCTACTGACTGGCATTTGTCAATGAACATCCTACATAAGAAGAACGAGACTGAATAACATCCTGGTAAGAAAACTTTGGCCGTAATTAAAGCATCACTGGCATCTAAAAGATGCCAACAATAGTTGTGGTATTAATTTGGAAATACTGATTGGAGGAGATCCGCTGAATGACATGGCTGTCCTCTTGAAGATCAACCCTCTCCAAGTGATCTTCATCTGCTGTTTCAATTATTTGTGGGCATTTTTGATGTTTTTTTATGGGAACATTGTCTCCTGGCACTGGCACTTTCAGTACAATTGTTTTTTACAATATTTCAGCAAATAGTTTACTATAGAAATAGGTTTTGTTAGGTAATACAAAGAGAAGAAATTTGTTCACCAAAATTGGATATAATTTTTTGTTATTACATTGAGAGGCTACCTGCTATCAGCTTACGTGTAAAACCGGTAAATGCACACCTTCAGGATTTATGTGCGGAGAATCTGCACTGAAATCTCCAGGTGTTCACAAGGAAATCTGGAAAATCTGCATCAATTGCATGCAAATTTGGTGCAGATTTTACTCTCCCCAGTGAATGGAGATAATCCGGTCAGGGAAAAAAAACATTTTTGACATGCTGCAGATTTTTAAATCCACACCGCAGGTCAAAATCCGCACAGAAATAAATCTGCATCGTGTGCATGAGAACTTCAAATTCTCATAGAATAGAACGTACACAATCTATGGTGCGGATTTTCCGCACGCAAATCTGCATGTAAAATTTGCGCGCAATCCTGATCATGTGCATTTAGCCTAATTTAACAAGTACCGTGGCTGTAAAAGCCATTTTATATCCATCAGTTTTGAAGAGTGTGTGATTGGCTTTTGGAATGGCACATTAAAGATTAGACTCTATAAATATATATTTTCATACCCTAATAATTTATCAGTCATTGAAGACAAACCTGTTTGGTCCATTGTTCACAACCACATACTCACACCATCACCAAATCACAACCTATACCAGTCATATACCAAAATCACATACCACTTATTATCTGCAATTCCACATACAATGTATAGACTTTACATACACAGATATCTAAAAAATGTCAAAAGTAAAGTATTCTGATACTAACCACTTCTGTTCCACAGTCGCATGACTCCCCATTATCCAACACTCTATTTCCACACAAAGAAGGGTCCACCAGAGGCTTCATGTTAGGATGTGTCAAGAGGCACAAAGCTCCAGTCCTCATTATGAAATTCTGGAATTCCATCAAACTGCAATCGCTGAAGCTCTTTGAATTAGCGGCCATCCTGAACAAAGGAATATACACGGTCAAGTCACATTATTATGACCACTTCCTACTTTCAATGTGGGCAGCGTGTAGCTCATGAGGGAAGTCACGTGTGGTGAGCTGGCTTGGTGGGTATATACCAGGGGTGGCCAACCTTACAGACACAAAGAGCCAGAGAAAAAAAACTTATGACTGCCAGGAACCACAAGCTATACATTTATACAAATATGCGTGCACACGACAGTATAACTGCAATTGAGTTATCAAACATTTAAAAGTGTATTTAAACCACCTTTCCTACCTGTAATGTAGACCGCTTTAGTGAGACTTCTGGCAATCTTTGTTTTTCACAATGTGTATTCAGTCCTCCCCATGCTGAGATGACCGCCCCATGCTCAGATGACACCCTCATGCTCGAATGATCCTCTCACCCCTATTCTGAGATCATGTGTGTGGGAGTGATTTGACATAGCGGAGATGCGAGCATGGGTTGTCTGATTTTAGGTGTCTTATGTGGGCACTTGGGGGGCTTATTTTGTGGGTCTGATGAGGATTTGGGGGTCTTATCTGAGCTGGCACCCCATCCCCCATCCCAATACTTTAAAAAAAATTGTACCCCCAGTGGTATTGCCCTTATTGTACAACCTTCAAAGTAGTTTTGTACAGATGTGTGCCCCCTCACAGTAATCATGCCCACATTGTGCCCTCTCACAGTAGTTATGCCCTCTGTGCCCCTTTCACAGTAATAATCCCCATTGTGCCCCCTTCATAGTAATAATGCCCATTGTGCCCCCTTCACAGTAATGCCCATTGTGTCCCCTTAATAGTTGTAATGCCCACTGTGCTAGTAATGCCCTCTGTGCCCCTCCATAGTAGAAATCCCCATTGTGCCCCCTTCACAGTAATAATGCCCACTGTGCCCCCTTCACAGTAATAATGCCTACTGTGCCCCCTTCACAGTAATAATGCCTACTGTGCCCCCTTCACAGTAATAATGCCCTCTGTGCCCCCTTCATTGTAGTAATGCCCTCTGGCTCTGTGCCCCCCCCATAGTAGAAATGCTAATTGTGCCCCCTTCACATTAGTAATGCCCTCTGTGCCCCGTCCATAGTAAAAAAGCCCTCTGTGCTGCCTCCATAGTAATAAAGTCCTCTGTGCCCCCTCCATAGTAATAAAGCCCTCTATGCCCCCTCCATAGTAATAAAGCCCTCTGTGCCCCCTCCATAGTAATAAAGTCATCTGTGCCTCCTCTGTATTAAAAACAAAAAACACAGTAACTACTCACCTTGTCCCGTTCCTGAAGCTCACAGTCCTCTCTTCCCTGCAGGCACAGATCGCTCTGCAGCAATGTGTGGGTGGAGCTTATGCAGATTACAGGGTTACAGGCTCCACCCACACATGCCGGCAGCGCGATCTGTGTCTGCAGGCTGAATGCTGGAGCGGGGAGAAGTCTCCCTGCTTCACCATTCACAGCGCCGCCGGCCTGAAGGAGGGGAGGAGTGCAAGGAGCTGAGCAATGAGTGACAGGACATCAGCTCCCTGTGCTCCAGCAATGAGCGCTTCCATCTGTATTGATGGAAGTGCTCATTGCTTCTGTGTTCAGGCACCTCCTGAGAGCGGCACCCAGGGCGGACATTGGCATGACAGGTGAGAAACAGCAGAGAACAAACACTCTGCAACAATTGGGTCACGACTAAGAACATGTTTGTTCGAAACACGTAGACGTTCATTTGGAACACTGAGGTGATGCTGTCACTGTATGGATCTGTACTACACCGAATAAAGGAACCCACAATATTTTCTAACTTTGATGCTGAATTCATCGCTTTATTTCTACTATTTACGGTCTTACCAAGGTCTCCGTGAACCAGGGAAGTTGATACAAGGGATAGAGGCAGCAGGTGAGCTGGATATTGTTTACAACAAAAACTCTGCAACAATTGCCTGAAGAACACAAGTTGGTGGTAGCAGTGTTATAGTCTGGGGAATGGCATTCTCATGGACCACTCATCCATGTGGAAGGCACTCAACCGATTTCATGTACACCCATACATGCTGTCTTCCCTGAGGCAGATGGGATCTTCCATCAAGACAATGTGACATATCACATGGTTAAAATGTTTAACGTTGGTTGGAGGAGCATAAGCAAGACTTCCAAGTTTTTTACCCTGGTCCCCTAATTCCCCAGAATTGAACCCAACTGAGAAACTGTGGGACCACTTTGATCATTGTGTTTGCTCCATGGACCCCCCCCCCCCCCCCCCAGCAGCTGTGGGATGTCCTGTAGTCAGCATGGCTCCAGATACCTGTGACAACCTACCAGGACCTCATCGAGTCACTCCTAGTGCTTCTAGCTTCTGTTTCTGCAACATAGGTTGTTACTTTGGAAATTACCCGGTGGTCATAATAATGTGACTCAACTTTATTATATATGTGTAAAATTATGCCATATTAACCATGTTGAAAGTCCATCTGTTACAAGAAGGCAGCTTCATTTAGATGGACCACTACAATAAAACAAGCTTTTAAAGCTTGGGCCTAGGCCTACAAAATATATGCAGGATAGGTAGGAACCAGCTGTAGCGTATATTCAGAAATTTCTGTGACTGAAAATCAGTTCTGTTCATCTGAATGGGGTTCTTTTAGTGGCAAGCACATAGATTTTTGTAACCAGATAAATGGGACAGTCAAAGAAATTTTTGAAACAAATCTGCAGCATGTGAATTTAGTCTTATTTTACACTAATTAATAAAAAGCAGATGAGAGGAGTGCATGACCAAGATGGAAGCACTTACCATCCTCAATAGTAAAGTACATACAGCAAAGTAAGGTTAAATTCACACAAAAATGAAATGAAATTATATACATACAATAGAAAAGGCCCAAAGGGGAGAGTGTCAGTATCTAAAACATAACTTTGAATTAGATATAACGATAAAATACACCACTGTGATGCAATATTCTAAAAAAGTAAGGGGTCCAAACCTGGTACCCCAGCACTGGTAGATAAAGAGGGGCATTTATCTTTGACCTATTAGCCGCTGCAGGCTGTATACCTGCGGCGTTCCTTTTTCCCTTTTGTGCGATTTCCCCTGAAGAGTCGACACGGACAGAAACGTGCCACGTCGGGACGTCATCAGGAGAGCATTTAGCTGGTCACGATAACCTTAAGATTTAGGGATCAGGCCTGAGTAGGGACAGGTATCCGGATGGGGTCGCCCCTGTCGGGGCGGGTGCTCTGTATAGATAGGTAGAATGAAACTAGCCCCTTCCCCTTGAATAGGGTATATTAGGGCACAGAGCTCCTTCATCTATACAGACCCCGTCGACTACCTTGGCTATCCATTGGACCTACATCTGATGTCCTCCGGATTCGCCTCCTGGTCCCACCATACGTATTGGTCTGGTAAGACTGCTCGTACCTAATCCTAGGTGGAGCGGGATTTTTCTTTATCTACCAGGGCTGGGGTACCAGGCTTGGACCCCTTACTTTTTTAGAATATTGCATCACAGTGTTGTATTTTATAGTTATATCTAATTAAAAGTTATGTTTTATATACTGACACTCTCCCCTTTGGGGCTTTTCTATATTGGAGTGCTTTATTGAGCCTATACATATTTAGAGCTCTATTTGTTGATACTATTCCATGAAATAATATACCGTACGTACACAGTTGCCTATGTCTGCCATTAAAAGAGTTTACTGCTCTGTACATATTTTCATGCAGTTATATTGAAAAGTGCCGCCTGCTACATTTCCGTACAGTTGAGCCTGCAGGATCACAACACATCCTGGCTGAATGTATGCCAGAAGGACACCCCTTTCGGCATACATATGCCCACTAGGTTCTTGGCCACATTGGTGTAAGTCAATATATATACATCAACCAGTCACCACAATATAAAATGCTCATGGTCACCTAATAAAGTCAGATACATGCCCAGGTTTAGCTTTCTAAGTGGATTTCCCATTATTAAATCCACTGCAATTCAATTCAGTCCCATTCTACAGCACTGAATATACAACTACTAATACATAGCCAACTTACATTACGTTGACATCCATGATACAAGGAGAAGCTGGACAGGTACATTCCCTGGAGTCATGATGTTGCATTCCAACATTGTGGCCCAATATATGAGAAATTAGGGAGGAGAATTTCTCTAGAGACAATCCTCTTGGAAACTGCATGCATGAAACAGAAGTGAAATACTGATAATGCAAAATTGTCATTAACATTATATCAATGGGGTTATCCAACTAATTTAAAACTGCTTCTTACTCACAATTCTAGAAGACATAGGATACTTCCCTTTCTGTGGGTGGGCAGCTGCTCATCAAGGACCTGTATCTCCCAGGATGCACTGTAATTAACTCTTGTTAGGCTAGTCTCACACTAGTGGCAGGGGACTCTGGCAGGTGAACAGCCTGTCGGATCCGTCCTGCCGCTAGTTCACGTTTGCCCCAAAACTGCCGCTCCATCCCCATTGATTATAATAGGGGCGGGGACGGAGTACCAGCGGCAGCACGGCAGAGCACGCCGAGAGGTGGCCGGACAAAAAGTACTGCATGCAGTACTTTTAGTCCGGCTGTCTCCCGGCGTGCGCAGCCGGAACTCCGCCCTTGCCCCTATTATAGTCAATGGGGACGGAGCGGCAGTTCGGGGCACACGTGAACTAGCGGCAGGACGGATCCGACAGGCTGTTCACCCGCCGGAAGAGCCTGCTGGAGTCCCCTGCCGCTAGTGTGAAAGTACTCTAAACCCCTTCTTCCCTTTTATAGAAAATAGTCCCTTATATAGCCCCAAGGGTACACATGGTATGTAATGCCCCCACAATTTCCCTCTCCACTGTACATAGAGAACTATATATTTCTATGAATTTAGAATTAGGGCTGAATGGATGAAGGATGTTTGGACCTGCTTCTCTATGAGATCACTACACCAGCACTGAGAGGCGAAGGATAGGAGCTCTTAGTCTACCACTGACTGCAAGAGAAGGTGGACCAGAAGGAGAAACAGCAGGGGGTGCTACCAGAGAGGAAAATGTAATGAACATAAACAAATAATGTTTTCACTGTATAGTAATACTTTTCATGGGTTAACCCCTTTAAATACCAATCCTGGGGCACTATGGAGTATTATTAAGTCGATTCAGTGCACACACAAATGTGAAACAAAAATATATCTTTTAATCTTCCAAGAGGTATTTATACATGATTTTCCATTGTCTCAGCAAAAAAAAAAAAAAATCAAAATAAAGGTAATTCATAATATAGAGTTGTTTCTCAGACAGATGATGATGACATTTCGGTCATGGTGGACCTCTTTCAAGTCTCATCACGGTATAATGCTGAGGGGGACGGTGCCATCATTTATTAATTTTTTTGCTGATACAATGGAAAATCATGTATAAATACCTCTTGGAAGATTAAAAGATATATTTTTGATTCACATTTGCATGTGCACTAAATCTACTTAATACTGGAATTGGGTTGAAGAACCCTTTCTAGTCGTACCGCACTACTATATGGTGTACTTTTCCAATATATTCACAATTGCACTATAGAGTATTGTCGGACCTGTAACTGATAAGCCGTGCCCTTTCTCCTAGTGCATTTACATCTAGTTTAGCTCTTATTCTTAGCGCCTAAATTCACAACTTTTATGGTAGGTTTACAAAACCAGATTTTCTGGCCAATTATTGGGAAGGAACATTCGGAAAGGTGCCGCAGATCACCGATAAACGAGCAAAATGCTTGTTCATCAGGTAAAATGATTGTTGGGGTGGACGCCTCACTCATCACTTCTAGGCAGCACAGCGTGCTGTGTAATCAGCGATCTGCTGGCCAGAAACGATGAATCTGTATGAGAACGAGCAATAGCCATCGCTCTTCCTCATCCAGCGGTGGTGATTGCTACATGTAAATGCAGCTCTTCACCTCCACTAACGAGCGCAATTATCAGGAAGGGATGCCTCAACCTTTACCCCAAACTACTCAATATGTCCCAACATAGACAAAAATATTTATAAAAAAAACTTTTTTTTACATAGACTTCTAAATCTAAATTATCTTTCCGATGTAGTCAACATAGTTATGTACTGTAGAAAAACTTTTATGATAAATGAAGGATCATACGTTCTATAGGATCCCATTAAAAACGTAAAAATCCACCATGACCCCCTTCCAAAGCAGAGTTCAGAATATAAAAAGCAAATTGTTTTTTTGGTCTCCGCTTTGTGCTATGTGCCTTTTGTAATAAAGTAGGATAATAAAAGCTGCAGCGATGTAACAGTACAAGGATGATCTACTCAATGAAGTTACAGCATGGGAATTATACAAATGTGATGTCACCGCACAATAATAAGGCAGACGATGACATCAGAGTACAGGAATACCGTACACCTATATGTCTTCATGCACACAGTAACATCACTACATAGGAAAAAAACATTGCAATGTCACAGAAGAAGTTTAATTCACACAATGATGTCACCGCACAAGGATAAAGCATACAGTGATGTCACAGAACAGCAACAATTGATGCTGCAGTAAAGAGATGATAGACACAGCAAGGCATAACGTGACCATGGGCGTATAAGGTCTGAGAAGGAACTCCACTCAAGTTTCCACTACCCCATTAGTAACTGGACCCCCTAAGCTGATGGTTCAACATAAATCATTACAATAAAATGTCGAAGCTGAAGGCGTAATTCTGCCCTCTCTCATTTTTCCTTCGACTGAGGAAAGGCATCAGATTAAAAGTGGATCCCTGCAGTGATTGGTTTGTTCTCCAAAGTGACATTTTTCAACTATTATGTATTGTAATCGCAAAGGAAATTTCCCATATAAAATGTAATCATCAGCAATAGCAATGATAATAATGATCATAATCCTCATCACCGTAATCACAATCTACATCACAATCAGCGTCATAATCACACTCTCCATATAATCGCCTCCTGACAATACGACATTTGGAATTACACGCTATTTTCAGGCAGTATCTATAGTAACACTTGTGTTTTCCATGTAGCATTTATGTAGAATTATACGCTCATACAGAGATGAATGATACCTTAAGTGCGGCCCCATTGTTGTTGGAGCACATCTGTCCAAAATAGGTTTTCGCAATGCCAGAAGGTTGTCCGCCACTAATAGAAAGAAAGAAGAAAACTGTTTAGCACCTATTCACACCGTACTGAATGTGCCCTTTTATGAACACTTGACCTGTGTTTTTTTTAGATATATGCTGTACCTTAATCCAGCGGCGTACATAGAGAAGTCAGGGCCTCATAGCAAGGATCAAACCAGGCCCCCCACACAGGACAGAGGGGTTTCTGCCTAAACCCCTTTCAATGACCCTTGGGCCATTATTTCACTGCCTCATTTGCTAAAAGTTGTTCATTTAGAGGGTAGAGTCCTGACCAAGTTTTCACCTCCAGTAGAAGAGGAGATAATCCCAACTAAGACTGGGCCCCCTCTTGCCCTGGGCCCCAAAGCAGTCGCATGGTCTGCTGCTATGGTAGTTACGCCCCTGCCTTAATCCTACCCTGTTGTTGTAACCTAAAGCAACTATATGCGCTTATCGAAAGGTTTATTAGTTTTTTTACTTATATATTGCTGACATATTCTAAACACTTTACTGACCATTTTCATCACTCGCTGTTCCCAGTGGAACTCACAATCAAAGTCTTTGGAGTGTGGGAGGAAACCCAGGCAAACACGGGGAGAACATACAAACTCAATGCAGATGTTGTCCTTGGTTGGATTTGAATCCAGGACCCCAGCTCTGCAAGTACCAGGGCTAACCACTGGACCACAAACAGCAGTCTCCATGCTGGGGCAAGTACTACTAAAAGGTTTTTCCAACTTGAAGATACTCTCCACTCTTGTGCCCATGAAGTAGTTGTGAGAAGGCACAAGGTGCCATAGTAGACACCGAGGTGCCTGGCCTTGGTGAAATGAACCGGTAACGTTTCATCAGTAATCCCAGGTTACTGATACTTGTTAGTAGTAGTTAAGCTGTTGGCTGCAGCTGATCTGGGCCGGGTTTCATTGGAGTAGTCAAAAAGCAGGGTTGAATGACTACTCCCATGTATCCAGACCAGGTTTTGGCTGGCCTACATAAAGTAGGAAGCCCAGGAGACCTGGGGGTGTGGTTCCTAGTCTGGAAGCGTGATAGACTGGGAGTACAGCTGTGTGGAGTGTTTCAGCGGAGAAGCCTGAGGACTGTGAGTCAGACCACTTCACATGGACTGTGTGTTTACATGCTGAAGTAAACGAGTTTTTGTTGAAACTGTTTTGGACAAAATAAAAAGATTATTGGTTGAACTATATCTGAGGTCACCAGTTGAGCTGATCGCCACATAGTGTAAACTAAATAATAATGACCCGTAATATAGTGTCAGCTATATAGCAGTATGCATAAAATAATTCCAATCCCTTTGCAGTAGCTTTTGACTAATTATTAGTACTAATGTGCCCATACAAACTTGTCAGTCAGAAAGGCGCCTGTGCCAAGCAAAGGTTGCCTGGTCCAAATATACAACACATTCGTCTCCTCTCTGGTCATGCGCTGCTCTGCTGTCTACTGCTGTAAGGGCTCCTGAACAAGACTAGAGATGAGCGAAGTTCTTGAAAATTCGATTCAGCTGCTTCGCCGAATAAATTTGCTTCATGACTAATTATATTGTCACGAAGCGCATTTCTTTGTAAGTAGCGGGTGCAATGACGGGGAACAGTAATTCCGCCCCTCATTATTGAACCCCTCAGATGCAGCATTTATTGCTGATTGCGGCATCTGACAATATTAAGGACTTTCAGGGGTCAATAATAAAAATAAATAAATTCAATTATACCTGCCTTATCTATTGGAGCGTGAAGAGGCCACCGCGGCCATCTTGCTTGAAGATCCAGCATGAAATCTCATACTGTGTGTGATGACGTCATCACACTGGAAAGCGGGGTGACGTCAAACATCACTGTGCACCGGGTTTCGCACAGGATATTCATGTACGATTTTTACTGCCATTTCAGGGAAAATTGATTCGTGACCAGGAAGCACAGGGTAATTCGGGTTTGCGGTGAATCGAATTTTCCCAGAAATTCGGATTGAAGTTCACTTCAGATACTTCAATTCGCTTAACACTACACACCACCGTTGGCTGACTTTTGGTCCTCAAATTGCGGATGCACAAAACACGATACTGGCCTTGTGCATTCCGCATTTTGCAGAACGGAACGCCTGGCCCCTAACAGAACAGTCCAATCCGTGCAGACAAGAAAAGGATATGTTCTATAATTGACGGCACAGAACGAACGTGCGTATGTGCTGTCCACAGCTTTTGTGGCCCTATTGAATAAATGGGTATGCATACAACCCACAATAAATGCAGATTGGATACGGCCCAAAAATACATTTGTGTGCATGAGCCTGAACAAGAACGTATATTTCAGCAGCCACTTCAAGGTAGCGCTCTCCTCCTGTTTCCTTTCTACAGTCAGAAATCCACAGTGGAGAAGTCACAGCAGAAAGTGCCACAAGTCTAGAATTATCGGACTGAATCCTACATGCTTGCCATGGGGTGGGCTAGTCAGGATCTGCATAAAAAGGCCCAGGTGTTATGTTGGGGGGTCAAGACCCATAAGCCACATGCCTTCTGATTTATATGGTGGCCAGCCTGGTTATAGTGTATCTGAGATGCCACATTGTCATAAAGGTAAACAGGTCCATCTAGCCTTTTCTAGGTGAAGAAGAGCTGAACAGGAAGGTCAGTACTTACACAATTAATAATGGAATATTGAAACTTCTCGGGTTAGATGGTAATCCTGAGAGCCATTCTATGAAGTTCTCCAGTGTGTCACTTACACTATCCGCTATGACACATAGATTTGACTCTGTCCAAAGATCAACAGTAGATAGAAATATCTCCAATTTAAGAGGAGCAAACTTCTAAAAAAAGAGCATGAATATGTAATAAAAGATTAATGGACTACGGATAACACAGAACAGTTTTCCTTATCTTATTATTAAATTAAAAGGTTTTATCTTTGTTACTTTTCTTCCATTTTAATGTCCTTTCTATAAAATTTTGTTAATCATGTCAGTTAATAGACTTGTCTCATCTGGAAACCCCTCCTCAAATCAAAACCACCCATACTGGGAAGCTGCAGGTGGCCAAGCATTTAGATGCAGGCTATATGATGGGAAACCATGTAACACAGGTGTCAGCAACCTCTGACACTCCTGCTCTCTTGAAACTACAATTCCCAGCATGCGCCATACACTTCTATGGGAGTTCTGAGAACAACTGAGCAAGTGTGATTGCTTGGAGTAGTAGTTTCACAACAGCTGGAAAGTTGGAGGTTGCTGACCCCTGATGTAACGCATGGTGGCACCAAGTGGGCTCTGCATTCTTGCTAATAGAGAAGGAAATGGAGTGAAGAACCCTACTTTCTGACATCAATGTGTCCTTGTGGGAAAACAGCTTTAAAGCATACAAAAGGTCACTTAGTTACATACTGTAGTTAATACAGTTGAAAAAGACATGATAAAAGCATGAAGTTCAACCAAGGGATGGGTGGGGATGTGAATTTAGGAGAAGGTAGTGAGAAACCCAACGTCTACAAATTGGTTTTAAGAAATGATCTAACCCTTTTTTAAAGCTGTCCCCTGTTCCTGCTGTGACCACCTCATGAGGTAGACTACTCCACAGATTCACAGTTCTTATTGTGAAGAAGAAGCTTTGAGGCCTCTGGAGAATTTACTTTTTCTTCTCCAGTCGGAGGCAGTACCCCTTGTCTTTGACGGAATTTTGCACGGAACAGCTTTTCACTATATTTTTTGTACAGGTCATTTATAGATTTAAATAAGTTAATCATGTTCACTCGTAGACGTCTCTTCTCAAGACTAAATACATTTATTTTAATCTTTCTTCATAACTTAGACCCTCCATGCCCCTTATCAGTTTAGTTGCTCTCCTTTGTACTTTTTCCAGCACCAGAGCATCCTTTCTATGGACTGGTGCCCAGAACTGAACTGCATATTCCAGATGATGCCGCACCAACGCTTTGTAAAGTGGTAGTATTAAATCTCTGCCCCGCGAGTCCATGCCTCGTTTAATGCATGACAATATCCTGGTGGCCTTAGAAGCATGTGATTGACATTGTATGCTGTTATTTAATCTATGATGATCTATAAGGACACCCAAGTCCTTCTCTACAAGTGACTGTCCCAGTGTTACATCCCCTCAGGACATATGATGCATACAGCTTAGAAGCCCTGATTTATCAAGCTTTTCATGTCATATTTATGAAGTAAAAAGTCACAAATTATGATGCATGCCATAATTGGGCTATAATTCGTGACTTTTCTAACTGCTTTTCAAAAGTGGAAAAAGTTGGCTGTTTCTTAGTAGAAGTGGTGTGGTTTTCCACAACCCATTAGATTTGCTATAATGTACACCAGAAACTGGCATAGTTCAAATCTACAGCAGGTTATAGCGGTATAGATTTGAATTTCCGGCGCACGGACTGCTGTCCAATGTGTCAACTTTATTAAGAGGCCTGTACCTTTTAATAAACATGGATATTTTGCATTGATGGACTTTTATAGCAAGACTGGAAGCCAGTCTTAGTATATCTGCTCTACCATGTCCATTATAGAATAGCATTGTACAGTTCGGAGCTGCATTCACAATTCTGCTGACTGCTACTGGAGCTTTAGCAGCATAGCCGAGGTCTTATAAAGAAGTGGGGGAGTTATTTTCCATCCATTAGTAGGGTGACTATTATACAAAAGCGCAAATCAACAGAGCACATACTGTACAGATACTCAACCAGCAAGAAATGCATGGGGATCTCAGCTCTGAGGTCTACAAAATTGCAAATGCAGGTCTGGACTGAAAAACAGGCTGTTACTCGCGATTTTATATGGCTTAATAAAAGGGATTATCCCACAAAAAATATTGTACAGTTTTCAAACCAGCACCAGGATCTGAACACTTTTGTAATTGCATGTATTATAGCTACTGAGTTCTTCACTGAAATCTGAAATCCTCTTTTTCCAAATTCTCTGATGGAAGCACATGCTCAGTTCCATCCTTCAACTGCCAACAGCTGCAGCAGAAAGGACACGCCCTCTGAGAAAGGACACAGCCAGATTCAAATACATCTAGCAGAACAATTGGAGCAAGGAATGGCGAGATCTCTAGATCCATGTGAGGTACAGGGCTGGTTATAGCTTTGTGAAAAAGAGGTTGTCATGTTCTATATGTTGTCTATTTTTCATTTTTTATATTGGTCATAGGATAATACCTTATAATATAAACAGCATAAAATAGAATGTAATACATTTACAATTTGCACCAAAAACTGAAAAACAGCTGTACTTACTGTATTAACGTAACTAAATACTTGCAGTAGAGTAGTAATGACAGTTTTTGGACTGCCACCTAGGACTTTGTACTGTAATAGATACGTGAACAAACATTATATATGTTATATCATTATTATAACAGAGGCCAGTGGCATACAGGTAAACATGGACCTGCTCACATTATTGACAAAATGTTAAGTACCTATATGATTCTGACCAATATGCATCAGGTGTACATATGGCATAGGTATACAGGGGGCGTCAACATCCAAAGGTCCCATTGCCTGCCACTAAACATAACCATAAATTCCTCTAATAAAAAGACAGTAGTCGATATATTCATGCTAAAGTCTATTCCCTTATTGCAGCCATTAAGTGAACCAAGACAAATAAATGTGAAGTTTTGGGGGTTAGTATTAGGGATGAGCGAATCGACTTTGGATGAAACATCCGAATTCGAGTCGCATAAAACTTCATTTCAATACTGTACAGAGCAAGCGCTCCGTACAGTATTAGAATGTATTGGCTCCGATGAGCTGAAGTTATTACTTTGCGAAGTCTCATTGGTTACAGTGTCAGAATGTGTGGGGACAATGGATATGGTAGCGCCCAGTTATCAATTTATTCATACATTTCCAGGAGGAATAACAGAGGATTTGTACAAGGCAAAAGTCTAGGAAAAGATGTTCCAGAACTGTTATTTCTAAATAGGGATTTACTAAAACAGTTATTTTAGCAAAGCTCAGGTCCCCTTTAAAAACAGGCAGAACCTCAAGTTCATTTCCACACTTTCATACTTACCAGGTAATTTTTCCAGAAGCCTCTTTGAAAATGAAAGTGAAGCCAGCACTATGTGTTCCATAGATAGTGTCACCACTCAGGCTATTCCTGAGGCTGGGGCTACATGGTCATCTTGACCACAACACAGGTTGTGCAACCAACAATCCTTGTATAGCAGGGCCGCCATTGAACTGAATGTGGTTGAAGCACAACTCACAAGTTGCTGTGGTCGTGACTCTAGAATTGCAAAAAAAGTTCAACACTGCAGAATTTTTTTCAATTCTGTGGTCACAGTCATGGTGAAATGCAAGTCTCTCTGCAAGCCCATTCAGTTCAATGGCTGCCCTGTTACACAGCAATTGTTGGCTGCACAACATGTGTCGCAGCCAAGATCCCCATAGCCTTAAAGGGGTTCTCCAGGAATTAAGAAAATGAAATTATATTATCATAAATATATTCTAAAAAAACTTTCATTAGTTATAATGACTTGCTTTGTCTAGGGAGCAAGTATTAGGAGAAATAAAATAGCCGCCGTCCTATTAGTACACACAAAACCTGTCCTTATCACACAGCAGGACAAGTTACTTCACAATACTGAGGTAAAGAGCTGAATACAGATAAGATCTTCACCAGAATCTCTGTAGGAATGGAGTTCATGAGGAGACCTGAAGTACAGTGAGGAGGGGGGGATGTGGCTGATGAGCAGCAGCTCTTGTATGTAGTCTCCATTACCACAACCCCACATTACCACAGTCTGTCCTATCTGTCCTCTCTGTACTTCATGTCTCCTCATGATCTCCATTCCTTCCTTATCATCTGTATTCAGGATTATAATCCCTGACAAGTAGGTCTGAGAGGAGGATGAGGCAGCTCTTTACCTCAGTGTTGTGAAGTAACTTGTCCTGTGTGATTAGGACAGGTTTATTGTGCACTAATAGGATGGTGGCCATTTTATTTCTCCTAATGATTGCTCCCCAGACAAAAAGAACCCTTATAACTAATGAAAGATATAGTTGGGAATATACCGCATTTATAGTAAAGTAATATTTAAGTGTTTTCATTTTCTTAATTCCCAGAAAACCCCTTTAAGGTCTGAGATCCAAGAGTACTATTGCCTTCGAACATGTACCTAAGCACATGTCATGTATACAGTATATCAGTATAGTCTATACATACTTACTAGCCCAATCCCCAACTTGTGTTTCACCTCAATATTATAAGAATCCTCATGCTGTAGGCAAATCAGGATTACTCTTTATACCTGGTTTTCTCCTGCATATTATATATACCTTGCAGTATTAAGGATGTAGTATATCCCATGTAAAGGTAACATATAAGAAAATATGCTGCTTAGTGCGGAAAGCAGAGAGCTGTACACCCCACTGAATGCCAATGAACATCTCTTAATTAACAAGGTCTACTTCTGTCCTTTATCTTCTGAAAATAATCTTACTCCTCAAACTAAGCGCTCAGTATATTAATGGCTGAGTGTTTGCATATTTTCAGGAATTTAAAGGGAGTCTGTCAGCAGTTTTTACACCTCAAAACTGCTGACAGAGATATAAAGGCAACAAGGAGAGAATTATGCACATATCTTTATGCATGGCCATGCTGATTGCATGAAGGAAAAATCTTTTTACTGTACCAGGATAAAAAATGCCCAAACGGCAATCCCTTCACATGCAGCGCGCAGGGCTCTCTGCACTGTATACTCCACAGCCCCTCCTCTTTGCTCTTGAATGACAGCTGCTACGCCCAATCAGAAGACCGTAAGAGCCATCACTGAGTCAAAACTGCTGACAGACTCACTTGAACAGATAGCTGAACAATAAGATTGCTAAATGGAATAGAATAAAGGGGTTGTCCGGGCTTTGGTAAGGATAAACCATCACTAGCTGATCGGCAGGGGTCCACCAACACTTCCACCCCCCCCCCCCCCCCCCAGCACTGCTCCCATTGACTTCAACTAAGGAGGATAGGCCGTCGCTTAGTAAAACCTGGACAACCCCTTTAAGTCAAGATAAGATGTGTGTTTTTTATACCTACATCATCCTCTGGTCTAAGACCACACAAGATCAAGTCTGAGGAGGACCAAACAGTATAGAAATATTAATACTCACTGCTTCCAGTGTGACAAACAAGGACACCTTTATATATCGCCTCATACTAAAAATCAATGATTTCATCTGAAAGACACAAACCATAAACTAAGAAGTAATAATAGAGCCTAGGGAACCCTACACAGGAGCCATAGTTGTAAGTCCGCTGTATTCATGAAGGAGACGCCTCCTCCTGCTTCTCACCAGTGATGGTATGCATGTAGATACATAAGTGAGGAGGGGAAGCATACTCATACCTCTTACATACCTTATGAACGGCCTTTAATGGTTTCCAAATCCTCTGCTGATAGGTGTGATGGATCAGATCTGTATCATTCTCTAATCTGATAATGGGCGCCTCTTTAGAGGCCTCCATTTTGTATATCAAATGTAGAAACCCAGATGTCCTCTGTAATGGCTCAATAATAAAGCTTCCATTCATAGATTCTATAATTCCCCTGAAAACAGAAAATTATTGCGTCAAAGTCAACATGAGGGCTCAAGCCAATGCCCATCTTATGGAGCATGGATCTGTGATGTGGTACTGCACGTATATCTATGGGACGCTGACTTTATACGGCATGTGCCCTGTGAATTACCACATGGCGGCTTGTAGAGTAATTACAGGTCCTTATTCATGATTCCTAGCGATTCAGGAACACGACGAGGCCTTACAAAATTAAAAAATTTGCCGTAAAGGACTTAGTGGAAATTCAATATCACCTCTTATAATCCAGTACTGCACAAGGTGCATTGGATCCACTGCTTTTTAGACCCATAACTTTGGCTTATTCATGAAAATAGCAGTTTGGACCATGACATTTATGTCATTTTTTTTAGTGTAGATTAGAAAGTTCTGACTTAATTCAAAGTAATAAATAACACCTCCATGAGCCGGCACCAAAAATCTGCAACAATGTATAGTATCTGTCATGTAAATGGGGTTTTCAAACCATTCAGCAGATACTTCCATGGAGCATTTCAGAACATGCCATGGACTCTAGCTCATGATCGCCGGATAATAGGCTGCACTGGATGTGCTGATGTCTATGATTCCACAGCATGCAGGTCCATAGCAATGCAAATAGTGAAATCCACATAAGGGTCGTGCTGCAGCTTCCATGTGGGTTTGCTGCTACAGACATTTTTTGCTACTCTTGACCTCACCCAAAAATTAAAAGGAGTCAAAACCTTCAAAACCAGTTTCAAAGTTAGCATACCACCATGGATGGGTAGATGCCCCAAAACACAACTATACCTTTTTCTGTGAAAATCTGTTCCTCAAACCTGAGAAATGCTTCTTTTAATTTATGCAAATACGTTTTTTGGTGCACCGTGGGCAGAGCCATTTGGTTTGGTGCACCGTGGGCAGAGCTCTTTGGTTCGGTGCACCTGGCTTCCCCTGCACCATCTCTACTTTTAAACCGTTTGGGCTGGTCAATCAAACAAGAAGGGGAGGCACTAGGAATGTTCCTGACGGAGCCGTGGTGCACCAAATGGAGCAGTCCTGTCCACGCTGCAGCAAAAACCTTAAAATAAATAATAATAAAATAAAAAGAAGTGTTTCTCAAGTTTAGAGGACCAGATATTCACAAGAAAAGTATGTTTATGCTTTGGCACACCTACCTGCATGGCAGTATGTTTAATTTGACATTAAGTTTGGAGGTGACAGACTCCCTTTAAAGTATTGATAACCTATCTTCATAGTTCAACAATATGTGACTGGTGGGATCCGGGTCCGGCACCCCCACTGATCAGTTGTTGGAAGGGGCCCCATCCTCGGTCTGTGACATCACATTTGTCAATTGGCATTTGTGCGGCTCATTCCCATTCAAGTGAATGAAACTGAGCTGCGATATGAAGCCCAGCCACTATACAATGTACGCCACTGTGCTTGCTATACTAGGAACAGGACCCTCCAAACAGCTGGGGTCAGACCCCACCGCTCAGATACCGATGACCTATCTTCATGAAAGAAGATCCTGGAAAAACACTTTAACCAACTTACTAGTTCTTGTTTCAAAAAAATAATTATAGAGGTAGGTAGAGGATGGATACCGAAGTCCGAAACATGTCCTCAGGGTAGCAGAAGAGCCATTGGATTCCAGGATCCGTCCAGAATAGTAGCAGTCACCCTGAAACAAAACAAGTATTGTTAACTGGTCACAAGAATTCATAGTAACAGATCGTATTACAGCATAACTAAACATGTACTGTATGAAACCTGGGCAGATAACAACCGGAGCTGTTGCCAATAGCAACCAATCCAGTTTAAGCTATTATTTTTTAATGCAGATCTAAAAAAGAAGTCAATGATCAGATTGAAGTCTATGAGCACCACATTCAGTTCTTGTCTGCATTAGTTTTCATACATGATCCATAGCGCTAAAACACAGGTACGTCAAGGTAATGGGATACTGAAAGCATTGGATTATATCATGATGTTAGACCAAGCATAAGAATTACCAACCATGCCCATCATGAACTTCGACAGCCATGTCTCCACTTTGTCATCAATGAATATTTTAAAATCTCTGGACAAAAATAGCCTGAAAATAAATTTAAAAAATCACATGGACATCTATAATACAAAGCCTTTCAGTGTCTGTATACGACCACATTACAGATGAAGTGCTACTAGACAAAGGGGGCCCCATTCTGAATGGTCTCGCCTCCTTTGCTACTGGGTACCCAGGCAATGAGGGACATTATTAGCAAACAAGGGAGTAGGGATTTGACCCAAAAGTTATGGAAAGGGGGCAGAATAAACAAACACTAGATGGTTCTGACCATAATGTAAGACAATGTACAGAAGCTAAGAGGCAGCCATGTTTAAAGGGGTTCTCCAGATTCAGGGCTGAACCCGGATATAAGTTATTCTTTTACTCTATATGAGTGGAGGATCGGAGCATTTCCTTCCTCAGATACTTCCCCTTGCCTTGCACTGCATTATGCAGATCAAAGCTGTTTGTTTACTGCCGGTGACGTCCCGGGCTTCAAATCACCATGCTAGGCGGAGACAAGGGGGAGCATCGGCGCAAGGAAATGCTCCACTCATATATAGTAATAGAATAAATAATAGCTTATATGTGGGATCAACCCTGAACCCAGAGAACTGAGCTGTGTAGAACCAACCTAAAGCCTCATGCAGACGTCCGTGGAACACGGTCCGTGAGATACCGGACTGGCATTGCAGGAGCGCCCGGTGTCATTGGTTGCTGTGACGCAGTGCGCTCCTGCAATGCCAGTCCGGTATCTCACGGACCATGTTCCACGGACGTCTGCATGAGGCTTAGGGCTGTATGATGTAGAGCGGCACACAGAGGGACACATTTACTAAGACTGGATTTTTATGCTTTTTTTGGTCTGCCCAGGTGGGAATGGTTACCAAAACTCAGCCAAAGGTGGCTAACACCTTTAACCCTGATATGGCCACAGATTTGGTCATTCTCTGCTTCTATACGGCTAATTTCCTACTATGACATAAATAACAATGGCCACTTACTGCTTTTCTAAAGACATGGTAAGAGGCGTCCCTTTGATTGTGATGGAGTAAAGCAGCTGATCCTGTGAAGTCAGAAGCAAAGGAATAAAAGCTGTCACTTCTTCCTATGTACGTACCTCACAGGGGCGGACACTGACAGTATGAGCCCTGTGCCTTCAATGGCAACAAAGATACACAAGACACATGCCACACACCACATATACATGGGGAACATGCCACACACCACATATACAAGTCCTTCTAAAAAAAATTGCATATTGTGATAAAGTTCATTATTTTCTGTAATGTACTGATAAACATTAGACTTTCATATATTTTAGATTCATTACACACCAACTGAAGTAGTTCAAGCCTTTTATTGTTTTAATATTGATGATTTTGGCATACAGCTCATGAAAACCCAAAATTCCTATCTAAAAAAATTAGCATATCATGAAAAGGTTCTCTAAACGAGCTATTAACCTAATCATCTGAATCAACTAATTAACTCTAAACACCTGCAAAAGATTCCTGAGGCTTTTAAAAACTCCCAGCCTGGTTCATTACTCAAAACCGCAATCATGGGTAAGACTGCCGACCTGACTGCTGTCCAGAAGGCCATCATTGACACCCTCAAGCAAGAGGGTAAGACACAGAAAGAAATTTCTGAACGAATAGGCTGTTCCCAGAGTGCTGTATCAAGGCACCTCAGTGGGAAGTCTGTGGGAAGGAAAAAGTGTGGCAGAAAACGCTGCACAACGAGAAGAGGTGACCGGACCCTGAGGAAGATTGTGGAGAAGGACCGATTCCAGACCTTGGGGGACCTGCGGAAGCAGTGGACTGAGTCTGGAGTAGAAACATCCAGAGCCACCGTGTACAGGCGTGTGCAGGAAATGGGCTACAGGTGCCGCATTCCCCAGGTCAAGCCACTTTTGAACCAGAAACAGCGGCAGAAGCGCCTGACCTGGGCTACAGAGAAGCAGCACTGGACTGTTGCATGTCATTCGGAAATCAAGGTGCCAGAGTCTGGAGGAAGACTGGGGAGAGGGAAATGCCAAAATGCCTGAAGTCCAGTGTCAAGTACCCACAGTCAGTGATGGTCTGGGGTGCCATGTCAGCTGCTGGTGTTGGTCCACTGTGTTTTATCAAGGGCAGGGTCAATGCAGCTAGCTATCAGGAGATTTTGGAGCACTTCATGCTTCCATCTGCTGAAAAGCCTTATGGAGATGAAGATTTCATTTTTCAGCACGACCTGGCACCTGCTCACAGTGCCAAAACCACTGGTAAATGGTTTACTGACCATGGTATTACTGTGCTCAATTGGCCTGCCAACTCTCCTGACCTGAACCCCATAGAGAATCTGTGGGATATTGGGAAGAGAAAGTTGAGAGACGCAAGACCCAACACTCTGGATGAGCTTAAGGCCGCTATCGAAGCATCCTGGGCCTCCATAACACCTCAGCAGTGCCACAGGCTGATTGCCTCCATGCCACGCCGCATTGAAGCAGTCATTTCTGCAAAAGGATTCCCGACCAAGTATTGAGTGCATAACTGAACATAATTATTTGAAGGTTGACTTTTTTTGTATTAAAAACACTATTCTTTTATTGGTCGGATGAAATATGCGAATTTTTTGAGATAGGAATTTGGGGTTTTCATGAGCTGTATGCCAAAATCATCAATATTAAAACAATAAAAGGCTTGAACTAGTTCAGTTGGTGTGTAATGAATCTAAAATATATGAAAGTCTAATGTTTATCAGTACATTACAGAAAATAATGAACTTTATCACAATATGCTAATTTTTTTTAGAAGGACCTGTACATGGGGAACATGCTACACACACGGAACACGTCATCGTAGACTTTGTAGTCATAGCACATATCCAGCCTGGCAGGCATGGTGGGTATGTATGGACTTGTTTATGTGCAGCCTTTTAGGTAGGGAGGTCATTTCCTCAGCAGCAGTATACATGGCACCCATTCTAAGCCCCCTATTCTCCCCTGAGACAGCAGCTGGACAAAAGATATACTTATACACAAAGGTGAATGAAAACTCACAGAGTGCCCGGCCAGACCAGGAGACAATGGTTTCACCCTTATGATCTCATGTGGAGGTGGGAGGATGGAATCTGCACCTAGGCACAACATAGTCACATTTTTATTTCAGTACCATTTAAACAAGATTAAAAATTCAGCAGTCAATCCTCCATAACATGGACAAGTCATAAAATATGGAGATACAGACCCCAATTCTTAGCAGAGTGACTGACCACTACAGACTTTCCATGTATTACACAGACAGCCCATTCATTGTAATGGCAATTGTTTAAAGGCCATCTGTCAGCAGATTTGTCCCTATGACACTGGCTGACCTGTTACATGTGCGCTTGGCAGCTGAAGGAATCAGCGTTGGTCCCATGTTCATATGTGCCCGCATTGCTGAGAAAAATATTAATATATGCAAATGAGCCTCTAAGAGCAACAGGGGCGTTACCATTACACCTAGAGGCTCTGCTCTCTATGCAACTGCCATACCCTCTCCACTTTGATTGACAGGGCCAGGCAGTGAAAACATCATTATAAGATACTGTGCAATCCTCTTTGATGTGGCCACCAAACCCTCTGGAGATCTCTTCCCTTCCAGAGGCTGTCACTTTTTGCTGCTGGTAAATCCACGGTGTGAAGGATTCCCTGGCTCAGCAATGCTCTATGGCTGAATACTGGTCTGCAGCTGACACTAGACTCGCCACTGCCTCCTAGAGAGGAAGGGGCACTGCCAGCCCTGCCCAACCACCAAGGAACCTCCCTCTCCATACACAACCTAGGGCAGTGGTGGTGAACTTATGGCGCGGGTGCCAGAGGCGGCACTCAGAGCCCTCTCTGTGGACACACGCACCCTGGAAAAAGTCTATGGTGTACCGATATGCCTTAGACTTTTCCTGCCAGTCATCAGCGCAGGGCGCACTATGAACAGCGCAGGCAGCGCATTGTATATAGGCAGGGTATTATAGCTAAATGATAAAGTACATGGAAGATATACTATATTGGACTGTAATATTCAGGGTAAATTGCTGTGTTGGCACTTTTTGCGATAAATAAGTGGGTTTTGGGATGCAATTTGGGCACTCGGTCTGTAAAAGGTTCACCATCACTGACCTAGGAGTACATACAATACAAGTCATGCCGTGACATTAGTGCTTTAACCACTTACATTGGGGACAAAAGCTGCTGGACACAGGGAGAGTTGATTGGACTTAGGTAGATGGGATGGAGCTGCAATACCAAGTGCTACCACTATACATTGGAGGGCACTCTGCACAGTATATGGTGAAGAGGCCGCAATGTGACAGCCCCTTTAAAGGGCTTCTGTCACCCCATTAAACCGTTTTTTTTTTTTCTTTACTAATAATCCCTACACTGCGATCTCATCATACATAAGCTAATTAATGATTTTCGTTCAGTAGAATTTGTTAAAAATCGATTTTTGAAATATGTAAATTACCTTGCTACCAGCAAGTAGGGCGGCTACTTGCTGGTAGCAGCCGCGTCCTCCGATGGTAATGACGCCCCCTCTGCTTGTTGATTGACAGATCCCGTCCGCTGGCCCTTTCTCTGCTGGCCCTGCCTGTTTTGATTCAATATCTGGCGCCTGCGCCGCGGCCGTACCTCTCTTCAATCTGCGCAGGCGCACTGAGAGGCGGCAACTCGCTCGGCCGCTCCATCCTCAATGCGCCTGCGCCGATGACGTCACATCTACACCCGGCGCAGGCGCATTGAGGATGGAGCGGCCAAGCGAGTTGCCGCCTCTCAGTGCGCCTGCGCAGATTGAAGAGAGGTACGGCCGCGGCGCAGGCGCCAGATATTGAATCAAAACAGGCAGGGCCAGCAGAGAAAGGGCCAGCGGACGGGATCTGTCAATCAACAAGCAGAGGGGGCGTCATTACCATCGGAGGACGCGGCTGCTACCAGCAAGTAGCCGCCCTACTTGCTGGTAGCAAGGTAATTTACATATTTCAAAAATCGATTTTTAACAAATTCTACTGAACGAAAATCATTAATTAGCTTATGTATGATGAGATCGCAGTGTAGGGATTATTAGTAAAGAAAAAAAAAAAAAAGGTTTAATGGGGTGACAGAAGCCCTTTAAACATTTGATCAGTGGGGGTGCCAGGAGTCAGACCCCAGCCAATCTGGTATTGATGCCTAAATGGACACTTGCTGGAGCATAATCTGGCAGAATAAGGGTCCATTCACACTTCCACAAATGGGTCTGCATCTGTTCCACAATAAACAGGAACGGGTGCGGACCCATTTATTCTCAATGGGGCAGGAATGGATGCGGAGAGCACACTATGTGCTCTCTGCATCCGCATTTCCGGAGCGCGGCCCTGAACTTCCGGGCCCGCGGCTCCACAAAAAAATAGAACATGTCCTATTCTTGTCTGCAATTGCGGACTAGAATAGGCAGTTCTATGGGGGGTGCCGGCCGGGTGTATTGCACCACGGACGTGTGAATGAAGTCTTAAAGCACATATTCCCACTACTCTGATAATAAAAGGTCCACTATTGTAGCTGTTTCTACTGCTCTCCCCAGCCCATATCTAGTGCTGTTAGCAATTTAAGGCCTCATTCACACGTCAGTGTTTGGTCAGTGATTTCCATCAGTGATTGTGAGCCAAAACCAGGAGTGGATCCTACACAGACATAGGGTAGAAGGGAAAGATCTGCACCTGTTCTGTGTTTTGGACCCGCACTTGGTTGTGGCTCAAAATCACTGATGGAAATCACTGATGGAAATCACTGACCAAACACTGACTGAGCGAATAAGGCCTAACATGGTCAAAACTGCTGACAGAGTCAGTTTAAAACATGACGACAACCCATTTGTGCATAAGTACATAACTCTATAAAGCCTACTATAAGTTTCAAGGATTCACCCATGTACATCCAAACATTTCTTAAAGGGGTTTTCCAGGAGTTTTAATATTGATGACCTATCCTCAGGATAGGTCATCAATATCAGATCGGCAGAGGTCCGACACCCGGCGCCCCCCACCTATCAGCTGGTTGAAGAGAAGGCCATGCTCTGTACGAGCGCAGCCTTCCCCTCATTGTTTACCTGTTCGCCGTCGACATCGCAGCAGTGAGAAGGGGTCCATTACAAGACGTCCGATTCAGTTCTGTGGGACAGCTCCTTCCTATTCAAGTGTATACTACAGAGCCGTCCATAGAAGTGAAAGGGACGGCTTGTAATTACTCCTGCTTGATGCTGGGGTTGAGACTGCGAGCAGGTAAACAATGAAGGGAAGGCTGCGCTCACACGGAGCATGGCCTTTCCTTCAAACAGCTGATCGGCGGGGGTGCCAGGTGTCGGACCTCTGCTGATCTGATATTGGTGACCTCTCTTGAGGATAGGTCATCATTATTAAAATCCCCGGGAAATCCTTTTAAGGGGGATTTCCATACTACAGATATTGATCATCTCTCCTATCCGATCAGTAGTTTTGGGCTGCTGCCGCATGGGAATTTAACAGGGTACGAAGCAGAAAGCACTATACACGGGTAAGTTTTGGTGATGACTTACTGAAACTTGGCTCCCATTCAGGGGAGCTGCAGTACCTGGGCATGGCCACTACACAGTGTACGGCGCTGTCTGCTTTTAGCGTAGACGGTGCTGCAGCAGTCCAACACAGCTGATCATGGGGGTGCTGGGTGTCAAACCCCACCGATCTGATACTGATGATCTATCCATGATCTATGTGTAGTCCGGAAAACCCAGCGCTGGTGCTGCTGTGTATTACAAAAATTCCTCAAAACTGTACTTTGTGATAAAATATTGGCGAATAGAGCAGGAAACAATATTATGATGACGAAGTTTCAAATCAGTTTGTAACACATAATGACATATTTTATGACTCAAAATGACAATACCATTGTGTTCTGCAGACTGCCATTTTTGGCAATGAATACATTATTTGGCCTAAATGCCATTCTGATACAAAATATATGTAACATAAAGTCATATTTTACAGCAAATGGGATTTTGATGACAACGCTGTGGTACAAATAGGAATTCAGCAGTTAAAACAATACAGCCATGCCTGATGATTATGTCTGGTACTTACCTGCTGGAGAAGGGGTTTGGTAGTATTTGATGTCCTCTTGTAGGTAATCTACCCAAAATTGAGAATCACTTCCCTTTCCTTCCATATCTGTGAAAATCTGCTGGGCTGCTACCTCCTGATTCTTCACCAACTGAGAATAACTTAGGATCAGCAACATTGCCAGAATATCATATTTCTACTCTACAATTCAGCACCCAGCTATCTCATGTACACGACCGTATGTATTCTGTGGTACGCAAATTGCAGATCCGCAAAATTCATATAGCATCCATATTTATTGCAGACCTATTGACTTCAGTGGGTCTGTGGTCCACATTTTGAGGCCAAGTATAGGACATGTTCTTGTATCTTTGAAGAACGGATGCCGATAGCACAAAGATCAACCATGGTCTTTCCGTATCTGTATGTCCATTCTGCAAAATGGATATTAGGTAAATTTATCAAGATTGGCACTTTGTGCGCCAGTCTTGATAGCCCCTGCGCTGCCAAAAGAGGCGCATCCTCCTGCAGTCCGTGCACCTAACCAGAAGTCTACGACAGCTCAGAGCTGCCGTAGAGTTTTGGCTTCATTTACATCAGAAATTTGGTGTAAATTAAGATAAATTTGTCTTGGCAACTGGCCACGTCCCCTTCCCCACCTTTGCCATTCCCCCTTCCAGAAAAGTGGCGAGGACAGCGAAAAAGTGGGAGATGCAACCATTTTTTTTTTTAAGTTGCACCTGCAACTTTTTAAAGCCATATTTCAGACACAAAATGATAAATCTACCCCAAACTCTGCAAAATGTGGACCAAAGACCCATGGAAGTCGATGGGTCTGCAAAAATAATGTAGACGGCACATGGACCATATCTGCTAAACGGATACGGCAAAAAATAGAACATATCTGTATGACGGACAAGGATAGCACTGGTCTATTCAGGGCACAACACGGTACAGCCATGTGCATGAGGCTTACTGATGCTGTTTTACTGATGTTTTCATTAAATTATACCTAACCTTACAACAGACTAAGTAGTACAGTGTGTGTACATGAGGAATAACACTACTTCTGGCCATTATATCACTTGTATCTATTTAGCGGTTTTCTTCTCTGTATGCTAGATCGAGGGTGACTAACTGCAGTTCACTGCACACAGAAAAAGGAAAATCTACTCCCTTTCTCTTTCACATGGAGGACCAAGTGCTGACCAGTATAGATGTGAATATAGCACTTAGGCTGAGAGAGAAACTGTCTAGCTGCAGCAGTCTCTCTGGCTGAGCATGTGGCACTAATTTCCTGCTCACTCCTCCCCCTTCCCTCTCCATAGACTTTCACATGAGAAGAGACAGGCTGCTAGGAGCCTCAGCACCAGACGTCTGGCCCTTTGGTCATTTTGTATTACTGCCATCCAGTTTTTGATTCGCTCCAAGAAACGTGGAAACCGATCCGGTTCTGAAACGCATTGTAAACTTGCACAATAAAGCATCCATAGTGCAAGATCCGGAGGAGTGCTTCCTTTCAGCAGCGCCGCTTTGTGGAATGTCAAATTCGCTCATCTCTAGACATGATGTCATCTAAGGATTCAGTCACACGTCTGTATGTGTTTCGCGGATACGCAAAACATGGACACCGGCAATGTGCGTTCCGCATTTTGCGGACCGCACATGGCCGGCACGCTCATAGAAAATGCCTTTTCTTGTCTGCAATTGCGGACAAGAATAGGTCATGTTAAATTTTTTTGCGGAACGGAAGTGTGGATCCGGAAATGAGGATGCGGACAGCACATTCTGGCCCCATTAAAAATAAATGGGTCCGCAGCTGTTCCGTAAAATTGCCGAACAGATGCGGACCCATTTTGCGGGCGTGTGAATGGACCCTAATCCTTCAGTGAGCAGCAGCCATCCAAGATGGATTTCTTATGATTTTCAGATAACAGCAATGATTTTGATATTGATCATAGTCAGCTCTGCAGCATCTGAACACATACAAGGTGCGACAGATAAACTGACACGTGCTGACGTGTATATATGGATTCTATGATCAAGGCCGGATTATTACATAGCTGTTCACAATGTGGCGCCAGGTCTTCAAATAGTGCAGGGATGGCCAACCTGCGGCTCTCCAGCTGTTGTAAAACAGCAACTCCCACCATGCCCTGATAGCTGTAGGCAGTGTGGGCATGCTGGGAGTTGTAGTTTTGCAACAGCTGGAGGGCCTTAGGTTGGCCATCCCTGAAATAGTGAATTTATGCTATTGTGTGAATCAATACTACTAATAAATCCATACTAATGAATGTATCAATGAGTCAGAAGATTATAGTAGGCCCCATATAACTGACGCCTTATACCTCTAGGCTCAGTGATGTCATCAGTTCCTCATAAGCAATCACTCAAGATGGCCGGCTCCAGCGTATGGCCGGGATACATCTGTGAACAACTTGTGTCCAAATATCTGAAATGAAACATACTTACAGCAATCGCCATCAAACACAATACCAGCACCCACTGTGCGGACATGTCTGCCACTACTACTGTCACCAACTGTCACCACCAACCAACTGACCCCGCTGGAGGGGCGGAGCTATAGTCATGTGACAACAGCTAAAACACTTTATACACAGCAAATACTGACATGCCATATAGGTCAATATCAGTACTGTGCGACCTTCTTATCACCATCAGTGTTTTCTGTATAGTGCAGATACAATTAGGATGTGATATACATGTATTGTAAAGGAGATTTTAGATATTTATATTGGATATAAAATATGGGTTCAGAAATATAGATCTAGGGGCACATTTATTAGGAATGGCATTTTAGTCTTAATAAGCCCTATACCAGGCGGTGGATCTGTCGAAGAGGCGCCGGTCTCTACATAACTTCGGCAGATCCACCGGCGCTTTTAAATGTAAGCCAGCTTCAGAGCGGTCTTACATTTAGACCATTTTCTACACTTAAAACAAGGTGTAGAAAATGGTAAATCTCCCCCACCTCCATGTCACCCCCACTTTTTTAGACCTGGCGTGAGCGGGGAGACCTTTGCGCTGCAATCTGCGCCAGAAATATGCCTAATTTTGTTTTTCTTTTAGAAATGACCCCCTAGATCTAGAAATATAGACTAGACTGAAGGGTCTTCACCTATCCACTAGATAGTTGACTAATGTTAGATTGGTGAGGGTCTGACTTCTAGGAACCCATCAATCATTAGGATATGAGAGTCTATTCCCTGCCCCCTCCCTCTTTCCCAGTCACAGCTGCAGCGGGAAGACTTTGAAGGCAGCGACGGTGGAGCATATGCGCTGCCGCTCCTGTTACAGTCTATGGGGAGAACCACTGGGTCAAAGTTTATTGAGTATGGAAGGACTATGGATCCCAAATGTGAATAAGGCCTAAGAATAACAATCTTCAGGCGATAATTTTTATGGATGAAAGTTGGACTTTTTTTTAACATTATAAAGTAGTCACCAGGACAGATCCCCAAAAAGGGGCAAAAACACTAGATCAGCTGACTATCTTACCTGAGATCCTTACTCTCCCCTTATGGAAGATGTCAGGGAAAAGAAGGACCAGGCATGTTGCTTTCCCTGACAGAAGTGTCCCCAATATTTACAATGCACTCGGAAAGTCTTCGGAGCCTTTTCACATTTTGTTATGTTGTGGCCTTGTGCTAAAATATTTGAAAAAAATCAAGTTTTTCCCCACCAATCTGCGCTCAATACTCCATAAAGTAAAGTCGGACCGAGGGCTATAGCCTTGGTGGATTTGTAGGGGATCGGGAAGGAGTAATGGGGTTTATGAGAGGAGTGTGGTCGGTAAGAGGGGCCATTTTGTGAGGAGAAACAACTGGAGAAACAAATGTGCTCACCGGAGATGAAGGCCTTGCTGGCAGAGTTATGGGCGGCATCAGCGGAGCGTGGCGAGGGATGGCTCCAGGAGCGGGTGCAGGAGCTGCTGAGAGGGACGGCGGAGGTGCCTGTCTTGCCTCCGCCCACGGCGTCCCAGCCACGGCGGTCTATCCCGCCGGTGCGCCTTAGCTCGTATAGCTCGGGCTCAGCGCCAGAGACGGAGCCCCAACAGGGACCCTCCACGCCTGCATGCAGCGGGCCCTGTTCCTCTCTGCACGCCCAGGCGTGGGAGGAATCCGGTTAGTAGGCGGAGCAGTCACGCATGCCGTGCCAGGTCTGCCCAGCCAGTGACGCAGCTCAGGGAGTCGGGAGCAGGTTCGGCGGGCCCAGTCATGGGAGAAGTGGCTGTGGCCCCTCGGCACACAGGAGTAGGAGAAGATAGTGGAGCTGCTGCGGGCCGCGTGGCAGGAGGCAGCAGGCTCTTGTCCAGGATCACTGGGATGCAAGAGGGGGTTGTCTCCGCCTCCCCTGAAGATGCAGGAGAAGACGTGCCGGCCGACGTCCCTGCCTCCAGCCTAGTCAGGGGACACCAGGAGGATCTGCACAGAGAACCGGTCGGGAAGCATTATCTGCGGCTGGTGGGGTCACAGCACCCATGCAGCCAGGTGAGCAGCAGTGGGGACCTTTAGTGCAGTGGGGCGCTAGCTTAGCTGCGGGGGGAGGGGGGCCCCAGACAGAACTGAGTAAAGGTTTGGGGCAGTTGTTTGGGGGGGGTTAGCCGGTTTGTTAGCAGGATGGGGCATGGGGGGGCGTCCCCGTGGCCGGCGTGGGGTGTTGGGGGGGGCTCTGGTGTCGTTGGGGGCGCTGGGCCGGCGGTGTCGGGTGTGCGGGCCAGCACGGTGTCGGTTCAGATGCAGACGGGGTGCTCAGGGCAGGAAGATGCTACGCGGTTGAATGACAGGGCGAAGGGGGAGGTATATGTATGTTTTGAGGGTCCCCTGGGGGCGCATCTTAAGCAGGAGGTGAGGGACAAAATATGGAAAGGGGAGTACGTAGATATTTTTTCCTTGCTCCCTTTTGAGAAATTTTACTTAGATAAAGTTCAGAAGGACAGGAGCAAGAAGGAGGAAAAGCGCAGGCATGGGCTTATACCAAGGTCGTTTGCAAACTGGTTACAGACGTTTGCGATACTGGCGAGCGTAATAGGGGAAAAAGAGCCGGAATGTTGCTCCTCTCTTTTTTGTTACCTGGATGCTATTGGGGAAGCGTATAGGGTATATGGGGGTTTAGCGTGGCTGCGATATGATGAACAATTCAGGCAGTGGAAGGTAGTGCGTCCGGGTATCAGATGGGATCACAAGGATATTGCCTTGTGGTTAAAAGTGATGGCACGGGTTAGATCAGGGCAGTCCTTTCGGGGGGAGGCCGGGGGCGGAGGGCAGTCGGGTTTTGCGGAAGCTTTCACAAAAGGACTGAGGGTGGATGTAAGTTTGGGGCCAAGTGCAAGTTTAAGCATGAGTGCTCCAACTGCGGGGACTTGCACGGGGTGGCACAGTGTTTTAGGAGAGGCATGCAAAAGGGCGGAGAGGGGTCTGGAGACGCCGGTTCGTCTGGAAAAGATGGAGCCGTATCTCGATAGGTATCCTGACAGGAAGGCCGCAGAGATGCTAGGGGAGGGATTTGCGTTGGGTTTTCGGATCCCGTTTGTTCCGTCTGGCGCTAGATTAGTTACAAAAAATTTGCGTTCGGCAATTGAGCACCCGGCGGTAGTTATGCAAAAGTTGGAAAAGGAGGTTAGACTAGGTAGGATGGCTGGCCCTTTTGCGGGGTCCACCCTTGTTGGATTTGCGTGTCTCCCCGTTAGGGGTGGTCCCAAAAAAGGAGGTCAATAAATTCTGGTTGATTTACCACCTGTCCTTCCCTAAGGGAACGTCGGTTAACGATGGCATTGACCCGGCCTTATGCTCGGTTGTCTATACCTCGTTTGACGCGGCAGTGGCATGGGTGAGGCGGTTCGGTCGGGGAGCGCTAATGGTAAAGACCGATATCGAGGCGGGGGTTTAGGCTTTTGCCGGTACATCCTGATAGTTTGCACCTATTGGGCTGTTGTTGGAATGTTTCTTTTTTGTGGATCGGCTGTTCATTGTCTTGCGCATATTTTGAGATGTTAAGTTCTTTTTTGGAATGGGCGGTTAGGGATTCGTCTGGGTGTGATTCTGTTATCCACTACCTGGACGATTTTTTTGAGGGTTGAGGGTTTGTTCGGTTTTGTTGCATACGTTAGAGGGGTTGTTCGGGTTGTTTGAGGTTCCTTTAACTAGGGAGAAGACGGTGGGCCCTACGACTAAATTGAGCTTTCTCGAGATAGAAATTGATTCTGAGCGCATGGAATGTAGGCTTCCTCTGGATAAGTTAGTGGACTTGAAAAAGGAAGTGGCACGGGCAGGGCGGTTGCAAAAAATTCAGTTGCGGGAGCTTCAGTCGCTTCTGGGAAAGCTTAATTTTGCGTGTCGAATTATGCCCATGGGCAGGATTTTCAGCAGATGGTTGGCGGGGGCGACAGCAGGGGTTCAGGCGCCCCATCATTTGGGGTGGGAGCTAAAGGGGGACTTGTTGGTTTGGAGTACATTTCTGGGAAAATATAATGGTCGTTCCTTGTTCATGGACGAGATGGTGAATTAGTTTGATTTTGACCTGTTTTCAGATGCGGCAGGTTGTTGTGGTTTTGGGATTTATTGTGCGGAGGAATGGTGTGCAGGGAGGTGGCCGGACAGTTGATTTCTGAGGGGTTGGTTTAAAAATTTGGCGTGATGTTGTGGGGGCGGGTTTTTAGGAATGAGAAAATCCGGTTCCACTGCGACAACCTAGGGGTATTTCAGGCGATTAATGGTTTGTCGGCCTCTTCATCATTGGTAGTTCGGCTATTGCAGAAGTTGGTGTTGGAGTGTTTGTCAATTAACGCATGGGTGGTGGCGGTTCATGTACCTGGGGTTGACAACTGCATTGCTGATGCTCTCTCTCGTTCGCAGTGGGACCGTTTCCGTCAGCTGGCTCCGGGGGCAGCGGAAGTGGGGCTGGAGTGTCCAACCTGTCTTTGGGAAGTGCTGGAGTTACAGTGACGGGTCTTATCTGGTCTTCACTGGCGCCTGGTACGTGGGAGCTGTATTCGAAAGCTTGGGATCGGTGGGAGGAGTGGACGGGTAGCTTAGGGGCTGGGGAGGGAGATTGGGAGATTGCTCTGCTGTTGCTTATAGGCCACTGTAGGGATGAGGGTTGGTCTGTCGCGAAAATGAATGGTTGTATGGCGGGGTTAGCATTTGGTTTTCGGGTAAGAAAGATGATGGATTTAACAAAGTCGTTCTTGGTAGCGAGGGCTTTGAAGGTTTGGCGCCAGGAAAAGGGGGGAGGTGATGATCGGCGGCCTGTATCTTTCGCATTACCGTTGCAGTTAGGTAAGCAGTTGGACGGGGTCTGTAGTTCACTGAGGGAGGCACGGTTATTTGGCTTGGCTTTCTTGTTGGCGTTTTTTGGGGCGTTGCGGTTGTGGGAGTTAGTTTGTCCTGTTCATAGAGTAGGAGGCTTATTGAGAGATGATGTTGATGTTTTTTCGGACAGGGTAGAATTCGTTATTAGACAGTCTAAAACGGATGTGGAAGGGAGAGGTCGCAGAGTAGTGTTGTTTGAGATCCCAGACTGTTTAATGTGTCCGATGCGTTGCATGAGGGCATATTGTCCGGACGTGGGAACGGTGTTGTCTCCATTGTTGGTTCATCAGGATGGGTCGTTTCTCTTGTGTTATCAGTTTACAGCTGTGTTTAGACGGTGCTTAGGTCAAATAGGAATGGGGTGGAAGGGGTACTCGGGCCATTTGTTTAGAATAGGGGGACGACATTATCAGGAGGATAGGGAGGTGGGAATCCGGCCAGAGTGGTTGTGAGGTGGGGGAGTGATTTTACGGTTGTTCAGATATGTTTATTTATCTATGGTGGTGGCGTGCGGGTTTACTCCTGGTATTTTTCTGTGTTTTCTCGCTTCAGGTTCGGAGCCGGCGTTGATTTGGGCTCAAGGGCACTCATATGTTTTTTGGGGTGCTCTCAGGGCAGCGGTCAGGCCAGATGGTCAGCAGCTTGGTTTTGCTCGGGAAGTGGCGGTGGTGAGATGGATAGGTTGGCGGGGCATGATATGGAGCAGGGTTTTACCGGAATTTTACAGGTATCTCAAGCAAGATAGGGCCCCGAACGTATTAGTCTTGCATGTGGGAGGTAATGATTTTGCTGCCCGGCCATTTAGGGAGCTTGTACGGGACGTGAAATTTGACTTGCTGCGGTTATGGGCGATGTTTCCAAAAATGGTAACGGTCTGGTCAGACATCGTTCTGAGAACGGTGTGGCGAGGGGCGCGTTCAGTTGACGATATCAACAAGGCCAGAGTGAAAGTTAATAGGGCCATTAGCAGGTTTATGTCTAGGAATAGGGCCTTGTCAATTCGACACAAGGAGCTTGAGAAAGGGGTTAGGGGGTTTTGGCGTAGTGACGGGGTACATCTCAATGCTCTGGGTTTAGACATGTGGTGCTTAGCGTTGCAGGAGGGAATGGAGATTGCTGTGCGTGTGTGGAGGGACGCACAGGCTTAAAGGGAACCTGTCAGCAGGATTTTGTGTATAGAGCTGAGGATATGGGTTGCTAGATGGCCGCTAGCACATCCACAATACCCAGTCCTCATAGCTCTGTGTGCTTTTATTGTGTAAAAAAACAATTTGATACAGGGACAGGACTCATCTCAGGTTAATTTGCATATGTATCAAATCGTTTTTTTTACACAATAAAAGCACACAGAGCTATGGGGACTGGGTATTGCAGATGTGCTAGCGGCCATCTAGCAACCCATGTCCTCAGTTCTATACACAAAATCCCGGTGACAGGTTCCCTTTAAGGGGGCAATCCGGTGCATCTGTGGTGGTGGGAGGTCCTTGGAGTTGGTGAGTTTATCAGGTGATGAGGATGGGAGGGCCCCACGGTGGGGGCTGGACTCCCATTGTTTCGCGGCTGTGGCTGAATTGTTGGGGTGAGACAGCAGGGGTACCTCAGAGCCAGCGGTCAACGGCTGGAGGTAAGTTGGCTCGCCCCGATATGGTTATTCAGTGGTTTTGGGGCTTCAGGGACCTCCCCCTCGGTGACTGAACATTTGGTACAGGTTAAAAATGTTGTTATAAAGAAAAGGTTATTTTTGTATGTTTGTTAATAAAAGGCTGCTGTGGCCATATTAATCCAAAATGTGGTGTCTGTGTCATTATTGAATTAAGGTGGGAATTTAGGAATGTAAGGGGGTGGGTAAGTTAGGGTTAATGGGGGGAAGGGTCGAGTGAACATAACCAGTACCCCCGTCATGACAAAGAGAAAACAGAATATTCAAAATCTTTGATAATTTAAAGGAAAATCTAAAATGTTGCATGGACATACAGTAAGCATATAAACCCTTTACTCAAGTACTTAGTTGAAGCACCTTTGGCAGTGATTACAGCCTCCAGTCTTCTTGGGTATGATGCCACAAGGTTTGCACACCTGGATCTGGAGATTTTCTGCCATTCTTCTCTGCAGATCCTGTCAAGCTCTGTCAGGTTAGATTTAGACCGTCGGCAGACAGCCATCTTTAAGTCTATCCAGAGATATTTGCTTGGTCTCAAATCAGGGCTCTGGCTGGGCCACTCAAGAACATTCACAGAGTTGTCCCTAAGCCAATCCTGTATTGTCTTGACTGTGTGCTTAGGGTCATTGTCTTATTGGAACGTAACCCTTTGGCCTATTCTGAGGTCCAGAGCACTCTGAATCAGGTTTTCATTAAGAATATCTCTGTACTTTGCTCCATTCAGTTTTCCCTCAACCCTGGCCAGTCGCCCTATCCCAGCCTCTAAACCTCCCCCCCCCCCCCTTTCCCCCACAGCACAATGCTGCCACCGCCATGCTTCACTGTAGGGATGATATTGGGTAGATGATAAGCTGTGCCTGGTTTCCTCCAGACATGATGCTTAGAATTGAGTCCAAAAAGTTCAATCTTGGCTTCATCAGACCAGAGAATCTAGTTTTTCACAGTCTGAGAGTCCTTTCAGGTTTTTTTTGTTTTTGTTTTTTTTGCAAATTCGAGGTGCGCTTTTATGCATCTTTTACTGAGGAAAGACTTCTTTCTGGCCACTCTGCCCTAAAGCTCAGATTGGTGGAGTGCTGCAGTGATGGTTGACCTTCTGCACACAGGATCTTTGGAGCTCAGCCAAAGTGACCATTGGGTTCCTGGTCACCTCTCTTACCAAAGCCCTTCTCCCTCAATTGATTAGTTTGATGGGAAGGACAGCCCTAACAAGAGTCCTGGTTATTCCCAACGTCTTTCATTTAAGAATTATGGAGGCTACTGTACTCTTAGGAACTTTCAGTCCAGCAGAAATTGTTGTACCCTTCCCCAGATCTGTACCTCAACACAATCTTGTCTCAGAGCTTTACAGGCAGTTCTTTCAAGGCCCGCAGCCTATCAGAGGCCGGTTCAAGCGGCGCGATGACATCATCACGCCGCATGAGCCGTACAGCGCGGGACACAGGCGAGAAGAGCACCACGGGGGCATTATATAGGGGCATTTAATACTGGCACCAATTTTGGTGCCACTATGGGGAAGGGGGGAGAGAAGCATTATGAGGGCATCTATGTGGGGCAGTCTATAGGGACATTTTATACTGGCACATATGAAGGGCACTATGGGGATGGGGGAGGAGCACTTGGGGGCATCTTCTGGGGGAACTATATAGGACGGGGAGAAGCACTATGGGGGCATCTTCCGTGGGGAGTATTTTATACTGGCACAAATTATAGGGGCACTACGGGCACCTTAGCTCAACTGGGGACACTAAGTGTTTTTTGTAGTGTCACACAGTACGGATCATTTGATCACATGAGGGCACTCTGGGGACATTGGCTCTAGTGGGGGCACTAAGACGAAGTTTTTTGTTTTTTTTTACTGCCACACAACAGGGCATTTTTTGTACTGGTGCACATTATAAGGGGGCTTTATTACAACTGGGGGACTATGGGAGCATTATTACTTCTGGGACACAATTACTGTTGGAGGCACTGTAGGAGCACTATTACTACTAAGTGCACATTGGCACAGTATTATCACTATTGTTGGGATTTTGGGGAGCACTATTACTGTGGGGGCACCCTGGCACAGTATCAGCTTAGCACAGTTATTTTTGGGGGACATTATGGTTACACTATTAGTGTCAGGGGCACAATTTGCTGGGTGCAATTATATTTTAGAGCATTGTGTTCCAATAATTATTGAAGGGGGAGCTATCTGTGTGTAACTAGTATTTTCAGGGGGTTTATCTGTTTCTACAGTATCGTTTTGGGGGGCACAGCATCTCAGTATTGGGGGTGCATGATGGGATGTTGAGAAGGTGGGAGGAAAAGTAGGAAACTAAGATGTCTGTCTGTCAAACTTTGCAGAGATGAGAGATGGCTGAAAGAAATCATCATGGCGGTCTGATCTGAATGGAGAAGATGAAGAAAGAGAACATCTACTTCAAAGGAGACATCACTGGATGTAAGAGGTATGTGGCGCTGTATTAGGCTGCCTTCACATCTGCGAAAGTGATTCTGGCAGGCTGTTCTAGTTGAGAACAGCCTGCCGGAATTTACTGCATCCGGCACTGCTTTAACTTTGATTTCTTTCAACATATTTTTTGTTATATGGCTAAAAAAAATATTGCTTTGGAGATGACACCAGCCCTAGCAACGCAACTGGGCCTCGCTCTGTATCCCACCCGACCCCGCTGCAGTACAATTATTGGCTTCCGCGGCTGGCGGGTGGCCTAATCGGACTAATGGAAAAGCCGCAGCGGGACCCGCGGCTGCTCTGAGCGCCCCTCTCTAAGAGAGCAATGGCTGCTGGGGCTCGGAGCATGCAGCCGCACAGGCATGTCTTCTGAACGTTGCCAGCCCCGCCCCCAGAGCGCTGCACAGCCACGCAGGGGATAAGAAGAAGAAGCCAGGGCCCTCACTTCAGTCCGTGTCTGGCTGCCACCCACAGACAGACAGTGGTGCCCGACCAGTGAATATAAGCTCAAAAGAGTATTTATTTTCCCTTAAAACAATGCTGACAAATGTATTGCACATTTAATAGACAGAGTAAGGATACTATACCAAGTGTTTTTGTTTGTAGTTGATCTTTATTATCGCTTGCATATCTTGTGTTCGTTGAGGCCTCATGTTCAAGTTTCGCCTAAGGCCTCACAAAGTCTAGAGCCGCCTGGAAAGAGTCGGACTACGGAAAGCTAAGTTGCAGCCTACAGCAGAAAGGAAAAATTTCCGTATAATTCAGCCAGCATAGCAGAGCTGATTGCGTTTGCCAGTCAAAAGTTAAGCCAAAGTCTGCTGATAACCAATATAACGTTCGGAAGATTGTTTCCTGATGCAAGTTTATTCGAGTAAGGCCTCTTGCACACAAACTTATGCCCTCCGAGACATATGTCCCAGAGCGGCATAGATCGTGCGCACGGGAGCGCGCAGCATCATAGGTTACTATGATGCTGTGCACATCGGCCCACCCGTGGGGCTATTGTCGCGCACTCATATGATCTTATGAGTGCAGGACATAGTAACCTATGATGCTGTGCCCTCCCGTGCGCACGATGTATGCCGCTCCGGTACATATGGCCCGCTCACGGACTTTATGTCTCGGAGGGCATACGGTCGTGTGCATGAGCCCTAAAACTGTTAAATACTTCAACACCAGTCTGTACTCAATTTATTCTGCAAATCCCTCAACTGTTAACCATTTCATCACTGCTTCGGACGACCATGCTTGGGATTCCGGATATCCAGGTAGGAGCACCGTGACAAGTGCAAAGCCACACCTAAAGGGACACTATAGGCAACCCTTACACCACTCTGGCATTCCTACACCTGGGTTCCACTATCACCTTCTACATAGGGGGACATAGTCCCTCGTTGCTGAAATGCAACTGGCGTCACAACAAAATCTCAAAAAATCACATAACACCGTAGAAGAGACCGGCCAGTTGCACACTTTATCCAGAAAATACAACATGCCTGATCATTTTTTCCCCTGACATCTTCCATCTGAAGACTTTCCAAATGCATTGCATGTAGGAGATAGGAGTGATGGCATTTGGCTGAGTGGTTAGGAATTGATCCCCTACCATTACCAATGAGGTTTTAGTTTTAGCTTAAAATGAGGAGCCCCCTCTCTCCTAGCTTTTTTCATACTTTATCTCCATCTCATACTTATTTACAGTTATTGTTTGTATAGTACTAATGTAGTACACAATTCCATAAAAAAGAAGCAATTTTAGAATGAAAATCTCCCATAGTTTTGTGTCCACATATACTATGCAGATATATAGGTCTCCATAGTAACAGACAACAAACCCTTTGTAGTCTGATCCTGCAGTCATATTCTCTTTAATCTCTTCTTTATTTCTTGCTAATCTACCGAATATATGTTAGCATCATAGCAGGGGATAGAAGTAAAGGAGCATCATGCTTCCTAACAGTCCCATTTCCCGCAGGACAGTCCCGGATTTGGGTGTCTGTCCTGTGGTACTGGGAATGTCTCATTTTTGTCTCTGTGTACAACAGCTCCCTGCTCCACCATTCACCCTGTGCTCTCCTCAGCAGGTGCTGTGGTAACATCATCGCGACTGTGGGGCTGAATAATAGAGCGCACAGGCTGAGGAATGCTGATCATCCCCTGGCTGGCCTGGGCACACTTCAGCTCAGTGCAGCAGGTGTAACACCCCAGAGTGGTGTTACCAATCCTGCACCCTGCTACTGTCTTTAATGGGCTAATATAAGGTCATCTTATGTATGTCTGTCCAGGTCCTATACACTGTGCATTCCTAATCTGTTTGCAACTGTTATGTTCATGTAATATGCCTGGTTCACCAGCAGGTGGCAGCAAACATAGCAGTGCTGTACTTAGATAGAATAGAGCTTTCCATTCCATTTTAACCCCCCTCTGGAGGGAAATTGACTAGTCCTACTTCCTGCAGGAAAGGTGGGGACCAGTTAGTTCCAGTTTAGGTCTTTCCTAGACAGGGGAAGGGTGTGCAGAGGGGCACGTCTCTGCTGGACCTGCCCACTCCAGCCAGAGCACCTTAAATGGGTTGTCCGGGTTCAGAGCTTAACCCGGACATACCCTTATTTTCACCCAGGCAGTACCCCTGATCTTGGTATCGGAGCATCTCATGCACCGATGGGCTCCTTTGCCCTGCGCTAGATCGTGCTGAGCAAAGGCTCTTTTGTTTACAATAATACCCTGCTGTACGGAATCTTCCGCCCGGCAGTGTGTTCGGTGACATCATCAGATCAGATAGGCATGCTTTAGCGCTGCCGTAGTCGTTTTACTGGCTAGGGCAGCTCTACGGCCCGCCCATCAGTGCCGGTGAAGTCACTGGGCTTCCTAGCAGCCCCCCGGAGAGCCTGGTATGTCACCGGAGCTTTTGAAAATGCCTTTGCCCTGCGCAATTTAGCGCAGGGCAAAGGAGAGCATCGGAGCATGAACTACTTCAATGCTCAAGTCAGGGGGGCTGCCGGGGTGAAAATGGTGGTATGTCCAGGTTCAGCTCTGAACCCCGACAACCTCTTTAAGCTCTGCTGGCCATGGAGGCCAAAGCTTGAAGCCTCAGGGGCCAGGAAAGTTCCCTGGCATAACCTAGAGTCAGACTACACAGAAGAAGTGCAGCGTAAAGAAGAAGCCAAGTTATCCAGTCAGCTCATTAGTACAGCAGAGAGAGAAAGACATAACAGAGTTGAGTTTGCCTGCCAGTGCTTTGCAGTGTTTAATGCTAAAGCCTGCTGGAACCAAGACAAAGCTTGTAAACCGTGGGAAGAAACGTTTATGCAAGTAAAGCTGCTGTTGAACTTCAAGTTAATTCTTCAAATCCCTCAGTTATTGCGCCCCCCCCCCCCCCCCCCCCCTATTTATTGCTTTGGAGCCAAAGCCTGGGGTCCAGCGGTATCCAGGTAGGAGCACCATGACACATAAAGAAACAGATAGGCCGCACTATACCACTCGGCATTCCTACACCTGGGAGGGCCCTGGGGGGAGGTGCCCGTTGCACAGGTGCGATGATGTCTGGGAAGAGCAGTATGAGCTCCATTCACTGGGAAAACAGGGGTAGGTGAGTGTTGTGTTTTTCTATTATATACAAAATACAGGCTGTAAGGGATCTACACTATTGTCTGGTGGCACTAAGGAGACATTCTGCCGTGTGGTGGCATATCTACTGTGTAGGGGCACTTAGGGGGCATATCTATTGTGTGGGGGTAATCATGGGGCACATCTACTGTGTTGTTACTGTAAGGGGGCAATCAGAGGGAATAACTGTTGTGTGAGGGCACTGAGGGTGCATAACTACTGTGTAGGGGCACTAAAGGAGATTATCTTTTGTGTGGGGGCACTAAGTGGGTGTAACAACTATATGGGTGGGGCAGCATGGTGGCTCAGTGGTTAGCACTGATGCCTTGCAGCATTGAGGTCCTAGGTTTGAATCTGACCAAGGACAACATCTGCATGGGGTTTTTGTGGGTTCCCTCAGAGTTTTCTATACAATAGATAATGGGAGAAAAGAAGAAATGAATCGCATCTCCACTGCTAATGCTATGATCTCATCCCTGCATTTCTGCAGGAGACAGCACTAAATAGTGCATGTGTACCACCTCTATGCTACATGCTAAATGAGGCATTAGTGTACATTTTGATCAAAAGGCATAAGCCCACTCACCACGCCAAGGTTGCCCCTATGAGTGGGTCCTAACCTAACATTGCCGCGGCGCTGCCTGGCGACCACCGATGCTGTAGGTGCCATCCCGGCCGGCGGTGGGGCCCAGCAGCCAAGCAGCACGCCTGCTGCCTGACCGTGCCAAACCTAGCTCTGGGCCCCACCACCTCAGAGTTTTCTCTTATTCCTCAATGGGGACAACAAGTGATGATAATGTCTGTAAAGCGCTGCAGAATATGTCAGCGCTATATAAGTGAGTACAATAAATAAACATTGTGTGAGACACTAAAGAGGCATATTCCTGTGAAGAGGGCACTAAATGGGGTAACTACCGTGTGGGGGCACTAAGGGCTCTTTCACACCTGCGTTATTGTCTTCCGGCATAGAGTTCCGTCGTCGGGGCTCTATGCCGGAAGAATCCTGATCAGTTTTATCCTAATGCATTCTGAATGGAGAGAAATCCGTTCAGGATGCATCAGGATGTCTTCAGTTCAGGACCGGCCAAAAATCCTGAACACTTGCCGCAAGGCCGGATCCGGAATTAATGCCCATTGAAAGGCATTCATCCGGATCCGGCCTTAAGCTAAACGTCGTTTCGGCGCATTGCCGGATCCGATGTTTAGCTTTTTCTGAATAGTTACCATGGCTGCCGGGACGCTAAAGTCCTGTTTGCCATGGTAAAGTGTAGTGGGGAGCGGGGAGCAGCATACTTACCATCCGTGCGGCTCCAGGGGCGCTCCAGAGTGACGTCAGGGCGCCCCACGTGCATGGATGACGTGATCGCATGGCACGTCATCCATGCGCATGGGGCGCTCTGACGTCATTCTGGAGCGCCCCGGGAGCCGCGCGGACTGTAAGTATACCGCTCCCCCGCTCCCCACTACTACTATGGCAATGGGACTTTAATAGCGTCCTGGCTGCCATAGTAACTACTGAAAGCATTTTGAAGACGGATCTGTCTTCAAATGCTTTCAGTTCACTTGCGTTTTTCCGGATCCAGCGTGTAATTCCGGCAAATGGAGTACACACCGGATCCGGACAACGCAAGTGTGAAAGAGCCCTAAAGTGGCATAACTATTGTGAAAGGGGCACCAAGTCAGAGTAACTACCGTGTAGGTGTACTAAGTGGACGTAACTTCCGTGTGGGGACCCCAAGTGGATGTAAGTACTGTGTGCAGGCATAATACAGACACATAAATGAGCTCTAATGCTATATAGTAGCACATGCCGGGTTGGATCATGTGATTTGAAATTAGTCACATGACACAGAGATGCCGAGCAACTGCCTCACTGCTGCAGCTGTCACCGGTCTCCTGGAGCCGCCATTACCAGACATGTCTGCTCGGCTGCTTCTTGTAGTGATTTCTCTGACAGTAAGCGGTGGTGCTTTACAATCTCTTCACTTGTGTAACCAGAAGATACAATCCTAATCTTTTAGGGGCTTCCCTGAGGATAGGCCATCCATGTCTGATGGAGGGGGTAGCATTCACTGTAACTGCCACTGACTCGCACACGGACATCATCGTGTCCGGTACTACAGTGAAATGGCTGTCAATTAGTAAAAGAAGCCTTTAGCCCTCATTCAGGAGAGGTAAGTACGCTGTTGGCAGACACCTCTGATGGCTACTCATCTCCAGAGGTACCAAAGGATCAGGCAAATAAGGTTCATCTACCCCAAGCCATCCATCTTCCTACATCATCTGTCAGGGAAGGATCATCATACCGCTATATATACTACATAGTCATCTGATCCCATTCTGCCAAAATCGTCTAGTACGGCTGACATCTCTCTTATGTGAATGGGGGCCTTAAAGAGAAACTGTTTCTATTTTTGACTATTGTCTATTTTTGTAATGGAGTAATCTATCAATTAATCCAACCCCCAGTGCCACCAGCTGGCCCCCCAGTGCCACCAGCTGGCCCCCCCAGTGCCACTAGCTCCCCTTCCTAGCCATGTCCCCAGCGCTAGTGAAATAAAACTTAACTCTCCTGTAGGTGCGCCACTCCACAGCTCATCCTCTTCTCCTCTGCGCGCTGCACTGTCGTCCTGACGTTCACTATGTCCTGACGATGTGTCAGGAGGAAACTGCAGCGCGGTGCGGGCCGGTGACCACGGAGCGGTGAGTAACAGCAAGCGCTTCATTTACGCTCCGTGGTCACATGACACAAACAAATCCTCTATGCAAAGAATTTGCATCAAGGATTTCTTTGTGTCGAATTACTCAATTCAATCGAGTAATCGTTTCAGTCCTATCAGCATGACAATTCAGTGTAACCTACAGGCACCATGTTATAGAGCAGGAGGAGCTGAGCTGATAAGTCGTTTTTATGGGAAAAGATTCTGTATAAATTGTGTTTTACTCATTAAAATTCCTGCTCATTCTGAACTTTTTTGTGTCAAGAAGGCGGTCCTAATCAGTGATTGACAGCTATCTCTGTATACACAGTCATAGAGGGAAGGCTGTCACAGATAGGCCAATCCCCTTGACTTCAAAGTTCAGAATGAATATGGATATTAATGAACAAAATGCAAGTTTTACTGAATCTTTTCTTATAAAACTACATATCAATCTGCTCAGCTCCTCCTGCTCTATAACATGCTGCCTGCAGCTCAAAAACCATGTTCAACGTGACAGGTTCCCTTTAAGGCATCTAGGGAATGGAGGTCTCACAAATGGTGGGTATAGCTTCCTCTCTGCCACATAAGAAGACATCATTATTATATATGGTAGGTCGGGCATTGTTTCAGATTTTGCAGTACAGACAAGTTACACGTCTGGTTGTAGAGGAGGTGCTATGGCTTTAAATAGGTAATTAAATTAAAATCCGAAATGTATTAGGATGGCATAAAAAACAGATGTGGTACGTATATATAATTTCTCTACAGCTGTAATCATATACCTCTATTAGGTGGTGAAAAGTCACGCCTTGCAGTTTGGAGGTGATCTTGATATTGTGGAAGGTGAAGCAGAAGGAAGTCCTCAGTGGAATGAGAGTCAACATGAAGACCGTGAACGACAGCCGTATACAACAGGTACATACACCCTCAAAAATCAGACCCTATTCCTTATACACTCAATATAGGGTTAAGTCTGTGCAATCTGCACATGGACCTTCAGATTGAAATATTGATGTATTTACTAATTTATTCTAAAGTAACGACCATCTATGCAAGAGCCAGTTATGTAAATGTAGAAACAAGAACGCTCCTAAAGGGAGGGAACACCCCGGCGGAGCTTAGGAGCAGTAATATTGGTACTTACAAAGTGAAATTAAACACATACAAAGTAAATTTTCAGTTTTACTTTGGGTTCATCTAGTCATCAATGGTCATTATAATTATTACAATAAAACAACTATCTGCTTACATACTTTATTTCCAATAACTTCATTAAAGGGATTGTCCCTCAAAAGACAGCCCTCCGGGTGGCCCGCTGATTGATGAAGGTTTGCCTAAACTCACGGGGGACAATTTATCATGGACTTTGTGCCAGAAAATGGGTGTAAAAATTTCTCAACATTTTTCCAAATGCATCATTAGCAGAAAAAAAAATATGTTATGGCTTTTTGGGTTTTTAGAATGCTCATGACATTTTTTAGGTGGGCGAGCCCTTCCACAGCCCAACAGGTTTTCTACAATATAGGCCAGAATTGGTGTCAATTAAAGCACTAACCTGCACTAGTGTAAAGGTGCACCAGGGCAGGATGCGCCAAATTCATTAACAGACCTATGCCTCGTAATACATTTGTTACATCTTTCTCCAACCAAGTTAGAATTAAGCCCTATTTACAAGACTGCAGATGTCAGAGGGTACATCCATAGCAACCAGTGTGTCTAAAATCTAAAATAAAATTGAAAAGTTACACAATTGTAAGTTAAAGGGGTTCTCCAGGCTACATATATTGATGGCCTCTGTTTAGGATATGTCATCAATATCAGATCGGCGGCGATCTAGCACCCTCACCAATCAGCTTTTTCGAGCTGTTGCAGTACGGAAAGTTAACAGTTTTTGAACGGAAGCAAACAGCTCCATGCACCGTGTAGTTTCTGGGGTCAGGGTACTGTAGCTCAGCTCAGCTCCTATTCACTAATGGGAGCTGAGTGGCAGTACCCTGGAATGGCCACTACACGGTGTAAGGAGCTGTCTGCTTCCAGCTCTGTACACAATACAGTGTCGGTTGCTGTGGCAACCTGAAACAGCTAATCAGTGGTAGTGCCGGGTGTTGGATCTCCACAAATTTGAAGGATAGGCCATTAATATCTGAACCCAGGAATAAGCAATGGGACGGAGAAAATGGGGGGGAAAATAAAGAAAACAGAAAAAAGAAGAATGAAAAACAGAAAAAAGAAGAAAAAAGAAAAGTAAAAGAAAGAAGAGAAACCCCCCAAAGCCACCACCCACAACCTGATCAGGAAAGCCAATAACAATGTGACCAAAATTTGCCGCAATATTATGTGCAATACATACCACAGGACATGATTGGGGGTGTACAGAGCAGCGCAAGTCAGCAAAAATACCCCGACGCGCGTTTCGCCTCTGTTTTGTCAGTAGGTAGTGATGTGTAGCCCAAAGCCTCTTTTTAAATCCAAAAAAGGGCGCCAAGTATTGATGAAGTACTTACATAAATCACATCAGCTGTTGTATCCTACAGAGCGCATCCCCACCTGGTGATGCGCGCCGCAGCCAACCTATGGAGACGCCAGGCTCATCAGGAGGAGGGGTGGAACATCAATATCTGTAGCCTGGAGAACCCCTTTAAGTATTAGATAAGCATGTGATGAAATAATGTAAGCTTCTGATCTTGATGAGCTCTTGATGGCTGCAGCAGTGACGGGCAGTATATTGGCACGTCAGGCTATAAACACGCAGCAGGAGAATCCGGGCAGCACCGAAGAGAGCGGCGCTGGAGAAAGAGGTGAGCTATTGAGGGGATTGAACGAGATTGTTAATCATCTCAAACATTCCCTTTGTTTGTCTTTTAGATGTGCAGTACATAGTGATCCCTATAATGGCGGAGAGGACCAATAATAATTCTAAAGTAAGTTTTTGTGAAATTATAGTGACTCGTGCCATGTATCCATAGCAGTTAGCACAGCAGCCAAATGAATGGTCATTGATTCAATGCATGGAGTGGGAGCCCCCCTTACACAGTGCCTCTCAGTTCTGCTCATAGATCAGGACAGGTGATCAGTATCTGATCGGGTCAGGTCCAAATCTCAGCAATCCCGCTGATCAGCTGTTTGAAGGGGCCGCAGTGCTCAGAAAATCTCTGTGGCTTCTTAATATTATCATGTGCACATGACTGTGTGGCATCAGTGCTATGTATTGTAGCTCAGTCTCATTCACTAGAATGGAACTGAGCTGCAAAAAGACAATTTGATTGACATGACAACAGAAGTCGAGGAAGAGGCCGCAGTGCTCATGAGTGGCCTGACCTTTTCTAATAGCTGATCGGTGGGTGTCCCAGGAGTAAAGCCCACACCAATCAAATATTGTTGACCTATCCCAACATAGATCACCAATATATATTTAAAGGCTATGTACACCTTTGGGGGCATTTATTTTAGCATTGTACTTATATTAAGACATTAGGTGGTCTTTATTAAAAATATGGCGTCCTTTTTTCTGTACAGAACTGACAATCTCTACTAGCCCCCTTTTTTTGGTTTATCTTTTTTTTCCCATCAGACCAGGAGCTGACGGGCTCCTTACCTCTGCTCTCTGACATTATAAACACTCATTATAGCTCAGGCTAATTTCACACTGGCGTTTTGGCTTTCCATTTCCGTTCAGGGCTCTCACAAGTGGTTCAAAACGGATCAGTTTTGCCCTAATGCATTCTGAATGGAAAAGGATCCGCTCAGAATGCATCAGTTTGCCTCAATTTGGCTCCGTTCCATCTCTATTCCGCTTTGGAGGCGGACACCAAAACGCTCGCAGCGTTTTAGTGTCCGGCTGACAATACTGAGCCAAACGGATCCGTTCTGACACACAGTGTAAGTCAATGGGGACGGATCCGTTTTCTATCACACAATATGGCACAATAGAAAACGGATCCGTCCCCCATTGACTCTCAATTGTGTTCAAGACGGATCCGTCTTGGCTATGTTAAAGATAATACAAACGGATCCGTTCTGAACGGATGCAGACGGTTGTATTTTCTGAACGGATCCATCTGTGCAGATCCATGACGGATCCGCACCAAACGCGAGTGTGAAAGTAGCCTTACTGGTAAGAATGTGGCTTCAATCAGTGTTTATGACCTCTCAGTATTAGATGACCTGCACAAAGTGAAAGTGAAAGTACCAGTCACACAGCTAGAAAAACAGTTAACCCTTTGTGACAGAACGGCTCAATATTTTTAATAAAAGCCAATTGAAAAAAATTATTTTTAACCAAAAATGAGTAAAGTGCAATCATAAAAAAAATTGCCTCCGAAGGTGTACATAGTCTTTAATTCATAAAATCCCTTTTAATTTTGCCATAATCGTAACTTACTCCTTCTGTACCAAAGTCTGTCATTGGAGACTGGTCCAGGAAAAGGTTAAGACAAAAGCTTTATGCACAGGTACTGTATGCCGCCTGAGGGAGAACACTTACCTGTCCTTGCGGATGGTTCATCTCAACCACACATTATGGGGGTGAGGGGGCTTTACTAGGAACAACTGTAGTGTTGATTGTGAATATTCTAATCGCTAATTTTTATCGCGAATATTGTCACTTTGAGAATTTGCGAATATCTAGAATATAGTGCTATACAGGGGCGTTGTTAGGGTCTCAAAAGATCCAGGGCCCAATCCCCAATGAATATGGCCCAACTCTCTGTCACTCAACCATAGTCCCACCAATAGTAATTCCCTTCTAGAATGCCCTCATTAGTAATACTGCCCCCTACAGTGCCCCCAACCGTGACAGTGCTTCCCAAGAGTGCCTCCATTAGTAGAAGAGCCCTCCAGTATTCATAATACCATCACAGAGCCCCCAGTAGAAATAAGGCCCCCTATTGTTCCCCCAGTGGGCTCTCTACAGACCCCTCAGTAGTAATAAGGCCCCCATAGTGCTCTTAGTAGAAATAAGGCAGATCAATAAGTCCCTCCTATAGAGCCCCTAGTTGTAATAAGAACATCTACAGTGCCCCCAGTATTTATATTGCCCCCTACTGTTATAATGCCTCTACAGTGCTCCCAGTATTTATAATACCGCCTACTGTTATAATGTTCACCCTGAAGCTCCTCCCTCCTGCCCCCTGTAGTTATATTCCTCCCTTTAATGTCCTCAGACATTATAATTCCTCAGCCCCTCCACCTTACAGTCCCATGTAAATAACATTATTTCCCTCCCTCCGCCATAGAGTCCCATCTAAATACCATCACACCATCTCTCCAGCCCCCTCCAATGTACAGTCCCATGTAAATAACATCCCTCTCTATCTACAGCCCCCTCCAAAATACAGTCCCATGTAAGTAACATCACACCATCTCTCCTGCCCCCTCCAAAATACAGTCCCACGTAAATAACATCATCCCTCCCCAGCCGCCTTCAACATACAGTCCCATGTAAAGAATATCACCCCTCAATATTCAGTCCCATGTAAATAACATCACTCTCTCCCCCAGACACCTTCAACATACAGTCCCATATAAATAAAATCACCCCCTCCCCAGCTACCTCCAACATGCAGTCCCATGTAAATAACATTACCCCTCAACATTCAGTCCCATGTAAATAATATAATTTCCTTTCCACAGCCGCATTCAACATATATTCCCATGTAAATAACATCACCATACCCCAGCCAACTCCAACATGCATTCCCATGTAAATAACATCACCACCTCAACTTTCAATCCCATGTATATAACATCACTCCACCCCACTATCCCATGTAAATAACTTCTCTCCCTTCAGCCCTAACAAACAGTCCCATTTAAATAACTACAACTCCCAGCATTGCTCTGCCTCTCCCTTCACTTACCTCTCCTTATGTAGCAGACCTCACCACAGCTTCTTCACCAGGACTTACTCTCTTCACTGCTGAGCCATCCTCTCCTGCACGGGTCACATGATGGTGACATCATCGCAGGTCCTTTTTAGCTACTGCATTTAGAACTGATCACATGACCTGCGATGTCATCACAGGTCCTTCAGCTCTTTCAGGGCATTAGATTCAATTGTATTTCCCTCCTGTGGATGGCAACACAGTTGGATCTATCTGGCAGGCAGGACATTTGGGGCCTGGGACAAAACATCAGGGGCCCAGGCCCTGAATGTTTTAACCTAGCAATGCCCCTGGTGTTATATCTTCGTAATCACAAATATTCTAGATTTTTTTTTCATCAGTACCCATGATCCCTCACTGCTTCTTGCTTGTGGGCCAATGAGAAGGCTGCAATATCTTTGACTTTAGGAGTAGTGTTGACTGGGAATTTACGTATAGCAAATTTTTTATCTTGAATTTTCCGATTGCCAATTTTTGCAATCAAGAAAATAATGACTGGAGATCACGAAGTCGCGAATATATAATGAATATTCGCCCAAATATTCGAAAAATATTGCAAATTTGAATATTGCCCCTGCCGCTCATCACTGGGAACAAATATCACAAAAATATTACATATGTGTGTTACAACAATTTTTTTATTTATTTTTTATGTATAGGCGCCGTCATATATCTTCACCCTGGACAAGAGCCGTTTTGTTTTACAACTAGTGCACAATGCGTGAGTAGTCAATAAGTTTAATGACATTTTGGTTACTTCTAATAAAATAAAAGTCTCAGGAGAAAACATGATTTGTATGCTCAGAGAATGGAATGTGCCACCTCTAAGTTTATGGGGGTGACCAATGCTGAGCTGTTCTGAGCAGCATTTAGAGAATTGCTTTACTGCAGCCACCATGGGCCATGGACACAATGGACAGGAGAGGACCTCATTGACTTCTATGGGAGAGTTTTCTAGGCATATGCAGAAGTTATGAGCGAGTAGATAAGCTGTGATATCACTTACTGTGAATGGTGGATCCTGTGTTATCTATACAGTACTGTGCAAAAGTTTTAGGCAGGCGTGGAAAATGCTGCAAAGTAAGAATGCTTTCAAAAATAAAAATGTTAATAGTTTATTTTTATCAATGATCAAAATGCAAAATGAATGAACAAAAGAGAAAACTAAATCAGATCAATATTTGAGGTGATCACTCTTTGCCTTCAAAACAGCATCAGTTCTAGGTAGACTTGCAAACAGTTTTTGAAGGAACTTGGCAGTGAGGTTGTTCCAAACATCTTGGAGAACTAACCACAGTCTGCTGTGGATGTAGGCTTGTCTTTTCATGTCATCTAAGGCAGAATCAATGATGTCTAAATAAGGGCTCTGTGGGGCCATATCATCACTTCCAGAACTCCTTTTTGCTGAAGATAGTTCTTAATACCATTGACTGTATATTTGGTGTTGTTGCAGAATAAAGTTGAAGCCAATTAGACAACTCCCTGATGGTATTGCATGATGGATAAGTATCTGCCTGTATCTCAGCACTGAGGGCACCATGAATTCTGATCAAATCCCAAACTCCATTTGCTGAAATGCAACCCCAAACTTGTAATGATCCTCCACTATGCTTCACTGTTGCCTGCAGATACTCATGATTGTACCGCTCTCCAGCCCTTTGGTAAACACAATGCCTTCTTTGACAGCCAAATATTTCGAATTTTGACTTATCAGTCCAGAGCATCTGCTGCCATTTTTCTGCACCCCAGCTCCCATGTTTTCATGCATAGTTGAGTTGTTTGGCCTTGTTTTCATGTCAGGTATGACTTTTTGCCCGCAATTTACCCATGAAGACCATCTCTGGTGGAGTTTGAGTATAAGTTGTGAGTACCTGGTTCCCACTGGTTTCTTCCATTTGTGATCTGATGACACTCCTGAACATCTTCCAATTTCAAAGGGAAATACGCATGATGTGTTGCACTAAGTTTCTTTTGCTAACCACTGCGTCTACAGTGCCTATTCTTTTGTGCTTCTTCAAAAGCGCTTGAACAGCACATCTTGAAACCCCAGTCTGTTTGGCCATCTTTACCTGGGAGAAACCTTCCCGATGCAACTACCTTGTGTCTTGTTGCTTTGCTCAGTCTTCCCATGGCGTTGACCTGTAACATGAAACGGTCTTCCATAACCTCACCTTTGTAGCAGTTTGGCTGTTCCTTACCCAGGTTTAAGCCTCCTACACAACTGATGATAAGTTATTGATTCAGTTAATTACTGTGTTTCAACCTATCACCTGTTTGGTTTGGTATAAAAGGTTAATTATACACCTGACTATAATCCTACAAAACCCTCTGACTTTGTGCAAGTGTACCTAGAGAAATTGTTGCTGTTTTAAAGGCAAATGGTCACAGCAAATATTGATTAGATTTAGATTTCTCTTTTGTTCATTCTCTTTGTGTTACGTTAATCGGTAAAATAAACTATTTTTGAAACCATTCTTACATCTTGTAGTATTTTTTCCATAACTATCTAAAACATTTGCACATTATATATAGGTGATATCTGTCATGGTAATCCTGGATGCAATGATAAGGAGATCATGGAAGAAAAGCATTCTGTACAGACCAAGAGGTGGTGCCTACTATAAGGCCTAGTGGCCAGTGCAAAAACTGCAGGATTTTAGGATTTCTTAAAATATGAATAGTGATATGGAAAATTAAAAATAACATCACCAAAACTTATGTTAAAATATGTTTAGCATAAAAACTTCCAAAAAAGATTAATTTCTAAAGAAACCTTTCCTTTAAGGGGGTTATCCAATTTATTTAAATTAAAGACCTATGTTTAGGATAAGCTATTGTCCCAAATCAGCAAATGTGAACCCACTAACCAGTTTGTCGAAGAGCTAACCCTAAGACCGCTATTCTGGTGCTTCCCTGGTATTCACAGTTTTACTCCTATACATGGATCTAGACTTTGCTGCGGGCTAGCTACAAGACCTCTACCCCTGGTATAGTCCTGGTGTAGTTGGCAGCTGACCCACTGGAGTTAACACCTGAAAACACAGGAAAACCACAGGTACAGTGTGAACAGGCTAGAATGCTGGTTTTAGAGATCCAGACAGGGCTTAGTTAATATGGACACAGGAAAGGCTTGCAGGTGGGGCAGTGGTGAGGCACACCCAAGATAGGAGGCAGGGAACTTGACTAGAGCACAGTGATGGCCAGTTCACAGTGTTCACCGCGAACACATGCGAGCTGCCAACTTAACTGACAAGTCCGGCGAGGCACAGGTAAGTTCTTACCTGTGCCTTTGCGCAAGCTGGTCTGAAATGAAATGCGGTCTCCGGGTGCAGGCAGTTCCGAGAACAGCCTCCGGGGGCCTTCATCGGGCTGTTCTCAGAACTGCCTGCACCCGGAGACCGCATTTCATTTCAGACCGGCTCGCGCACAGGACTTGTGCCTCGCCGGACTTGTCAGTTAAGATGGCAGCTCGCATGTGTTCGAGGGCGAACACTACAAACTGGCCATCACTGCTAGAGCACAGGCAGCTTCGACAGACTGGGTTAAACACTCACTGAACTGAACTTGGACTTGTAGGAGCACACAGGCAAAATGGAAAGAAAGCTTGCAGCACGGCAGGAACACGGGCAGGAAATAACAGAGGGTAAACATAGGTAAATCGCAATAGCTCTAGACTATCAAACACCTTTGCTGGTCACCAGAGTGCCTAAAGCTGAGGCACTTCTGCCTGGAGAGGGTGTCTTAAGTAGCCAGGGACTTTCAGCCATTGGCTGCGGAAAGACTGGGGACCACACTGGAGGTAATCGTGCGTCCTAACCTAGCATCAGGAAGGAGCATGGAGGCGAGTATGGAAAGGAGGCTGGCTTCCAGAATACTGGATGGCATTGAGTGGCACAGCATCCTTGACATGTCAGAAACCTCTACAAGTTAGCTGTTTGTATCTGGCTAATCTGAATACAGACCTGCCGCAGTTGTAGATGCAAATACAGAGTCATCAAATTTTTCTGATGTGTATTTCCGCGATGTTAACATACGCTAAAGAGGACATTTTATAGAATGTCAAATGGGATCTTCACATCTCCAGAATGGGCAGGTCCCATGCTCACTTTGTGAGGTACTCTCAACTGAAATAAGTAGATGTTGCCTAAAACGCTGAGAGCACTATGGACACTTAAAGTGGATCTGTCACTTCAGAAAACCCCATAAAGTGCTGGATAGCTCAAAAAACATAAATTCAAAATACATAATTCTTTCTACTTACTAGCATGCTCCTGCAGTAAGCTCACAAAGTGGAGGAGTGGAGGTTTGGTCACTGGCTCCCACTTTGATCCCAAAAGTGGTCATGGGCAGTTGCGTAACTATAGGGGTCGCAGCGGTCGCAGTTGCGACCGGGCCCCTAAGCCAGGGGGTCCAGAGGGCCCCCTTTGCCAGTGGTAACGATCGCGGTCGCAGAGTGATTTAAAAATGTTTAATCTTATAATGGCCAGTCAGGTCGTGCCTGACCGGCGGCACAGCGCTGCGCTCTCACAGTTAATTACATCCTACCCCACCCCTGGCCACACCTCCACCAATCCGGCGCTGCTTTCTTGTTGTAATCTCACCAGTTCACGCGGGCCCGCGATGCACGCAGGATGACGGGAGTGGAGCAGTCTTCTCAGATAAGGTGTGTAAATGTGCAAACACCGCTGGCTTCTTAACTCATAGAGGGGCACCTGGCAGTGTGGCACAGTGGCAATACACAGGGGACTGGTATGGCAGCAAATCCTTCATAGGGGCCCGGCCTGGGGGACAAAATCATGACATATATAGGGGTAAAGTGAATTTTTTTTTAAATATACAGAGTGGACAAAAAATGTAATATATACACAGGGGACAAATGTAATATATACAGAGGGGCAAAATGGATTTATATAAAGGCAGGGGCATTACGACCCTATCGTTATGACCCTGCCCTTGCCCCCTGTATATATATATATCCATTTTGCCCGCTTTGTATACCGGTATATTTCATGATTTTGCCCCCAAGGCTGGGCCCCTATGAAGGATTTGCTGCTATGCCAGTCCCCTGTGTATGACGGGAAGGGGGGGTCGGCCCAGTGGGGGGCCCCAAATCAAATTTTGCCCCGGGGCCCATAGAACTTTAGTTACGCCCCTGGTCAAGGGTCATTGGTAACCATCAGTGTAAGCTACATGAAGCTACTAAATTTAATCGGGGTTACAAACACCAGCTAGTGCTTCTAGCGCTGACCACCATTCGCCACCATTTCTTTGAAAATTTCAGAACTGCTATTAATTTGGTTTATGCATTGTAAAATTAAGAATTAAAATTATTATTTCCAATACAGGTTGCTTATAACACCAGACTTCAAAGTGTTTTCCTATAATAAGAGTCAAGAACTGTATTCCTATGATCCACATATTGCTGTAAGTTCTTTCCTAGTTCACATAGCCAAAAACTGATGGTTTTCTAGGGCTAAATGCACACGATCAGGATTGTGTGCGGATTTGTGTGCGGAAAATCTGCACTGTAGGTCATGTACATTGTATTCTATGAGAATTTGAAATTCTCAGTGCACACAATGCAGATTTTTTCCGCGCGGATTTTGACCTGCGGTGCGGATTTTAAAATCTGCAGCACGTCAATTTTTTTTATTTTTCCTGACCGGATTTTCTTCATTCACTTATTAAAATCCGCATGCGGAAAATCCCCACCAAATCCGCATGCAAATCCGCATGCAAATCTGCACCAATTGAATCCTGAACGTGTGCATGTACCCTGAAGGGTTCTATGGCATGATATAAATATGGCTGAAGAGCACATGGTTGTATGAGATTAGAAAAATGGTCTGACACTGTTGGTCACTTCACTTGAATGGGACAGAGCAGTAGTACCAGGCATGGCCTATGGACAAGGATGATAAAATATTATTTTTGGTAATCTCATATAACTTGTTAAAGGGAACCTGTCATCAACTATATGCTGCCCATACTAATGGCAGATGAAGTAGAGACAGGTGAGTTGATTTCAGCGGTCTGTCATTTATAAGTTAAAAATAAGTGATTGCCGAGAACCAACATCACAATCATTGCAGACTGGGCCTGGAAAAGAGTCCCGGCCACCTGAGAAGAGTCCTGGTTATTCATGAATTCCTGCTCTCCTGCCCACCTGCTGATAGCTGACAGTCTTCTACCTAGTGTTCTCTCTTTCTCTCTAGTAGAGAACTGACAATCATCAGCAGATGGACGAGAGAGTAGGAGATTAGGAATAACCAGGGCTCTTCTCAGGTAGATTTTCACTATTTTCAAGGACCTGGGCTGCAATGATTATGATGCTGGTTCTCGTCAACCACTTACTTTTAGCTGATGAGCGACACACCGCTGACATCAGCATTTCTGTCACTATTTTATGCTGCCCTCAGTAAGGTCAACATAAAGTTGATGACAGGTTCCCTTTAAAGGTGTATTCTAGTGCAAAAAATGCATTCCCCTTGGCTTCACATGCTATAAAAAAAAAACTTGTGAAACTAGTGGTAAAGAGATCTGGCAGGCTGTTCTGGAAGGGAGCTCTCTGGATCTGGAATGGCCAGAGCTACCTGAATGCTTACCGGAACCATTAACTATAATGGGTAGCGGTAAAGATTTGGTTGCAACTCGGCAAATATGCAGAGAATCAACCGGACAAAAACAGATGCACTCCTGCAGTCCACTTGCTGTTCTTGTCTCAACAAGGCAGAAAATTGGGATTGCCGCTCTGCCAATCGTTGGCTGAGGCGGGTCCTCGCTGCAGCCAGTGACTGGCTAAGCAGCATTCACAGCCAATTCCTGCCGCGTCAAGATCGGTGCAGGAAGTGTTTGCTGTTTGAGAGTACATACAGAGATGGCTGTCAATCAATTATACCCTATGAAACTACTCTGCTCAGCTCCTCCTGCTCAATAAGATGCTGCAGACTGACCGGCATTTTCAATGTGACAGGTTCTCCTTAAGGGGCTTAATTCTTGGTTTTCTCATGCAAATTAAAGGGGTTGTCCAGGTTCAGAGCTGAACCTGGACATCCCTCCATTTTCACCCCGGCAGCCCCCCTGACATGAGCATCGGAGCAGTTCATGCTCCGATGCTCTCCTTTGCCCTGCGCTAAATCGCGCAGGGCAAAGGCATTTTTCTGAGTTCCGGTGACATACCGGGCTCTCTATGGGGCTGACAGGCAGCCCGGTGACGTCACCGGCACTGATGGGCGGGATTTGGCTCTGCCCTAGCCAGTAAAACGGCTAGGGCAGAGCTAAAGCCCGCCCCTCAGAGCCGGTGACGTCACCGAACACAATGCTGGGCGGAAGTTACCGCCCGGCAGTGTGTTATTGTAAACACAAGAGCCCCTGCCCTGCGCGGTCTAGCGCAGGGCACGGGAGCGCATCGGAGCATGAGATGCTCCGATGCTAGGCTCAGGGGGGCTGCCGGGGTGAAAATAAGGGTATGTCCGGGTTCAGCTCTGAACCCGGACAACCCCTTTAAGTAGCATGCTACTCATTTCCTTGGTGGCACCAAAACCAAGATGCTGATGTTGCCAGATTTATCATGGATTTTGTTGTCAAATACGACACCTGTGAATAGACCCTTACAGGATGCTAGAGCAGATAGATGTAAATACTGGACATACTGTAGAACTAAAGGGGTTTTCAATGACAGATTATATCCATTGGATAAACCATAAAAATGTGATTGGCGGGACTCCAACCATTGCGTTCTCCTTAAATCTCAAATTTGAGGCACTAGGTTGCCATTTCTAGCAGAGTAGTTGTACATTCCACTCTTTATTAAAAACTGAGCATGTGTAGCTGTTTATGTTAGGGCCCCCATATACATTAGTGTATTGACGTCCATATTCGCAGAGAACGTGGCCTGGGCGCAGCTTCGGCCTATTCACTTCAATGTTGTAAGGAATTCCTGACTCTTCCCCAACTGATGATGTCATCGAAGGGTCGGCCGAAGAGAATATTTCCACCCGGTCCTTTTGTTCTCCCAGTAGATAAGCCACCGTCAGTGTCTGGCAGCAGCTTACTCCACTCTCCCCAATGAGTACACACATATATTCAGCCGAGCCAAAAGTGTACGTGTATAGGGAATCCAGGAGAGATAGCCATTGGCTAACAGCTATTAAATGTGTATGGCCGCCTTTAGACTTTAATGGAGAATCGCTATACATGCAAGGCCACTTCACTGCTAGTAATGTATCATTAGAGGGTTTATCGCACCATTATATGTCATAGATCATAAGAAAATTTATAATAGTTTCCATTTACATGCTGCTAAATATGATTCAGTGAAGCATTTTATGACTTATTATTCTGCAGGGGGAGTGAGAGGACACAATATTTTCAGCTGCAAGAGGGGGGAGGTGACTGATTCTGTCCAAAGCCCTCCCCCAGCAGCACAGATTAGCAGCAACAAAGTCGACAAAGAAATGGAAAAAATAAATATATATACAGTCAGGTCCATAAATATTGGGACATAGACACAATTCTAACATTTTAGGCTCTATACACCACCACAATGGATTTGAAATGAAACAAACACGATTGCTAAATACAAGATGTGCTTTAACTGCAGACTGTCAGCTTTAATTTGAGGGTATTTACATCCAAATCAGGTAAACGGTGTAGGAAGTACAACAGTTTGCATATGTACCTCCCAATTGTTAAGGGACCAAAAGTAATGGGACAGAATAATAATCATAAATCAAACTTTCACTTTTTAATACTTGGTTGCAAATCCTTTGCAGTCAATTACAGCCTGAAGTCTGGAACGCATAGACATCACCAGACGCTGGGTTTCATCGCTGGTGATGCTCTGCCAGGCCTCTACTGCAACTGTCTTCAGTTCCTGCTTGTTCTTGGGGCATTTTCCCTTCAGTTTTGTCTTCAGCAAGTGAAATGCATGCTAAATCGGATTCAGGTCAGGTGATTGACTTGGCCATTGCATAACATTCCACTTCTTTCCCTTAAAAACCCTTTGGTTGCTTTTGCAGTATGCTTTGGGTCATTGTCCATCTGCACTGTTAAGCGCCGTCCAATGAGCTCTGAAGCATTTGGCTGAATATGAGCAGATAATATTGCCCAAAACACTTCAGAATTCATCCTGCTGCTTTTGTCAGCAGTCACATCATCAACAAATACAAGAGAACCAGTTCCATTGGCAGCCAGACATGCCCACGCCGTGACACTACCACCACCATGCTTCACTGATGAGGTGGTATGCTTAGGATCATGAGCAGTTCCTTTCCTTCTTCATACTCTTCTCTTCCCATCACTCTGGTACAAGTTGCCAGAACTGTGAAGGCTTTTTTTTTTTTTAACTATCAATAAAATACACATTTATCCTGTCAGCCATTTACATGGACAGAAATCTGATGCGTTGACATTACAGAGTAATACAAAGTTTGTTAAATAACAAATTTAACTTTCACCCAACTCCCCCCCCCCCCTAGTGTTTGACTTGCAGAGAGATGTTTACGCCACCTTATCCCTACTGTATTTCATTAAACATTTCACAAAGGATGTCATGTCCACCTAGGATTACAATAAGTTGAACACTAGATCTTCATTAAATGTAGCTTAAACTAAGATAGACGTCCCATTAAGGACAATTGTCCTCTCAAACAATCCCTAGTCAGTGCCAACGAAGCTAAGCTTCCAGATTCAATCCAGCCCTGCCATATTGACCAAAATTTGTTTGGGCATTTTCTTTTGACATATACCCCTCTTTCAAGACATAGAATCGTATTCATCCTATTTATGTATTCCTGTTTGCTAGGAGGCCTATTTCTTATCCAATGCTTAGTGATTAAGACCCATGCCTGGAACAACATTCTATGAATACATAAGGATAATTTATCATTTTATCCTATGGAGTCAAGTATACCCAGCACACAGATTCTGGGATCATTGGGCAAACGTATCTGAGTTGTCACGGCTATGATTTCTCGTATCTCTTCCCAGTATTTTCCCAACTCTCGGCAGTTCCATACCATATGAAGCACCACATCTAGGGCATGTGGAGTCCGTTCGCACGCCTATTTTAAATAGAAGTTTGGGGGTTCTATACACTCTGTGTAGCAGGTACAGCTGGGATAGTCTCTGAGATTCATTCAATGTAAGACTAGGAGTTAAAGCCAGAATGTCATTCCATTGGTCTGGAGATATTGTTCCAACATCTTCCTCCCATTTCCCTTTTACCATCAGGGAGGTTGAGGGGGTACTAGCGTCAAGAATATATTTATAATGTTGGGATATCAGGCCTTTGGTAACCCTAGCTTCCAGTAATTGTTTCACCACAGGAGGAGAGGCGGCAATTGCTATGTTTCTTGGAAATTGGGTTTGGTATGCATGTCTTAATTGAAGAAATTGGAAGAATGCCGTTTTGGGTAGGCCAAACTCCTCCTGGAGTTGAGTAAAAGATTTAAATATTCCATGCGATTGAATTTGGTCCAAAAAAAGTATGCCCCTCTCCTCCCATAGGGAAAAGCCTTCCAGCCTGAATATCTCTGGCAGTTGGGGGTTTCGCCACATTGGCGTAATGTCATTGAGTTCTGTGAGATTCGTTAATTCTTTAAATTTTGTCCAAACCTTGGCCAAAAGGGAAAATGTAGGAAGTTTTTTACCCAGGGGATGATGTTTGCTTATTTCTAATGAGGCAATAGACTGCTTTTTGTTTCATAGTGTGGGCAACAATATCAGCCGAGGGGTCTAGATTAGTTGTATTAATCCATCCCCTGACGTGTTGTAGTTGTGCGGCTATATAATAGGACCATAGGTTCGGGAGAGATAATCCTCCCTCTTCCTTACTTTTTTGGAGTGTTTCTATGCAGATTCTCGGCTGTTTCTTTTTCCATATCAGTGATCTAAAAATCCCTTGAATCTTATATAAAAATCCTTTGTGGGATCCATACTGGTGAATTGTGTAACATATATAAAAGCTGTGGCATGAATATCAATTTAATTCAGTTCCAATCACCGTAAGGGGTAATTTGCACCAAGTATTAGTTTTGACTACAAATTTAGCAATTAATGGCTCCAGGTTCAGTTTTATATATTCAGTTGGTATCGGTGTTATCATCACTCCTAAGTATTTGAATTGAGTGGTTAGCTGCAAGGGAATGCGAGTGAAGTCCAATTGTGGTGGGGTGGGATCTAATGGAAGAATCGTGGATTTGTGCCAGTTTATTCTTAGTCCAGAATATTTCCCAAAATCGGTAATTTCGTGCATTATGGAGTCTATAGACTTCTGTAGATCTCCCACGTATAATAATAAATCGTCTGCATATAACGAGACTTTTTCATCCTGGGGCCCTATTGGAAATCCCTTCCAGTCTGGGGAGGTACGTAAAAGACAGGCAATAGGCTCAATTGTAATTGCAAATAATAGGGGAGATAAGGGGCAACCCTGCCGTGTGCCCGTGTGCAATGGAAATTAATTAGAAAGAATCCTGATTGCCCTAATCCTTGCTAGCGGGGAGTTATACTGTAACTTTACCCAAGAAACAAATCCCAGGCCGAAGCCTATGACCTCCAAAACTTCCCATAGGTATTCCCATTATACGCTGTCAAAAGCCTTGGCAGCGTCTAAGGAAATGATTGCACGGCAACCCCCAGTATTTAATGGCCTCTGGATATTCAGGAATAAATCGACGAAGATTACTGGCCGTGCTGCTATCTGGCATGAAGCCCGTCTGATCCTTATGTATTAAAGGAGTAATTACTTTATTAAGCCGATTGGCCAATACTTTGGCCAAAAGTTTTACATCATTTGATAGGAGAGAAATGGGTCTATAGGAGTCAGGTCTTATTGGGTCCTTATTAGGTTTTGGAATAACCACCACTATCGCCTCCCTCATAAATGTAGGTAATATCCCAGTTGGCAGCGCATCATTAAAGGTTTCTAAAAGATGTGTGAGGAGACAGTCTCTGTACCATTTAAAAAATTCCTAGGTCAACCCTTCTGAACCTGGGGCCTTTTTATTAGGGAAGGAGCTCAAGGCTACTTCCAGTTCCTCCAAAGTAAAGGGTTCATCCACGTATGCAGCAGATTCTAGAGACAATTTAGGGATTGATATTCGCCCAAGATACTCCTTTATATCATCTCCTCCCATGGTCATTTTAGAAGAATATAATTCCTAATAATATTTATGGAATGTATGAAGGATTACTGAATTTTCCACCGAAAGTGCCCCATCCATGGTTCTAGATGCTGATATTCTGGACGAACCCTCTTGTGACCGGACGACTCTGGCCAGTAGACTACCCGTACTCTCCTCTGCCTCAAAATATTTTTGTTTGATGAAAAAATGTTTATTGTCTGCTATATGCAATAAATGGTCAGTAAGTTTAGATTGTGCATTTTTCCATACCGTTTCAGATTGCTGGGAGGGTGTACTGATATACAATTGCTCACTTCTTGTCACTTCCTGCTGTATAGCTTTAGTGAGTTCCCTAGTTTTAGTTTTGAGTCTATTAATTTTCTGAATGTAGAGGCCTCTTACATATGCTTTCATAGCGTCCCATATTGTTCCTATAGCTGCTGATCCTTTATTGAGATTGAAAAATTATTTTATTTGGTTCGTTAGGGGGTCTTTCCCGTCTAATAGCTGTATCCAGAAGGGATTGAGTTTCCAGAGCACAGAACCATAGTGCCCTCTATCATTTCCAAACCTCAGTTCTATATGGATAGGTGAATGATCAGAGAGGCAGCGCGGTAGGTACTCTATAACAGAGATATAGGATAGTGCTTCTAGAGACCCAATGGGTAAATCTATTCTGGATAGGGACCCATGAGACGCAGACAAACAGGAGTACTGCCGTTCCTGGGGGTATCTAATTCTCCACAAATCATGCAGATCCAGTTCTCTGAGTAATTTTGTCAGTGAAGTCTCAACAGAATTTGTTAGGTTAGGAGGCAGCGGAAGTTTACCCATAGAAGGATCTAAATATTTGTTAAAATCGCCCAACATTAGGATTGGCACCTGTGGCCCTTGAGATACCCATGACATTACCTCCCTTATGGGACCGCAGGAGTATGGCGGCGGGATATACAAGGCAATTGGGAAGAATTGTACCCCAAATATAGAACAGTGCAGGCATACATATCGACCTTCCGTATCAATTTTGCTTGAGTCGCATACAAAGGGAACAGCTCTGTGTATTAGGACACTAACTTCCCTAGCGTGTGTAGAAAAGGTGGCGTGAAAGGCCTGTGAGATCCACGGTTTGTGAAGCAACCCATGGGTTTGTTTAGTCAGGTGTGTCTCAGTGAGGCATATTATGGCTGGCTGATACTTTTGAACGGCCATAAAAACCGCTTGGAGTTTAGTAGGATCTCCCAGGCCTCTAACATTCCATACTATAGTGTGAGTTCTATCCGCCATTGTCCCATGGGAGACATAAAAGGAAGGAAGATCTAGGCAACAAGATAAGACATTTACCAGATAATTAAATAATAATTACGTACATCATCTCTCTGCAGGCTCTGAGCCTAAGTGAACAATAAACATAGTATCCCCAACAAAAAGAACTTGTGGTAGTCCCAGAACAGGACACGAGGCACAGAAAAGGTTCCTGTAACCCGCAGCATAGAAGGCAACAGCATATCCGCATTCACGGATCAGGTCTCAGTAGTAGAGACCCGGGCAGCAATAAAACAGTATAACAGATGGCATTTTGGAACAGTTAACTCTTGGCGTTTCACCTAAACAAATGAACAGCACAAGTGTGGCTATTGAAGTCATTACCAGTAGATGGCACCAAATTACTACTCTGGAGCATTATAGCGGTAGTATAAACATGAAAGCTCAGCAAACATGGAACCTTATACTTATCCGCCCATTCCCAGAGTCCTCTAGATTGTCCTCAGTGCAAGTCGTTGTCATAACTTTCGGATGGATAGGATTCCATTTGTTCAATCCACTGGTTGGCGTCCTCCGGGGATTCAAAGAAGTGGGTTTTCCCTTTAAACACTACACGGAGCTTTGAGGGCTATAACATGGCGTACTGTATATTTTGCGACCGTAGACGCTTTTTAACATCCAGAAAGCATGCTCGGCGTCTCTGCACCTCCGCCGAAAAGTCAGGAAAGATAGACACTTTATGTCCAGCCATAGATAAATTCTGGTGCTCTCTTGCTTTGCGGAGAATGGTATCTCTATCTTGAAAATGTAAAATCCTCATTAGCAATGGTCTAGGAGGGCCACCCGGTGGTGGTGGGACGAACGGCACTCTGTGCGCCCTCTCTATGGCAAAGAAAGGTGACAAAGAGTCTTTTCCAAATATCTTACTGAACCAATCCTCAAAGAATTGGACAGCATGGGGCCCTTCAGCTTTTTCAGGGACCCTCAAGATGCGAAGGTCATTTCGTCGTGATCTGTTTTCCAAGTCCTCCGTTCTACTTATCAGGAGAGTGACGTTGTGTATTACTTTAGCCAGATCATGTTTCATAGGGGAGACTTGGTCTTCCAATTGGCTCACTCTCCCCTCCGCCACAGTAATCCACAGTAATTCTTTCATTAGCCTTCCTTATATCTTGTCCAATAAAAGACACATTTTCCTGGAGGGACCCAATGGATGTGTTAAGGGTCATCAGAGCTGCACTACATTGGTGCACATATATGTCCTTGATAGTGGGATCAGACAGTAGTGGCAAAGTTGGAATAGAGGGGGTAAAGGGTTGTGCACTGACATTTTGTATTGAGTCAAGCTCAGCAGCAGGGCCCCCCCTCCCCTTGCCTCCAGTTCCTCCACGTGGGATCCACCATCTTGGGAGCAGGCCCCTCGCTCCACCAGGTAGTCGGCCGAAGCTGTTACATGTTCTGCCCCTGCTTCTGATAGATCACCCTCATGTGCAGGGCCCTCTTTTGATGGGGGGACTCGGGCGTATTGCTCCAGGCGCGACGCGACCTCCGCCGATTTAGACAGTGCGGCTGCGCCATGTTGTTTTGCCATAGTCGGTTCCGCCGCTTCCTTTTCTTTCATGCCCGAGCGGGTCATACTGGCCTGGGGTCCAGAGAGGTTCCACAGCAAGTAACAATGGTGCCAGGCTCTTTAAGTGTGTCACAGCCACAGGATGACGGCGGATTCTGCAAACGCTGCCCGGGAGCTCAAGTGCACACGTCCGTCTACATTGCCGGCCAGGCCACGCCCCCCTGTGAAGGCTTTTTTAGATGTCATTTGGCAAACTCTTATCTGGCCTTCCAGTTTTTGAGGCTCACCAATGGTTTACATCTTGAGGTGAACCCTCTGTATTCACTCTGGAGAAGTCTTCTCTTGATTGTTGACTTTGACACACATATACCTACCTCCTGGAGAGTGTTCTTGATCTGGCCAACTGTTATGAAGGGTGTTTTCTTCACCAGGGAAAAAATTCTTCGGTCATCCACCACAGTTGTTTTCCGTGATCTTCCGGGTCTTTTGGTGTTCCTTCTTTTTAAGAATGTTCCAAACAGTTGTTTTGGCCACGCCTAATGTTTTCTCTCTGATGGGTTTGTTTTGTTTTTTCAGCCTAATGATGGCTTGCTTCACTGATAGTGACAGCTCTTTGGATCTCATCTTGAGAGCTGACAGCAACAGATTCCAAATGCAAAAAGCACACTTGAAATGAACTCTGGACATTTTATCTGCTCATTGTAATTGGGGTAATGAGGGAATAACACACACCTGGCCATGGAACAGCTGAGAAGCCAATTGTCCCATTACTTTTGGTTCCTTAACAAGTGGGAGGCACATATGCAAACTGTTGTAATTCCTGCACCGTTCACCTGATTTAGATGTAAATACCGTCACATTAAAGCTGACAGTCTGCAGTTAAAGCACATCTTGTTCGTTTCATTTCAAATCCATTGTGGTGGTGTATAGAGCCCAAAATTTTAGAATTGTGTCAATGTCCCAATATTTATGGACCTGACTGTATATATTATACTAGAAACACTGTAAATTACCTTAAAACAGCTATGAACAGCCTTCCAGGAATATTAACATGACAATGATTAATGGGATAACCCTTCTACATGTCTCTACTTTCTTTAGACCATGTGCTATTATCAAGGATATGTAGAAGATCATCCACACTCAGCAGTAGCCATCAACATATGTGCTGGACTTAGGTAACCAAAGCTTGTGGTCAGTCTTTATCCATCTGATGTAAACATATAGGCTGGATTCACACATGAATTATTGTTTTCAGGTTTTGATGCCGTTTTTACACAGTCCAAAAAGAAGGAAACATAAAGAAAAGACTGATACTTCTCCTCCTTTTTATACCCACTGCTTCCACAAAAGAGATGCCCTATACTTTTGTTTTGTTTTATGTTTTTATTTATTCATTTAAAAAAATCTCCAAATGATATGTGGAAACCATCAACAAGCAGGCAAACGGTTGCTCATGGATCATGCCAGGAATCGGGGGACCCCTTCCCTCCAGTTATCTGATATTGATGGACTATCCTCTTTGTCGTTAACCAGGCACAGCTCTTTACATTTTGTAGCACCTCTGCCTGGTAGTGCTGTCCATTCTCTTTCAACCCATTCAGTCCATTGAATTGGACTGAGCTGTAACCCTCTGCAGTACCAGGCACAGCCGCTACCAAATGTACAGCCGGAGCTCCAGAGCGCTGCGGACCCTTCAGTCAGATACTGAGGGGCTATCTTCAGTCTGAAAGAGGGGAGATTTATCAAAACTGCTGTAAAGGAAAACTGTCTTAATCGCCCATAGCAACCAATCAGATTCCACCTTTCATGTTCTTAAGGAGTTCTGAAAAATGAAAGGTGGGATCTGGTTGGTTGCTTTGAGCAACTAAGCCAGTTATCCTTTACACCAGTTTTAAAGCCCAAAGTCTTTAATTTACTAACTGAGGGAGTAATAAGAGTCCCAGAAACAGCTTCTCTGCTTGTTGACGGTTTCCAGGTAGGAGCAATAGATTTTTTTACACACAGGAAAAACCAAATGAAAACTGAAAACATATATTGAAGATATTAGACAGATAAAATATTTTCCGTTTTATCCTTTGACTAGTAGAGCAGCTGATGGGACTGTTCCATATTTATGTAGAGTATTAGACACTGACCCCGTCTTCTTACTCTAGGGGTACCATGTACTCGAAGGAGTTTATGTACATCATTGAGCCAGATGGACCTCTGCTGGACTTCAGGCACATCGTGTACAATATCGAAGCTTATGAAACTGATCTGAAATGTGGCCTACACATATCCAGCCTGGAGACTGTGGGAGCCAACAGCGGTCATGCACAGGTACACTATATTACACTTCTGTGGCATAAAGTCAAGATTAGGGATTAATATACTAGCATTGTACTCATATAATCTTATCAATGCGCCCCTACGTTTTCTGACAATTTTATGCTTATGTTAGGAATTACATCATCGACGACATCATTTTTGTAATCCGCCCGCTTTACTGTAAAATCCTGCACAGGAGATTTTCTTCTATTAGGGAGCCTTCACATGCTGCAGATTCTGTTGCAGAATTTTGCGTGACTAAAAATCAGTTCCATTCACTTAAATGGGGCTTGCAGAAAACCATGCGCTTGCTGCCCTATTCAAATGTAAGGAACAGGATTTCATTCGCAGTATAGCAAGGTTTTAATCAGTTAGAGATGTCTGATACCTGCCCACATCCCTGCAGTATGAAGTAACTGTACATGCGTGCTGACCTTCAAGTGGGGCTAAGAGAATAGAAAACGCCTAGCTATGAAACAAAGAGCTCAGCTCCATTGAGGACATCATCAGGGTAAGGGCTCATGCGCATGAACGTATTTTATTTCCGTGTCCGTTCTGGGTTTTTTGCGGACCATATGCAGAACCATTCAGTTCAATGAGTCCGCAAAAAAAACGGAAGTTACTCCGTGTGCATTCCGTTTCCTTATGTCCGTATTTCGGTTCCGCAAAAAAAAAGGAACATGTCCTATTATTGTCCGCATTACGGACAAGGATAGGACTGTTCTATTAGAGGCCAGCCATTCCATTCCGCAAAATACAGAATGCACATGGACGTCAACCGTATTTTTTGCGGATCCATTTTTTGCGGACCGCAAAATAGGGTCGTGTGCATGAGGCCTAAGACTGAGTTTACACTTCTGTTGTTTGGTCAGTTATTTCCATCAGTTATTGTGAGCCAAAACTCAGTGAAAAACACAGAACTGGTAAATATCTCTGTATTATACCTGATCTCTGAGTAGGCTTCACTACTGGTTTTTGGCTCCCAATAACTGATGGAAATAACTGACCAAATAACTGAGGTGTGAGCTCAGCCTAAGGCCTCCTGCACAGGAACGTGTGCGCCCCATTGACGTATTGCGGACTGCATTTGTGCCGTTCCATGGCCATTCTGCATCATGGATGCAGACCTATTCACTTCAATGGGTCCGCAAATCCGGAGATGCGGAAGGGTGCAGAACGGAAGCAAGGAAAGGAACCCTACGGGAGCACTACGGAGTGTTTCCGTGGGGTTTCGTCCCGTACTTCCGTTACACAAAAGGATAGATCATGTCCTATCTTTTTGCGGAACGACCGGATCGCGACCACAGGGCATGTGCAGGAGGTCTAAGGCTACTTTCATACGAACGTATTTTGTTTCCTTGTCCGTTCCGTTTTTTTGCGGATTGGATGAGGACCCATCCGTATGTCCGTTCCGTAGCCCCGCAAAAAAATAGAACATGTCCTATTCTTCTCCGCTTTGCGGACAAGGATAGGCATTGTTACAATGGATCATCAAAAAAAAACGGATGCAACACGGATGTCACACGGATGTCATCGTATTTTTTGTGGATCGTGTGAATGTAGCCTAAGATATGTCTTGCTACCATCCCCTCTCTTAGTATCATTTAGGCGTTGTTGGGCGCTGGTCGAAGTGGAGCTTGCTCATTTGTTTGATGACTTTTGGCGACTGTTACATCACGTTATCTTTGTATATACTGCATATATCTTTTATCATAGCTTAGTAAACGCTTTATGCACCTAAGCCGTGTTAAGTCTATTTTTTCCCGAACCTCAGAGCTCACAGTAATACAGTCTCGGAAAATTCTGCAACTAAATCTGCAGTGTATAAAGGTACATTACATTACAGCATGTGACAGCCTGTGCCACACTGGCATTGGCATTCATGCACACAGTGGTGTCCATATTTCAGCCTGCAAACAACGGAGCCACAGAATATAGATACCTTGCTTGTGCATTTAGTATTTTTCTCACTCGCCTCAATAGAAATGGCTATTCTCCTCCACATTATGCACCAGAATAGGACAAGTTCTATAATTTACTAAATAGCCACACGGATCCGCAAAAAGTACGTATGTATGTGTGCATAGCCCCATAGAAGTGAATGGGTCAGTGTGCTATACATAAAAAAGCAGATAGCACAAGGATGAAACATGGTTGTGTGCATGAGGCCGAATGCCAAATATCATAATCATTCCTCAGAGATAAAATGGCTCCAAACCAGGACTTTTACCACCTGGACTGACACATCCAGATACTTTACCCCTCCCCTTGGGCACTAAGAGGGCTTGTCCTACCCCTGTTTGTGATGAGAGGAGCCATTTGCCAAATTCGAGATTTGTAGCAAATCGGAAGGATTCACATTTTGGTAAATCAACAGAAAACAGATTTTTAAAACTCCCTCATCTCCCGCTGTGACTTCTTATATAGGATTTATTATTTTTGCAGGAAACACATGAACGGGGAACAGCATACTTGGAGCTATTTATGGTGGTTTCTCATTTACAGGTATCTTCCTTACATGTGACAATGACATGAAGCGCCACCAGAGAACATCTACACATTCACAGCAGTCTATATTACCAGTGAACTCAGGACGGGTGGCCTGTAATGTGCCAGGGTCTGTCTAGCTGGGCAGAAATAGGACTAACTTACTAAAATCTAGCTCAGCATCGGTAGTTATATTGCTTAGAATATTGTATGACCGTATATTTGATTTATGGCATAATTTATTTTCACTACCACATAGTGCATGGCTTCTGTGCAGTCTTAATGTTGTTATACTACAAAGATGCCAGTAGAGGGCAGCAGACACCTATGAAATGGTTACGTCATTCCCAGTACACCTTTTCCATTCCCAAGTTGCATTCAGGTGTATCACATTATTATTATTTTGTACTTGTATCAATGAAACTTTTTACTAATGTCTATGTCTGGTAATTCTTGTCTCTCCAGTTCCAATTCCATGATGAAAATGCCACATCTCTCGTGGAGGCCATGCTTGAACTTATTAACCATGTCAATACTGTAAGTACAACTGATGGAAAGTCTGTCCACCTTGCTGCAAATCTCAATCTACAAGTGACAACGAAAACCTACAGTAGGTGTACAGCTGCGGTGTAAGGAATATATGTGAAGTACCATACCTGACACTTCAAAATCATCACTCCATCAGCTAATATAAAGATATGATAGCCCTGTAAATATATTACGTTACTTATCTTGTACTGATCCTCAGAGTATTACTACACTTCAGAGCTGCATTCACAATTCTGCAGTATTTTTTTGTGTCACCAGGAAATTTCACTTAGGCCCCTTTCACACGAGCGTGAACGCATAGCACCTGCACTGTATCCTGACCCATTTATTTCACTGGGTCTGTGCACATGAGCGGTTTTTTCACGCATCAGCTCTGCGTTGCTCCGTACCTGAGTTTTTTTTTTTTTCTGTTTTGTGGCCGCATCCATTCCGTTATGCCACAAAACATATCCACATGGTTTCCGTGTGCCATCCGCTTTTTGCGGATCGCAAATGGAAACAGGAGGTTTGTTATCATTACTGTAATGTTTGCAAACAGTAAACACATGGGCAAAGTGGGCATGTATACGCAAAATACAAATGACATACAGATGTGTTCCGTATGCATTCCGTAATTTTTGCGGACCCATTGACTTGAATGGAGCCACGGACCATGATTTGCAGACAATAATAGGACATGCACTACTTTTTTGCGGAACGGCCAAGCGGACATACGGAAACGGAATGCAAACTGAGTCATTTCCGTTGTTTTTGCGGACCCATTGAAGTGAATGGTTACGCATACGATCCGGAAAAAAACCCGGAAAGGACACGGAAAGAAAATACGTTTGTGTGCATGAGCCCTTAAGGAGATGGAAGGACTGGCAGAGGAAGCTGGAGGAGCAAGGGTGCACAGAGTAACATAGGCACACCCTCAGTGCACTTAACTGCTCATCTGCAAATGTACACAGTCAAGTCACATTATTATGACCAGCCCTACTTTCCGTGTCGGCAGCGTGTAGGCTCATGAAGGAAGTCATGTGTTGCGATCTGGCTTGGAGGGTATATAAGATGTGTGATGGGCTGTCTGCACAGATATCCCTCAATGCTGCCATGGGTAAAAGGGGCGATTTATCAGAGTTGCAAAAAGGGGTGATTACTGGCTTCCAAGTCAAGGATGGCAATTTTTCTGAAACTGCGCAGTGTGAACTGTTCACGTGCTGCTGTGGTGAAAGTGTATCATGAGTGTGCTAATAAGTGATGTGGGAACTGCGGAGCACCACAGGCTATTGATTTAAGAGGTGAACGTTGGCTACTAAGGTGCACGAGGACAGACTGACACTATAGTGGAGCAGGTCACTGCCAAAATAAACCAGGGGGCTACCGGACGTGCGAATAAAACTACAGCTCAGCTAACACGACTGTGTAAGGGCCCCGAAGCAGACAGATGGTCACTGACTTACAGTTGCATTGGTAAACAGCTTCAATGTTTACTGCAGTATCAGGATTGGACCTCTGCTGACAAAGCCAAAGGATTACCTTCTTTGATGAGTCACGTTTTCTGATTCACCGAATGGATGGACATTGGTGTGTCAGGCGAGAAACATCAGAGAACAAACACACTACATTGGTGGAAGAACACAAGCTGGTGGTGGCAGTGTTATGGTCCGGGGAATGTTTTCATGGCTTTTTCTGGGCCCAGTCATTCATGTGGAAGTCACACTTAATCTTTTTTGGGGACTGAATTAGGGATGAGCGAACCCGAGGAAGTTCGGGTTCGCCGGGTTCGGTCGAACTTCAGGTGAAAGTTCGGGTTTGGGACCCGAACTTGACCCCGAACCCCATTAAGTTCAATGGGGACCCAAACTTCACTTTATTATTTTTCGTTATAACCATAAAAATACCGTAATAGCATTCTTAAGACAGAATGCTAAATAAAATGGCCATTGAGGGGTTAAAAATAATAAATAAAAACTCACCTCATCCACTTGATCGCGCAGCCGGTATCCTCTTCTTTCTTCAGGACCTGCAAAAGGACCTGGGATGACATCACCGAACTCACCACATGGTGAGCACGGTGACATCATCGCAGGTCCTGCTGAATGAATATTATGCCAAAACCCGGACCGGCATTTAAACTCCGGTCCAGTATTTGACCTCACCTGGCTGTAAATCAGCCCAGCAGCACATGCTGGGAGGAAAATACCTGTTTTCCCAGACCAAACCTTTTTTTCGATACTGTCCTCTTCATATCTATACAGTATCATATAGCAAAGGTAAGAAAGAGAATTTTTCTAAATTTTTCTTTTTATCAAACATATCTGATGAGGTGCACAGTACACATTCAAAAATTCAGTGTTTTTTTTTTACATATATCCATTTTCAGGTCTTCAAGGCTTTGAACACACAGATAGTCTTGGTGGGTCTAGAAATCTGGTCCAACAGGAACCTCATTAACACAGAAAGAGAACTGGCCGGTCAGATCCTCTCAGATTTCATAGAGTGGAAAAAGAAGTCCTTAGATGATCGGATAACTTATGATGCTGTAGGATTGTGTTTGTAAGTCACAATAAGAAGCATGTAAAAGTGAAAGTATGCAAGTAGGCAGCATTTTGGAGTACTACCCTACACACATACACCATATGTATACATAGGGCATGAAGCCCAGAACCAGGCCATTCGTGAAGAGGTCTATAACTACTGACCAGCAATGGGAGCTCTTTTCATTTTACCATGAGGTCTGTTGGCTTACTTTGAAACAGAATTTTAGGCTACTTTCACACTTGCGGTAGCCTTTTCAGTGGGGGAACAGCCTGCCGGATCTGTGCTACAGCAAGTCCTCCATAGTTTTTGTCCGGCCACCTCTCGGCATGTGTGCCGTCCTGCGGCCGGACCTCCGGCCCGCCGCTCATTATAGTGAATGGGGCCGGAGCAGACTTCCGGTGGCACGGTGGACTTGTGGTAGAAGGGATCCGACAAGGTAAAAGGCTACTGCAAGTGTGAAAGTAGCCTTAGGCTAGGTCTACACGACGACATTTGTCGCGCGACATATAGGGCACAACTACACTGCAACATTTTTTGTGTGACAATTTTTATAATGGTAGTCTATGGTGTCGCACTGCGACTGCGACGCGACAGTCGCAGAAAAATCAATCTCAAATGGATTTTTTGCGACTGTCGCGTCGCAGTCGCGGCATGTCACATGTCGCAGTGCAACACCATAGACTACCATTATAAAAATTGTTGAGCGACATTGGTGCGACAAATGTCATCGTCTAGACCTAGCCTAATACCAGAACTGCGGTTCAATATCTGCACAAAACAATCCACCTTTGCCCATGCCCCTTTCCCCGCGACGGTTGAGCCAAACCCATTTTTTGGAATAGGTGCAACAAATTTCTATAAACCTAGATGCACCAAATTGCAACACTTTTTTACACCAAAATCTACGTGCACTCAAATTAGTAAATGGGGCGAGTCTGTAGCAGAGAAGGCAGATTAAAAAAACTATATTGTGTCCATTTTAGGAGAGAGAACAAAATGTCGTCATCTGGACTGGCACGATGGGGTGGGGCCTGCGATCCTGATAACTCAGCGTTCATTTCTGTGGTAGGGAATCTGATGCCGTATCTTCTCCTTCTGTGTATTGGAGGCTTGTCATTATGCTATATATCGACCGTTATATCTTCTCTGCAGATGGATCTTGATAAGCTGCTGGCAAGCGCTGCCACCTTCATACATGACTTGGGTCATCTTCTAGGAATGAAGCATGATGCCCTGGGATGCAGCTGTCACTCTGGTAAACTAGCTTGTGCTATGGCTGGAGAAGGCTTGTGAGTAGTAATCCTGCCCATTTACATGTATAGGTAACTCTGTATTATTATAAGTGAATAGTGTTGAGCTCGAATATTCGAATTGCGAATATTTAGAATATAGTTCTATATATTTGCGAAATCGAATATTCGTTTTTTTTTTATTGTTGTCGCAATTCGATTAAGTTATAATAATCGAATTGCGATTTTAACTTAACACTGCTATATTCCATATTCGTTAATTCTAGCCTAATATGGAATATAGCAGTGCTAAGTTGAAATCGCCATGCGATTACTTCGTGTTATATTAATCGTATTGCGATTTCAACTTGATGCTGCTGCTGGGTCTCAACTAAACCAGGTCCAAGTTGAAATCGCAATTCGGTTAATTCAAGTTATAATAATCGAATTGCGATTTCAACTTGGACCTGGTTTACTATGGTTGGCTTCAATGGCTTGGTAGAATTAGCGAATATGACTAATGTATTCGTCATATTCCACAAAACGAAGATAACAAAGTATTCTCCATCTTCGTTTTTAGCTACCTATTCATCAACTTCGCTAATTCTAGCAACCATATAGGAAAGTTTACTATAGAGACAGCTGTGTTTAATTCGCTATGCGAAAAAAAAAAGCTAACTTTCCTATTTGATTGCTAGAATTAGCGAAGTTGATGAATAGGTAGCTAAAAGCGAAGATGGAGAATACTTTGTTATCTTCGTTTTGTGGAATATGACGAATATATTCGTCATCTTCGCTAATTCTAGATATCAAACCATTGAAACCAATAGGAAAGTACTAGCCTTAAGTTAAAATCGCAATACGCGATTATTTAAATCGCATATTAATTGCGATAAATGAAATAATTACGAATATTCGATTTTGACGAATATAATACGAATATTCAATCGAATATTTGCAAAATATCGCGAAATCGAATATTGCACCTCCCGCTCATCACTATAAGTGAAAACACTGGGGCAGGTTTATAAAATATGCCGTGCAGGCTGAACACTATAATGTATTATTTATGCAACCTCGGCCCCATTGTAACGGGCAATGTAATTTATGTAAGGGTAAGAACCAGAAGTGGCATACAGAGAGCTTTTGAGATGAGGTGAAGATGCATCCGAAAACTTCATGACCATCCGAATCTCAAGTCTGTCTTCTATTAGATCTTTAACTCCTTAATGCAAAATCACTCACAGATTCGTCATTTGCGTTAAGGAGATGTATAAAGTGGGGTCATGAGCTGAGCCTGGTCCATACATGCTGGCTGTATAATAAAGTAGACCCCTGCTAGCAGTGACCAGAAATGGAGATGACTCCAATCCCGGTCATTTAACCCCTGAGATGTCACGGTTGCAATTGATGGTCTGTCCTGAGATGTGAGCCCTTGTGGTTAAATCGCAGGGCTCAAATCAGTTGCTTATGACAGCCCTGCAGCACAGTTAACTGGAAGCCTGTCAAAATCTCATAGACTGCAGTAGTATACAATTGCAGTGTATGGTACACGCGATCAAAAGTCCACTAAGGGGACCAAAAATGACAGAAAAATAAAAATATCTATCTATTAAAATTGAAATCACTTAACTTTCAAAAGTTTACATATAAAAATAACAAAAAAAAATATTGGTACTGTATCTCTGAACTATTAAAATATAGAAATATTTATTGTGTACGATAAACATCGTGATAATTTAAAAAATGATCGAAATTGACTATATGTTGTGTTTTTTTTTTGTTTTTTGTTTTTTGTCATGTTGCCTCCCCAAAAAATGAATGAACCCAATGGTTGTATGAACCCTCAAAATGGTACCAATGAAAATTACAGCTTTCAGAAAATGCCAAGAAAATGTATTGTAAAGGTTTCTATTTATTTGAAAGTAGTAAAAAAGATAAAACCTTTATAAATTTTATATTGCCATATAATCATATAATCACCGTGTAATGTGTGTGGGGAGAGAAGGATGGGGCAAAGTGAATAGTTTCACTGGATCCTTTAATCTCCTAGGAGGCTTAGGCAGGGTGCTGAATCTCCCTAAAAAGACTGGTCCTGTATGGAGACCTACTGGAAGCACTCTATGATATGGAGACTTACCATACCATACTATACCATGGAGTACTTCCATAAGTCTCCATACAGGAGATTCAGCACATGCCCAAACCACATTTATGGCATTGCACCCTGCCAGCCAGAATCCTACTCTGTACTGATGAGGATAAAGCACCCCGAAACAGCTGTCTACAGATGGATATCTAGTAGTAGAAAATTGCAGCACACAGTATTTTTCTTTGCTGTTAGGTTACGTTTTAATCGTATATCATCATATGATCATCATGATCCAGTGCAAGTACTGGGTATATAAGACAGTCATGTACAAAGCAATGTGGCGACCGGACATTTCGGCCTGTCAGGGCCTTCTTCAAGGGTCTATAATCTGTAGCTGGCTTCCTGTAGTGGGTGGCGCTGGATGATCACATTTTATGACCAATTTGTGCAGAAATCAATATCATTCCAAAGGGTTCACATACTTTTTCTTGCAACTGTATACGGACAATCACAATGCATTAGTAAGTGCCTTGTAGTAACTTCCTCTACATAATAAATGCTATTTGCTAAAGTAAGTCAACCCCTTTAACTCATAAGGAGCCACTTCCAAGAGGTGGTGCTGACAAGATGGTTCTCTTCCTTGGGAGATACCTCTTTGCTTGTTCTCCTAGGAGATAAGCTGCCAAAAGTGTCTGGCAGCCGCTTTCGCCATGACCAAATGTGTATGTATATGGCAGAGCCGGGAGGGAGTTGGGAGAGATGGGTGTCAGGTGTGTGGCTGCTTTTACTATCACAATTTTTTAGCCTACTTCAAGATGTGCAATTGTGATTTCAACCATCTACAGTGGCATGTTCAATCACACACACATTATGGAGGGGTATAAAGTCACCTATAGATGCAGGGAATTTATTGACATTGGCGTTTCATTGGCCAGTCTTAATAAAAAGTGCGCAGCATTAGGATGCAGTAAATTCATTAAGAGGTGTTGTAGATTATATCTGGGCGGACTGGCCATAGATCCTACAGGGAAATGTCCTGGTAGGCCGATGACCAGAGGGCCACCAAAGCCTTCCTCTTGGCCGCCAGCCAGGTACATGCAGATCTGATGCTTTCAGCATTAAATGAGGTTGTGCAGGGGTTTTACATCAATATCTGATCGGCAGCGGTCTGACATCTGGCACACCCGCCGATCCGCTGTTTGCGGAGGAGGCGGTGCTCCATGCGAGAGCTGCTTCCTCTTCATTACATTACGTGTCGTCTCCCTTGCAGCAGCGTAGTGTAATTGCAAGTACTCACTAGTACTCACTCTATACAAGTGATTGCAGCGAGTACTTGTCATTACACTGCACTTCTGAGACAACAGATAGTGTAATGAACAGAAAGTAGTGCGCACATGGAGAGCTGCATCCTCCTTATATCGGCGGGGGTGGCGGGTGTCAGACCTCTGCCGATCAGATATTGATGACCTATCCTGAGGATAGGTCATCAATATTTAAACCCTGGAAAAAAAAATTTACGTTCCCAGGCCACCCCTGTATCAGGCGTAGCTATAGGGGAAGCAGGGGAAGCGGCTGCTTTGGGGCCCTGACCCAAAAGGGGCCCATCCAGGAGGAGGAGGACTAAAAGATTTGGTCAGGGCCCCAACAATATTACACAATTAAATAATATACAGTGACAGTATAGACAGTGTAGAAAACAGATGGAACAGCTGCCGAGCCTGGTCTGGGAGAGCGATCTTTACTAGCCACAGGAATGGGGGCGACATGAAAGGAAGAGATTGCGAAAAAAGTACTGGAGGAGAGGGGCCCCATTCAAAAATTGCTGTAGGGCCCAGTCATTTCTAGCTACGCCACTGATCAGGGGAATTTATAAAAAGGCTTTGTTCCAATTTTCTACACCAGAAATCTGGAGTAGAGCCTTTGATAAATTACTGCCATTATTTTTTTTGTTTTTTTGGTTGTTTTTTTTTTTAGAAAAAAGGCTGTACAAGGAAGTGAAGAACTTCTGTCTAAGTAGAGGCTAAAATCCTATTGTCCTCCACTTATTAGGAGTTAGTAAAAAGAAAACTCTTAATGGCGCGTCTTTCCCCTATGATATGAACGTTGCATGTTGCTTTCCTACAGGTTGTCATTTAGTTTTAGTGACTGCAGCGTGACAGATATGGAGAAGTTCTATGCAAGTGACAACGCTTCTTGCCTGTGGAACGATCCAGCCCCTGACCTATCCTCAGTGAAGAATCAGTGTGGGGACAATATATTAGACTCTGGGAAGCAGTGCCACTGTGGCTCTGTAGAGGTCAGTGCCTTTAAAACTGTGGATATTCAGAGAAGCACGGTGGTCTGTCGTATACTTGTCAGGTGCCTCCTGGAAGATATGAAGATATCACAGCACTCATGAACTCTCGGATGCAAACTGGAGACACTCTATATTGGTGATCCAGAAGGTCAGAATCAGGAACAAATCCAGATAACGTTCAGGAGAAATTCATAGTCCCATTAGGTGGACAGACTCAGTGACTGTATTCTGAAGTTTCGGTCCCTCTGTGGAGCTTTGTCAGTCACCATAAAGAAAAACATGGCAGTAATAAAGTAATCATATCCTATCTATCCCATAGCCTATCACATGGGACTATGAATTCCTCCTGAATTTAATTTGGATTTATTCCTGATTTTTATGGATTATAAAATAGAGAGTGTCTTCTATTTGCACCCAAGAGTTCGAGAGTGCTGTGGGTGTTTTTTCATTTGAAACTGTTAAGACATTCAAGAGAAATGAGGTCTGCAAACTAGCACTTGGTTATGTGCTAGAAAAAAAAAACGCCATGATTTTTTCTGCATTTTCCCAATAGGATATCATGAAATGGACTACATTTTTTTGGTTTTTTTTCTCACTTTTGGTACATTTTTCTGGGTCCATGGCATTTTTTCCAAAACGCTGTAGGTCAAGGATCGCCAACTTCCAGCACTCCAGCTGTTCTGAAACTCCAACTCCAATAATCCTCCTTTTACTTCAATAGGAATTACAAGAACAGCTGAATAATTATGCATGCTGGGAGCTGTAGTTTCACAGCAGCTGGAGTGCGGAAGATTGCTGACCCCTGCTTTAGGTAATGCACTTTTTTATGCTTTTTTTTCCATAGACTTCTCTATAGGTAAAAAAAAAAAAAGGCCTGAAAAACGCATATGGGGTTTCTTTGTTCTCATAGAGTCCCCCACCAGTGTTTTCTCTTCAGCAATGTCAGAAGACTGAGATAGAATTAACCCGCAAATAGCCAGGGTGATCCCATGTGTTTTACTGAAAAAATCCAGTAAAAAAAAATGTACATGTCCAAGTATATTATGCAAATGCCTATCCACGGGAAGAGTACGTAGTGCCCTGGAGCAAGGGTACTTTAGAGTCTGGATGTTTGTGGACATTTGCCCCTATCACTGCTATGCAAAGCCATCAACTCATTGCTTTATTGCACTTTGAAGGGTTAACGTGCACTCTAATTTATGGAGTTGGTTACACTTACAAACTGCAGTTCAACAATATGTATGTTTATTGTAATATAACCTGTTCACTTGCACTGTATTTGCATTGCACTGAGAAAGGGTTAATGCACAGCGAGTGAATACTGAGAGACTGGTTATTTTCCACAGTTACCATAAGTGACTATGCAGAACTAAGTTTTAGAGCGAAAATAACAGGCACCGTGCACTTTCGACTGTCTGGTTTAGCTCTGTCTCGACTGCTGTTTATGTCTGAAAACTGCTGCATCATTCCCATTGACTCGTACTGAGGTTCAATGCAAGTCTATGGCAGCAATGAACTGCAACATTGTTTCTGTTAGGCTGTGCTTATCCAGCTTCACCCCTCAGCTGTAAACTGTATAAAGGTAGAACATTTAGAGCCACTAGAGGTCTATAGATAGTGACCAATATTTAGTAGGAGAGACTCTGCCATACTGCATGAGTAACCAGAAGACACTGAGACGGGCATTCCTTGCCAGACGACTGAGCCACAGACCCTGAGACCAGGGTATCAGCCATCTGAGAGAGAGGAACAGCTAGCTCAGGCCTTTCTTTAGCATGGAACGTTCTTCTGCCAGGGAGCAGCCTGGAGATTCCAACTCTGCATTGCTTTGGGGCAATGGGCTCCTGGGACGCAAAGTAGCATACAGCGGGATTTTGATAGTTATCGCTGTCAGATTTTTTTTTTTTAATGAGATACATAGGAAGGGATTTATCATGAGGGGAATATTTGAAGTCAGTTTTGCTTTATGCCACCTTTATCAAATGTCACAGGTGGTTTGATAAATTTGTCTTATCCTTAAACCTAACAGTTCCAGTTTTACTACTCGACCCTCCTCCTCCTCCATCCGTGACATTGCAAGTCTCATTGGCAAATTCTGGAGTGAAACTCATTAATATAGCGGACCACACCTACTTTCCACCTACATTTCAAAACTGGAGTGAGTGGTGTAAAAATACAAAGCGCAAGGGAGTGCAAAAAGTTGCAAAAACCCTATTTTGTGACTTTTTGAAGCCTGAATTCTGGAGTAAAGGCATGATAAATCAGTGCCATAGGGTGACAGGTCTTTCTAAAATACATTTATAACTGATTTGCCTTTGTATGCGGCTTGCCTAATACTTTGCTGTACTGTTATTTACAGGAATGTCCAAAAAATTTATGCTGTAACCCAGTAACTTGTACATTGAAGGAGAATGCCACATGCTCATCAGGGCCATGCTGCCGTAAGTGTAAGGTGAGGATCATTTCAGCTGGGAGCCAATGGTATCGTAAAGGGGTCACTATGGTAATATGGCCATCATAGAGGGGTCCAGCGCTCAGTACCCCATACTGTACACCAGAATGGTAAGCTTCTTTGTAGGACCGCCACTACTGTGGCCAAACTGGAGCATCTATGTATTACTTGGATGGCCATTCATTCAGTCTGAAATTGTCATCAGTCATTGGACCGTGACAGAGATTGCAGGCACACATTCCTTTGAAGAGACATTGGTGACACTCACTTGTCAATTTTTTTTAATTCCCAGGAGGAATAACAGAGGACAGGACAATACTAAGAAAAGTTGCTCCAGAACTGTTATTTTTTCATAAGTAGTTATTAAAACAGGAATGTGAAGTGAAGCACAGTAAAATTCCATGAGTCCTTTAAAGGGGTTGTAAAGCCTTTACTAAGTCAGCCTATTGTGGCGAGCCTGGGAGAGGAGCGGAGAGGATGGGAGTAGTTGTATTCACAGTGGCAGACTTCACTCCGGTGCTCCCTGGGCCATGCAGTGATAGGAAGGCCCATCCTTAACACCCGGGTGATGTGCGTGTCTCCTGCCTGGTGGTATTTCAGGGTGCCCTTGGTGTTAAGGGCTTGTGGGGTGCAAGACAGGGTCCCGCGATGTGACAGCAAAGCATATGTTGGTGCAGACAATGACGTGGCAGCGTATACAACATACAAGTGATACTTTACTGGATGCGGTGTACACATCCATGCACTTGCAGGGTCAGTACAGTCTTTACAGATGTTTTAGACAATTTCCTCTAAGGTTGTGTATATGGAAGAGTAGACAGTTTTCTAGTCTCTTCTGATTTTCTCCCTTACAAGTCTCTCTATAATCTGCACAATCTCCTCAAATTCGGCCAAGGGGTGCTGTCTTTCTTTCTTGCAGCTTTCTGCACTATCACACTTTTTCAGTGCAACCATGTAGCAACTATATGACAGACTAGGTTTTGTTCCTTTCTCAAAATGTGGCACTACAATGCCCAGCTAGTTCAATAAGTATTTCTGTGTTCCCTACTAAGGGGGCAGACATGTAACAGTATGCCAGGATATCTGAAACTTCTAGTCCCACCAAATAGCAGTGAAGTCCATAGCCCTAACTACAGGCTTTACCTTTTACTGGCTGGTGTTCTTCACCACCTTTAGTCTATTTAAGCTCAGTTTTCCCCAGAGGCTCGCTCACTTGTTTACCAGGGGTGCTATTTCAGAGGCACACAGTGCAAAAATTACAGTACATTAACCCTTTGCAGTGGGCTTCCAAATGTCACGGTAGGTGAGGAAACGGAAGCAAACCAAATACAACAAAAGCAAAACAAAACACCAGGCTAGGCCTCAAAGCTAAGGAACAGGAAAAGGTCACCACCTGACAATACCTGAGCCTTTCCCTGACTGCTGACAACATGAGCAAATCCTTAAAGGGAACCTGTCACCTCTACTATGCTACCCTCACTGAGCGTTTCTAAATGTTCATTGTGTTACCCTAAACATATAAATTACACTTTTAATTTCATTTGCAGGCGAATTCAATAAGTATTATGCATTTTTGTACTTCCCGCTAGAGTTGAGCGCACACCTGGATGTTCGGGTTCGAGAAGTTCGGCCGAACTTCCCGAAAATGTTCGGGTTCAGGATCCGAACCCGATCCGAACTTCGCCCCGAACCCGAACCCCATTGAAGTCAATGGGGACCCGAACTTTTCGGCACTAAAAAGGCTGTAAAACAGCCCAGGAAGGGGCTAGAGGGCTGCAAAAGGCAGCAACATGTAGGTAAATCCCCTGCAAACAAATGTGGATAGGGAAATGAATTAAAATAAAAATTAAATAAATAAAAATTAACCAAAATCAATTGGAGAGAGGTCCCATAGCAGAGAATCTGGCTTCACGTCACCCACCACTGGAACAGTCCATTCTCATATATTTAGGCCCCAGCACCCAGGCAGAGGAGAGAGGTCCTGTAACAGAGAATCTGGCGTCATGTCAGCAGAGAATCAGTCTTCATGTCATAGCAGAGAATCAGGCTTCACGTCAGCCACCAATGCAACAGTCCATTGTCAGATATTTAGGCCCAGCACCCAGGCAGAGGAGAGAGGTCCCGTAACAGAGAATCTGGCTTCATGTCAGCAGAGAATCAGTCTTCATGTCATAGCAGAGAATCAGGCTTCACGTCACCCACCACTGCAACAGTCCATTTTCATAAATTTAGGCCCAGCACCCAGGCAGAGGAGAGAGGTCCCGTAACAGACAATCTGGCTTCATGTCAGCAGAGAATCAGTCTTCATATCATAGCAGAGAATCAGGCTTCACGTCAGCCACCAATGCAACAGTCCATTGTCAGATATTTAGGCCCGGCACCCAGGCAGAGGAGAGAGGTCCCATAACAGACAATCTGGCTTCATGTCAGCAGAGAATCAGTCTTCATATCATAGCAAGAATCAGGCTTCACGTCAGCCACCAATGCAACAGTCCATTTTCATAAATTTAGGCCCAGCACCCAGGCAGAGGAGAGAGGTCCCGTAACAGACAATCTGGCTTCATATCAGCAGAGAATCAGTCCTCATGTCATAGCAGAGAATCAGGCTTCACGTCACCCACCACTGTAACAGTCCATTTTCATAAATTTAGGCCCAGCACCCAGGCAGAGGAGAGAGGTCCCGTAACAGACAATCTGGCTTCATGTCAGCAGAGAATCAGTCTTCATATCATAGCAGAAAATCAGGCTTCACGTCAGCCACCAATGCAACAGTCCATTTTCATAAATTTAGGCCCAGCACCCAGGCAGAGGAGAGAGGTCCCGTAACAGACAATCTGGCTTCATGTCAGCAGAGAATCAGTCTTCATGTCATAGCAGAGAATCAGGCTTCACGTCACCCACCACTGTAACAGTCCATTTTCATAAATTTAGGCCCACACCCAGGCAGAGGAGAGAGGTCCCGTAACAGACAATCAGGCTTCATGTCAGCAGAGAATCAGTCTTCATGTCATAGCAGAGAATCAGGCTTCACGTCACCCACCACTGCAACAGTCCATTTTCATACATTTAGGCCCAGCACCCAGGCAGAGGAGAGAGGTCCCGTAACAGACAATCTGGCTTCATGTCAGCAGAGAATCAGTCTTCATATCATAGCAGAGAATCAGGCTTCACGTCAGCCACCAATGCAACAGTCCATTTTCATAAATTTAGGCCCAGCACCCAGGCAGAGGAGAGAGGTCCCGTAACAGACAATCTGGCTTCATGTCAGCAGAGAATCAGTCTTCATGTCATAGCAGAGAATCAGGCTTCACGTCACCCACCACTGTAACAGTCCATTTTCATAAATTTAGGCCCAGCACCCAGGCAGAGGAGAGAGGTCCCGTAACAGACAATCTGGCTTCATGTCAGCAGAGAATCAGTCTTCATGTCATAGCAGAGAATCAGGCTTCACGTCACCCACCACTGCAACAGTCCATTTTCATAAATTTAGGCCCAGCACCCAGGCAGAGGAGAGAGGTCCCGTAACAGACAATCTGGCTTCATGTCAGCAGAGAATCAGTCTTCATATCATAGCAGAGAATCAGGCTTCACGTCAGCCACCAATGCAACAGTCCATTGTCAGATATTTAGGCCCAGCACCCAGGCAGAGGAGAGAGGTCCCGTAACAGAGAATCTGGCTTCATGTCAGCAGAGAATCAGTCTTCATGTCATAGCAGAGAATCAGGCTTCACGTCACCCACCACTGCAACAGTCCATTTTCATAAATTTAGGCCCAGCACCCAGGCAGAGGAGAGAGGTCCCGTAACAGACAATCTGGCTTCATGTCAGCAGAGAATCAGTCTTCATATCATAGCAGAGAATCAGGCTTCACGTCAGCCACCAATGCAACAGTCCATTGTCAGATATTTAGGCCCGGCACCCAGGCAGAGGAGAGAGGTCCCATAACAGACAATCTGGCTTCATGTCAGCAGAGAATCAGTCTTCATATCATAGCAGAGAATCAGGCTTCACGTCAGCCACCAATGCAACAGTCCATTTTCATAAATTTAGGCCCAGCACCCAGGCAGAGGAGAGAGGTCCCGTAACAGACAATCTGGCTTCATATCAGCAGAGAATCAGTCTTCATGTCATAGCAGAGAATCAGGCTTCACGTCACCCACCACTGTAACAGTCAATTTTCATAAATTTAGGCCCAGCACCCAGGCAGAGGAGAGAGGTCCCGTAACAGACAATCTGGCTTCATGTCAGCAGAGAATCAGTCTTCATATCATAGCAGAAAATCAGGCTTCACGTCAGCCACCAATGCAACAGTCCATTTTCATAAATTTAGGCCCAGCACCCAGGCAGAGGAGAGAGGTCCCGTAACAGACAATCTGGCTTCATGTCAGCAGAGAATCAGTCTTCATGTCATAGCAGAGAATCAGGCTTCACGTCACCCACCACTGCAACAGTCCATTTTCATAAATTTAGGCCCAGCACCCAGGCAGAGGAGAGAGGTCCCGTAACAGACAATCTGGCTTCATGTCAGCAGAGAATCAGTCTTCATATCATAGCAGAGAATCAGGCTTCACGTCAGCCACCAATGCAACAGTCCATTGTCAGATATTTAGGCCCAGCACCCAGGCAGAGGAGAGAGGTCCCATAACAGACAATCTGGCTTCATGTCAGCAGAGAATCAGTCTTTATATCATAGCAGAGAATCAGGCTTCACGTCAGCCACCACTGCAACAGTCCATTTTCATAAATTTAGGCCCAGCACCCAGGCAGAGAAGAGAGGTCCCGTAACAGACAATCTGGCTTCATGTCAGCAGAGAATCAGTCTTCATGTCATAGCAGAGAATCAGGCTTCACGTCACCCACCACTGCAACAGTCCATTTCCATAAATTTAGGCCCAGCACCCAGGCAGAGGAGAGAGGTCCCGTAACAGACAATCTGGCTTTATGTCAGCAGAGAATCAGTCTTCATATCATAGCAGAGAATCAGGCTTCACGTCAGCCACCAATGCAACAGTCCATTGTCAGATATTTAGGCCCAGCACCCAGGCAGAGGAGAGAGGTCCCGTAACAGACAATCTGGCTTCATGTCAGCAGAGAATCAGTCTTCATATCATAGCAGAGAATCAGGCTTCACGTCAGCCACCAATGCAACAGTCCATTTTCATAAATGTAGGCCCAGCACCCAGGCAGAGGAGAGAGGTCCCGTAACAGACAATCTGGCTTCATGTCAGCAGAGAATCAGTCTTCATGTCATAGCAGAGAATCAGGCTTCACGTCACCCACCACTGTAACAGTCCATTTTCATAAACTTAGGCCCAGCACCCAGGCAGAGGAGAGAGGTCCCGTAACAGACAATCTGGCTTCATGTCAGCAGGGAATCAGTCTTCATATCATAGCAGAAAATCAGGCTTCACGTCAGCCACCAATGCAACAGTCCATTTTCATAAATTTAGGCCCAGCACCCAGGCAGAGGAGAGAGGTCCCGTAACAGACAATCTGGCTTCATGTCAGCAGAGAATCAGTCTTCATGTCATAGCAGAGAATCAGGCTTCACGTCACCCACCACTGCAACAGTCCATTTTCATAAATTTAGGCCCAGCACCCAGGCAGAGGAGAGAGGTCCCGTAACAGACAATCTGGCTTTATGTCAGCAGAGAATCAGTCTTCATATCATAGCAGAGAATCAGGCTTCACGTCAGCCACCAATGCAACAGTCCATTGTCAGATATTTAGGCCCAGCACCCAGGCAGAGGAGAGAGGTCCCGTAACAGACAATCTGGCTTCATGTCAGCAGAGAATCAGTCTTCATATCATAGCAGAGAATCAGGCTTCACGTCAGCCACCAATGCAACAGTCCATTTTCATAAATTTAGGCCCAGCACCCAGGCAGAGGAGAGAGGTCCCGTAACAGACAATCTGGCTTCATGTCAGCAGAGAATCAGTCTTCATGTCATAGCAGAGAATCAGGCTTCACGTCACCCACCACTGTAACAGTCCATTTTCATAAATTTAGGCCCAGCACCCAGGCAGAGGAGAGAGGTCCTGTAACAGACAATCTGGCTTCATGTCAGCAGGGAATCAGTCTTCATGTCATAGCAGAGAATCAGGCTTCACGTCACCCACCACTGCAACAGTCCATTTTCATAAATTTAGGCCCAGCACCCAGGCAGAGAGGTCCCGTAACAGACAATCTGGCTTCATGTCAGCAGAGAATCAGTCTTCATATCATAGCAGAGAATCAGGCTTCACGTCAGCCACCAATGCAACAGTCCATTGTCAAATATTTAGGCCCAGCACCCAGGCAGAGGAGAGAGGTCCCGTAACAGACAATCTGGCTTTAATGTCAGCAGAGAATCAGTCTTCATATCATAGCAGAGAATCAGGCTTCACGTCAGCCACCAATGCAACAGTCCATTGTCAGATATTTAGGCCCAGCACCCAGGCAGAGGAGAGAGGTCCCGTAACAGACAATCTGGCTTCATGTCAGCAGAGAATCAGTCTTCATATCATAGCAGAAAATCAGGCTTCACGTCAGCCACCACTGCAACAGTCCATTGTCAGGTATTTAGGCCCAGCACCCAGGCAGAGGAGAGAGGTCCCGTAACAGAGGATCTGGCTTCATGTCAGCAGAGAATTAGTCTGCATGTCATAGCAGAGAATCAGGCTTCACGTCACCCAACACTGGAACAGTCTATTGGCATATATTTAGGCCCCGGCACCCAGACAGAGGAGAGGTTCATTCAACTTTGGGTAGCCTCGCAATATAATGGTAAAATGAAAATGAAAATAGGATTGACTGAGGAAGTGCCCTGGAGTACAATAATATATGGTTAAGGGGAGGTAGTTAATGTCTAATCTGGACAAGGGACGGACAGGTCCTGTGGGATCCATGCCTGGTTCATTTTTATGAACGTCAGCTTGTCCACATTGGCTGTAGACAGGCGGCTGCGTTTGTCTGTAATGACGCCCCCTGCCGTGCTGAATACACGTTCAGACAAAACGCTGGCCGCCGGGCAGGCCAACACCTCCAAGGCATAAAAGGCTAGCTCTGGCCACGTGGACAATTTAGAGACCCATAAGTTGAATGGGGCCGAACCATCAGTCAGTACGTGGAGGGGTGTGCACACGTACTGTTCCACCATGTTAGTGAAATGTTGCCTCCTGCTAACACGTTGCGTATCAGGTGGTGGTGCAGTTAGCTGTGGCGTGTTGACAAAACTTTTCCACATCTCTGCCATGCTAACCCTGCCCTCAGAGGAGCTGGCCGTGACACAGCTGCCTTGGCGACCTCTTGCTCCTCCTCTGCCTTGGCCTTGGGCTTCCACTTGTTCCCCTGTGACATTTGGGAATGCTCTAAGTAGCGCGTCTACCAATGTGCGCTTGTACTCGCGCATCTTCCTATCACGCTCCAGTGCAGGAAGTAAGATGGGCACATTGTCTTTGTAGCGTGGATCCAGCAGGGTGGCAACCTAGTAGTCCGCACACGTTAAAATGTGGGCAACTCTGCTGTCGTTGCGCAGGCACTGCAGCATGTAGTCGCTCATGTGTGCCAGGCTGCCCAGGGGTAAGGACAAGCTGTCCTCTGTGGGAGGCGTATCGTCATCTTCCTGCCTTTCCCCCCAGCCACGCACCAGTGATGGGCCCGAGCTGCGTTGGGTGCCACCCCGCTGTGACCATGCTTCATCCTCATCCTCCTCCACCTCCTCCTCATCCTCGTCCTCCTCGTCCTCCAGTAGTGGGCCCTGGCTGGCCACATTTGTACCTGGCCTCTGCTGTTGCAAAAAACCTCCCTCTGAGTCACTTCAAAGAGACTGGCCTGAAAGTGCTAAAAATGACCCCTCTTCCTCCTCCTACTGGGCCACCTCCTCTTCCATCATCGCCCTAAGTGTTTTCTCAAGGAGACATAGAAGTGGTATTGTAACGCTGATAACGGCGTCATCGCCACTGGCCATGTTGGTGGAGTACTCGAAACAGCGCAACAGGGCACACAGGTCTCGCATGGAGGCCCAGTCATTGGTGGTGAAGTGGTGCTGTTCCGCAGTGCGACTGACCCGTGCGTGCTGCAGCTGAAACTCCACTATGGCCTGCTGCTGCTCGCACAGTCTGTCCAGCATGTGCAAGGTGGAGTTCCACCTGGTGGGCACGTCGCATATGAGGCGGTGAGCGGGAAGGCCGAGGTTACGCTGTAGCGCAGACAGGCGAGCAGCGGCAGGATGTGAACGCCGGAAGCGCGAACAGACGGCCCGCACTTTATGTAGCAGCTCTGACATGTCGGGGTAGTTGTGAATGAACTTCTGCACCACCAAATTCAGCACATGCGCCAGGCAAGGGATGTGCGTCAAAGCGGCTAGTCCCAGAGCTGCAACGAGATTTCGCCCATTATCGCACACCACCAGGCTGGGCTTGAGGCTCACCGGCAGCAACCACTCGTCGGTCTGTTGTTCTATACCCCGCCACAACTCCTGTGCGGTGTGGGGCCTGTGCCCCAAACATGAGTTTCAGAATGGCCTGCTGACGTTTACCCCGGGCTGTGCTGAAGTTGGTGGTGAAGGTGTGTGGCTGGATGAGCAGGTGGAAGAAGAGGAGGAGGAAGCCGAGAAGGAGGAGGTGGCAACAGGAGGCAAAGAATGTTGCCCTGCGATCCTTGGCGGCGGAAGGACGTGCGCCAAACAGCTCTCCGCCTGGGGCCCAGCTGCCACTACATTTACCCAGTGTGCAGTTAGGGAGATATAGCGTCCCTGGCCGTGCTTACTGGTCCACGTATCTGTGGTTAGGTGGACCTTGCTACAGATGGCGTTGCGCAGTGCACACTTGATTTTATCGGATACTTGGTTGTGCAGGGAAGGCACGGCTCTCTTGGAGAAGTAGTGGCGGCTGGGAACAACATACTGTGGGACAGCAAGCGACATGAGCTGTTTGAAGCTGTCTGTGTCCACCAGCCTAAATGACAGCATTTCATAGGCCAGTAGTTTAGAAATGCTGGCATTCAGGGCCAGGGATCGAGGCTGGCTAGGTGGGAATTTACGCTTTCTCTCAAATGTTTGTGAGATGGAGAGCTGAACGCTGCCGTGTGACATGGTTGAGACGCTTGGTGACGGAGGTGGTGGTGGTGTTGGTGGTAGATCCCCTGTTTGCTGGGCGGCAGGTGCCAACGTTCCTCCAGAGGCGGAGGAAGAGGCCGAGGCGGCAGCAGCAGAAGAGGCCGAGGCGGCAGCAGCAGAAGAGGTAGCAGGGGGAGCCTGAGCGACTTCCTTGTTTTTAAGGTGTTTACTCCACTGCAGTTCATGCTTTGCATGCAGGTGCCTGGTCATGCAGGTTGTGCTCAGGTTCAGAACGTTAATGCCTCGCTTCAGGCTCTGATGGCACAGCGTGCAAACCACTCGGGTCTTGTCGTCAGCACATTGTTTGAAGAAGTGCCATGCCAGGGAACTCCTTGAAGCTGCCTTTGGGGTGCTCGGTCCAAGATGGCGGCGGTCAGTAGCAGGCGGATTCTCTTGGCGGCGGGTGTTCTGCTTTTGCCCACTGCTCCCTCTTTTGCTACGCTGTTGGCTCGGTCTCACCACTGCCTCTTCCTCCGAACTGTGAAAGTCAGTGGCACGACCTTCATTCCATGTGGGGTCTAGGACCTCATCGTCCCCTGCATCGTCTTCCACCCAGTCTTGATCCCTGACCTCCTGTTCAGTCTGCACACTGCAGAAAGACGCAGCAGTTGGCACCTGTGTTTCGTCATCATCAGAGACATGCTGAGGTGGTATTCCCATGTCCTCATCATCAGGAAACATAAGTGGTTGTGCGTCAGTGCAGTCTATGTCTTCCACCGCTGGGGAAGGGCTAGGTGGATGCCCTTGGGAAACCCTGCCAGCAGAGTCTTCAAACAGCATAAGAGACTGCTGCATAACTTGAGGCTCAGACAGTTTCCCTGATATGCATGGGGGTGATGTGACAGACTGATGGGGTTGGTTTTCAGGCACCATCTGTGCGCTTTCTGCAGAAGACTGGGTGGGAGATAATGTGAACGTGCTGGATCCACTGTCGGCCACCCAATTGACTAATGCCTGTACCTGCTCAGGCCTTACCATCCTTAGAACGGCATTGGGCCCCACCATATATCGCTGTAAATTCTGGCGGCTACTGGGACATGAGGTAGTTGGTACACTAGGACGTGTGGATGTGGCAGAACGGCCACGTCCTCTCCCAGCACCAGAGGGTCCACTAACACCACCACGACCATGTCCACGTCCGCGTCCCTTACTAGATGTTTTCCTCATTGTTATCGTTCACCACAACAACAAAAATATTATTTGGCCCAATGTATTGTATTCAAATTCAGCTGAATATAAATTTGAGGCCTAGTATTTAGGCGCTGGGTGACAGGTATAGATTTACTGACAGAATTAGACTTGGAAATGCACAGTAGCGTGTGTGTGAAGTTATTCTGAATGACCCTATGTGCACCTTGAATATTATATACCCTTTTAGGGATGTATTTAAAGTAGGCCTGATACAGCAGAAACCACTAAATTAGGAAATTGCTAAATTGGGAATTGTATTTCAACCCAGAACAAAAAATGTGCTTTGACGGACACTAAATAACTTGCCCAGCCAGAACAGTACAGCAGTAACGACAGATTTAGCGGGATATAAATTTGAGGCCTAGTATTTAGGCGCTGGGTGACAGGTATAGATTTACTGACAGAATTAGACTTGGAAATGCACAGTAGCGTGTGTGTGAAGTTATTCTGAATGACCCTATGTGCACCTTGAATATTATATACCCTTTTAGGGATAGATTTCAAATAGCTCTGATACAGCAGAAACCACTAAATTAGGAAATTGCTAAATTGGGAATTGTATTTCAACCAAGAACAAAAAATGTGCTTTGATGGACACTAAATGACTTGCCCAGCCACAACAATACAGCGGTAATGACAGATTAGCGGGATATAAATTTGAGGCCTAGTATTTAGGCGCTGGGTGACAGGTATAGATTTACTGACAGAATTAGACTGGGATATGGCCAAAAAATAACCACACTATTGCTGGTTAAATGCACTTGGTGTGACAGCTTGACCAACCACACTACTGAGGGTTAAATGCACTTGGTGACAGGCGCAGCTTGCCCCTGATGTAGTATATGGCCAAAAAATGAACAGACTATTGCTGGTTAAATGCACTTGGTGTGACAGCTTGACCAACCACACTACTTAGGGTTAAATCTACTTGGTGACGGGCGCAGCTTGCCCCTGATGTAGTATATGGCCAAAAAATAAACAGACTATTGCTGGTTAAATGCACTTGGTGTGACAGCTTCACCCTGATGTAGGCTTTAGCCAAAAAACAACCACACCATTGAGGGTTAAATGCACTTGGTGACAGGCGCAGCTTGCCCCTGATGTAGTATATGGCCAAAAAATAAACAGACTATTGCTGGTTAAATGCACTTGGTGTGACAGCTTCACCCTGATGTAGGCTTTAGCCAAAAAACAACCACACCACTGAGGGTTAAATGCACTTGGTCGCAGCTTGTGCTGGCGCACCACAAGACACAAAATGGCCGCCGATCACCCCAGAAAAAAGTGACTGACAAACGGTCTGGGCAGCCTAAAAACAGTGAGCAATTGAGTATCAGCAGCTCAATGACCCACAGCTGCAGATCGGTCAATAATCAAGTCCTTTGGAGGAGTTAATCTGCCTAATCTCGCCCTACTGTCGCAGCCGCAACCTCTCCCTACGCTAATCAGAGCAGAGTGACGGGCGGCGCTATGTGACTCCAGCTTAAATAGAGGCTGGGTCACATGGTGCTCTGGCCAATCACAGCCATGCCAATAGTAGGCATGGCTGTGATGGCATCTTGGGGAAAGTAGTATGACGCTTGTTGATTGGCTGCTTTGCAGCCTTTCAAAAAGCGCCAACAAAGCGTCAAAAAGCGCCAACAAAGCGACGAACACCGAACCCGAACCCGGACTTTTACGAAAATGTCCGGGTTCGGGTCCGTGTCACGGACACCCCAAAATTCGGCACGAACCCGAACTATACAGTTCAAGTTCGCTCATCCCTACTTCCTGCCTTTTATGCAAATTAACATAAACGAGTCATATCTTACTTGTGTGACCAGAGAAGAGTCATATTTTCAAGCTCTGACTCATCTCAGGTTAATTTACATATGTATCAAATCCATTTTTTGGGCACAATAAAAGCACACAGAGCTATGGGGACTGGATATTGCGGATGTGCTAGCGGCCATCTAGCAACCCATGCCCTCAGCTCTATACCCAAAATCCAGGTAACAGGTTCCATTTAAGGTGGAAGTGCTCATGCAATGGAACCTAAGCCTAGCTGAAATGGTAACAAACCCTAAGCTAGGGAGCTGGAGATCAGACGACTGGTTCCTAGCCCTTGGTGCAGAAACCAGCGTCTTCCTGAGGCCTAGCCAGAACACACAATAAAAGGGAAGGAGTAGGACTTAGCTTAAGACGGATGGGGAGCAGGAGATCCACCAAACACCAGGTGAGAACTCCAGAAGCAAATATAAACCGCAAGGGCTAAAGTGAGAGGCGGGTATAAATAGCACCACTAAATAGCTAATGAGCAGAACCTGTGGGGAGGTGGGATCCTGCCCAAAACAACAACAAAGAGAAACAGAACAATCTGTCAGATAGACTCACGTGTAGCAAGTCTGTCAGATCTTCTCAAGCCTCTCACAGGGCAGGGCGTGACACCAGGACACTGCACTATCCTCAGGATAGGCCATCACATCCAACACCCCACGGCCCACACCACCACCACCATCAGCTGTTTGGGCATACGGTTGATGGAGCTGTGTAGTTTTGGAAACTGAGTTTCTCACAAACAGATGATTGGCAGGGGTGTGGGGTGTTTGATCCCTGCTGACTGCTGGTAGATGCCAATACCCACCCTGCTGGCCCATCCTTACATACCCCCTCCCCCTTCAACCTATGCAACAGCTTTTATTTATTAATTGTAAAACATCAAATCTACGAGTTTTAAAACGGCTCGTACCACTGACCATATGGAGCGGTAAGCCAGCCACTGGACTCCCAGCTGGCAAGTCTGCCATCTGACCTTCTCCATCTATTCAGAACTGTATTTGATACCACCAGCTGTGACTTCCAAGAAACCATAACACAATCGCTGTACTACAAAAGACAGAGAACAGTATGTCAGATCAAGAGAGCAACAGGTGAATAACCGAAACCCCAAATTGCTCTATGCCACACCAAAAATAGTTAGAATTAGGCGGGAGGGTGGGACCAGGATCTTCCATGGACCAAGAGGCCAGAACCAGGAAGCTGGGGGCATATATACCCTGTGGGAGGGTCAACACAGCCTCATCTAAAAGAGGGGAGGGGAGGGGCCAGCTCTGTTTTACTATTAACCCCTTCCTACAGGCCTAGCCTAAGCGCCTGGGAAGGGCCAGCACTTGGGGGTAAAGAAGTGGTGACGGAGGGGCAAAAACCTGGGCCCCCCCAAGCATCACAAGGGCCACCAGCAGTCCCCAACCACCCTCCTTACACAGGTGCTCATCAAATCATCTAGTGATGGCCATGAGAATTGGCTATCACTTAGTAAGGGCTCAACAACCTCTTTAAAAGCAAGGATTACATTTTCTTAAAAGGGCTGTTTCATCTCAGACATTGGTCGCATATCACTAGAATATGCCACCAATGCCATATAGGTGCGAGTCCCACCTCTGGCATCTGCACCTATCCCCAGAACAGGACTCTCAAAGTGAGCCACGCATTCGCAGCCACCATTTGCTCAGTTATTTTCAGAGATAGGTGGGACCCACACCTATCCAACATTGGTGACATATCCTAGCGATGTGCCACCAACGTCTTAGATCAAACAAGCCCTTGAAATTCCAGCAGAATACGAGTGGATAGATAATTTTGTGTATCATATCACCATTTTTTTCAGTTTGTGGCTGCAGGGACTGTATGCAGATTGCCCAGCACAGAGTGTGACCTTGCAGAGTATTGCGATGGTAAATCCAGCACTTGCCCTACAGATGTATATCACCAGGATGGCTCTCCTTGTAATGATGGACAGTCTGTCTGCTACAAGAAAAACTGCTATGATTACAATAAACACTGCCAAAGGTTATTTGGGAAAGGTATGCCAAGTCCATCTATGTGGTTTCTCATAATTACATTATACAGTCTAAATGTAAGACAGTGTGAGTTTAGACAGACTTATACTCTGGGGCGGACTGACCATAGACCCTACAGGGAAATATCCTGGTGGGCCAATATTAGGGGGCGGCCCAAGCCCTCCTCATGGCTGCTGGCCAGGTACATAACAATCTGATGCTCTCAGCATTAATTAATGCCAGGAGCATCAGGGACTTATACATCTGTCTGGCAGAAGAAAGTATTCTGCACTGTGGTATTTGGTTTTGCTGGGGCGGTATTTTGTGCTGTACTATGGTATTCCTGGCCCGGCCTACTTCTGTTTTCCCTGCCTACTTGTGTTTCCCCACCTTCTGTCAATTTGGACTCGACTACAACTTGGGGCCTCTTTTAGTTTTTTTTCCCCTGGGCCACTTTAAGTTCCCAGTCTGCCCCTGATCATACTACACCAGATCTCACAGTGGCTGATGCTATAATATAAATCTGACACACCTATACACTGTACAGTCTAACTTTACATCCCCGCTACCCCTCCTGTGCCAAATGCGAAATTCTCAATACCACCCCTCCATACTAGTCCTACTGTTAAAGACATATGTGGATGGACATTACATATAGCATTATGTAGGTAACATACAGGAGAAGATTACATACCTGTCACGGAAGGTGTACAGAAAACTAGAAGACACAAAATGAAGATCCGACTGACTGGATCCAAAACTAAGGAACCAAAGGGTAAGCCCTGCAACAGACCTGGCTCTCTCCCTAACTGCTCAGCCTATGCAAAAATCTCAATGGTAGATGATCGCATATCCTCGTTCCTCGACTGTATAACACCTGAACACCCTATAATAGTGAGGGGACACGACCACCGGCTCCCTACACTTGATACGGAGGGAGTCAGGGTCACCTGGGATCCAGCAAACAGGAAAACACAAATGAATGAAACAAAACTTATCTGTAGAAGACTCAGTAGTAGCATCCAGCATGCACACACTCCAAGAAGTTGTATAAACCGCAAAGTGATGCAGTATGGGAAGGGATTTAAAGGGATGCAATCAGTGCAACTACATGACAGCTGAGAGAGGCTAACGAGATGAGAAAACAAAAGCAAAACAAAAGGAACCTCAAGCAGGAGGTTCTGAATATAGTCTGACAGAGCTTCTCAGATGTCTGGTGGTGACAATACCTCTTACATCCAGTGATGTCTCCTCTGATGAAGACATTCTCTTTCCTTATCTTGTCCATTTTGAACATCAGGCCGCCATGACACATTTTTTCAGCCGCGTCTTATCACCTCACTTTTCCATCATTCTCCACCTCCTGGTGCCCTAACATTGCTATTCTGCTGCTACCCTCAATACTATACCTGCTATCAGTGGCATGGTGTGGGTTGCCAGTACCCGGGGTAAGCCAAGTATTGCGCCCCTAACCTATGGATACACACCTTTTTATAGAACCACGCCCCACTGCTCTCCGCTGTCCGATGGCGAACAGGTAAACTGTGAAGAGAACACTAATAGGAGCACCGTGATCTCTTCAAACAGCTGACTGGTGGTGGTGCTAAGAGTGAGACCCCGCCGATCTGATAATCCTGTTAAGGGGACCCCACTCAGTGGTGATTAAGGCCACCAGTCAGTGACTTACAGGTGACATCTCCTCTGACTGGAGTCGCATTTTTTTTTTCCCTCAGTGCTACACAATTGAACACACAGAACACATGTAATTAGTAATAATACCTCCTTTTTTGCCCCCGCTCAGTAATCATTCCCATTGAGACCCCTGTACCACTCAGGAGTAACTTCCATTTAGTTCCCAGTAGATATAATGTCCCTAGTAGTGCCCTATGCACACGTAATGGCCCCAGTAGTGCCATCTGTATATATAGTGCCTCCCAGTAGTGCCGTCTTTACATAATGCCATCTGTATACACTCACCTAAAGAATTATTAGGAACACCTGTTCTATTTCTCATTAATGCGATTATCTAGTCAACCAATCACATGGCAGTTGCTTCAATGCATGTAGGGTTGTGGTCCTGGTCAAGACAATCTCCTGAACTCCAAACTGAATGTCAGAATGGGAAAGAAAGGTGGGCTACAACAGCAGAAGACCCCACCGGGTACCACTTATCTCCACTACAAATAGGAAAAAGAGGCTACAATTTGCACGAGCTCACCAAAATTGGACTGTTGTAGACTGGAAAAATGTTGCCTGGTCTGATGAGTCTCGATTTCTGTTGAGACATTCAAATGGTAGAGTCCAAATTTGGCGTAAACAGAATGAGAACATGTATCCATCATGCCTTGTTACCACTGTGCAGGCTGGTGGGGGTGGTGTAATGGTGTGGGGGATGTTTTCTGGGCACACTTTAGGCCCCTTAGTGCCAATTGGCCATCGTTTAAATGCCACGGGCTACCTGAGCATTGTTTCTGACCATGTCCATCCCTTCATGACCACCATGTACCCATCCTCTGATGGCTACTTCCAGCAGGATAATGCACCATGTCACAAAACTCAAATAATTTCAAATTGGTTTCTTGAACATGACAATGAGTTCACTGTACTAAAATGGCCCCCACAGTCACCAGATCTCAACCCAATAGAGCATCTTTGGGATGTGGTGGAACGGGAGCTTCGTGCCCTGGATGTGCATCCCTCAAATCTCCATCAACTGCAAGATGCTATCCTATCAATATGGGCCAACGTTTCTAAAGAATGCTATCAGCACCTTGTTGAATCAATGCCACGTAGAATTAAGGCAGTTCTGAAGGCAAAAGTTGGTCCAAACACCGTATTAGTATGGTGTTCCTAATAATTCTTTAGGTGAGTGTATATAATCCCACTGAGTAGTGCCCTCTTTACATATAGTGACCCCAGTAGTGGCATCTTTACACATAATGCCCCCCTAGTAGGGACTCCTTTACATATAATTCCCCCCGTAGTGGCCTCTGTACATGTAATGCCCTCCGCAGTGTCCTCTTTACATATAATGCTCTCAGTATTGGCCTCTTTACATATAATGCCCCCTCCCGTAGTTCCCTTTTTACAGATTCCCCGCATAGTGCCCTCTTTACATATAATGCGCCCTGTAGTGGCCTATTTACATATGCCCCCTGTAGTGCCCTTTTTATATATAATGCCCCTAGTGGTGGCCTCTTTACATATGACTCCTATGCCCCCTGTAGTGCCCAGTTTATATATAATATTCCTAGTAGTGGCCTCTTTACAGATAATGCCCCCTGTAGAGTCCTCTTTACATATAATGCGCCCCATAGTGCCCTCTTTACATATGCCCCCTGTAGTGCCCTCTTTATATATAATGCCGCTAGTGGTGGCCTCTTTACATATGCCCCCTGTAGTGCCTTCTTTATATAAAATGCCCCTAGTGGTGGCCTCTTTACATATGCCCCAGGTAGTGACCTCTATATATATAATGCTCCTTGTAGTGTCCTCTTTATTTATTATGTCCCTAGTAGTGGCCTCATTGCATATAATGCTCCCCACTAGTGGATGGGGACCATTTACTGTATGTATAGGCTATGTATAGGAGTTTTAACCCCAAAACGCGTTGTCTGTTGGACTTAAATGATACGCTGTATCAAATAAATAAAGACGGATGTTCCTTAATTGGAAAGCGTGGAGTCTTGTTTGGGAAGCGCACCATTCTTGGACCCTTTTTTCTTCAGTTTTTCTTTGTGTTAAGAATAGAACTCGTATCTTTTTTGCGGGGCCACGGGACGGACATACAGAGGCGGACAGCATACGGTGTACTGTCCACATTTTTTAAATGAGTCCGCAATAAACGTTGTTGTGGGGCGGACCAAAATACGATTGTGTGCATGGTGCCTAAAGCACGACACGGCCATTCCTGCCCTAACGGCAGTTGTGGCTATGCCAGTCTCTGCCATTAGAAATAGCACAGGAAGATGGTGTCTGTTTGCCAGGAGAGCTTTCCTGGGAAGAACAACATAGTTGGACTACTGTCCCCCTGCAGTGAGGATAGAGAAGTAGTGAGTATTAGGAAACATGATTAGGGATGAGCGAACTCGAACTGTATAGTTCGGGTTCGTACCGAATTTTGGGGTGTCCGTGACACGGACCCGAACCCGGACATTTTCGTAAAAGTCCGGGTTCGGGTTCGGTGTTCGTCGCTTTCTTCGCGCTTTTGTGACGCTTTCTTGGCGCTTTTTGAAAGGCTGCAAAGCAGCCAATCAACAAGCGTCATACTACTTGCCCCAAGAGGCCATCACAGCCATGCCTACTATTGGCATGGCTGTGATTGGCCAGAGCACCATGTGACCCAGCCTATATTTAAGCTGGAGTCACATAGCGCCGCCCGTCACTCTGCTCTGATTAGCGTAGGGAGAGGTTGCGGCTGCGACAGTAGGGCGAGATTAGGCAGATTAACTCCTCCAAAGGACTTGATTAACTGATCGATCTGCAGCTGTGGATCATTGAGCTGCTGATCCTCAATTGCTCACTGTTTTTAGGCTGCACAGACCGTTTGTCAGTCTCATTTTTCTGGGGTGATCGGCGGCCATTTTGTGTCTTGTGGTGCGCCAGCACAAGCTGCGACCAAGTGCATTTAACCCTCAATGGTGTGGTTGTTTTTTGGCTAAAGCCTACATCAGGGTGAAGCTGTGACACCAAGTGCATTTAACCAGCAATAGTCTGTTCATTTTTTGGCCATATACAAAATCAGGGGCAAGCTGCGCCTGTCACCAAGTGCATTTAACCCTCAATGGTGTGGTTGTTTTTTGGCTAAAGCCTACATCAGGGTGAAGCTGTCACACCAAGTGCATTTAACCAGCAATAGTCTGTTCATTTTTTGGCCATATACAAAATCAGGGGCAAGCTGCGCCTGTCACCAAGTGCATTTAACCCTCAATGGTGTGGTTGTTTTTTGGCTAAAGCCTACATCAGGGTGAAGCTGTCACACCAAGTGCATTTAACCAGCAATAGTCTGTTCATTTTTTGGCCATATACAAAATCAGGGGCAAGCTGCGCCTGTCACCAAGTGCATTTAACCCTCAATGGTGTGGTTGTTTTTTGGCTAAAGCCTACATCAGGGTGAAGCTGTCACACCAAGTGCATTTAACCAGCAATAGTCTGTTCATTTTTTGGCCATATCCCAGTCTAATTCTGTCACTAAATCCATACCGGTCACCCAGCGCCTAAATACTAGGCCTCAAATTTATATCCAGCTAAATCTGTCCCTAGTGCTGTAGCTGGGCGAGTTATTTAGTGTCCGTTCAAGCACATTTCTTGTTCTGGGTTGAAATACAATTCCCAATTTAGCAATTTCATAATTTAGTGGTTCCTGCTATATCAGAGCTCTTTGAAATCTATCCCAAAAAGGGTATATAATATTGAAGGTGCACATAGGGTCATTCAGAGTAACTTCACACACACCCGCTACTGTGTATTTCCAAGTCTAATTCTGTCACTAAATCCATACCGGTGACCCAGCGCCTAAATACTAGGCCTCAAATTTAATTCCCTCTAAATCTCTCGTTACCCACCGCTGTACTGTTGTTGCTGGGCAAGATATTTAGTGTCCGTCAAAGCACATTTTTTGTTCTGGGTTGAAGTACAATTCCCAATTTAGCAATTTCATAATTTAGTGGTTTCTGCTATATCAGAGCTATTTGAAATCTATCCCAAAAAGGGTATATAATATTGAAGGTGCACATAGGGTCATTCAGAATAACTTCACACACACCCGCTACTGTGTATTTCCAAGTCTAATTCTGTCACTAAACCCATACCTGTCACCCAGCGCCTAAATACTAGGCCTCAAATTTAAATCCCTCTAAATCTCTCGTTACCGTTGTCCTGTTGTAGCTGGGAAAGTTATTTAGTGCCCGTCAAAGCACATTTTTTGTTCTGGGTTGAAGTACAATTCCCAATTTAGCAATTTCATAATTTAGTGGTTCCTGCTATATCAGAGCTATTTGAAATCTATCCCAAAAAGGGTATATAATATTGAAGGTGCACATAGGGTCATTCAGAATAACTTCACACACACCCGCTACTGTGTATTTCCAAGTCTAATTCTGTCACTAAATCCATACCGGTGACCCAGCGCCTAAATACTAGGCCTCAAATTTAATTCCCTCTAAATCTCTCGTTACCCACCGGTGTACTGTTGTTGCTGGGCAAGATATTTAGTGTCCGTCAAAGCACATTTTTTGTTCTGGGTTGAAGTACAATTCCCAATTTAGCAATTTCATAATTTAGTGGTTTCTGCTATATCAGAGCTATTTGAAATCTATCCCTAAAAGGGTATATAATATTGAAGGTGCACATAGGGTCATTCAGAATAACTTCACACACACCCGCTACTGTGTATTTCCAAGTCTAATTCTGTCACTAAACCCATACCTGTCACCCAGCGCCTAAATACTAGGCCTCAAATTTAAATCCCTCTAAATCTCTCGTTACCGTTGTCCTGTTGTAGCTGGGAAAGTTATTTAGTGCCCGTCAAAGCACATTTTTTGTTCTGGGTTGAAGTACAATTCCCAATTTAGCAATTTCATAATTTAGTGGTTCCTGCTATATCAGAGCTATTTGAAATCTATCCCAAAAAGGGTATATAATATTGAAGGTGCACATTGGGTCATTCAGAATAACTTCACACACACGCTTCTGTGCATTTCCAAGTCTAATTCTGTCACTAAATCCATACCGGTGACCCAGCGCCTAAATACTAGGCCTCAAATTTAATTCCCTCTAAATCTCTCGTTACCCACCGCTGTACTGTTGTTGCTGGGCAAGATATTTAGTGTCCGTCAAAGCACATTTTTTGTTCTGGGTTGAAGTACAATTCCCAATTTAGCAATTTCATAATTTAGTGGTTTCTGCTATATCAGAGCTATTTGAAATCTATCCCTAAAAGGGTATATAATATTGAAGGTGCACATAGGGTCATTCAGAATAACTTCACACACACCCGCTACTGTGTATTTCCAAGTCTAATTCTGTCACTAAATCCATACCGGTGACCCAGCGCCTAAATACTAGGCCTCAAATTTAATTCCCTCTAAATCTCTCGTTACCCACCGTTGTACTGTTGTTGCTGGGCAAGATATTTAGTGTCCGTCAAAGCACATTTTTTGTTCTGGGTTGAAGTACAATTCCCAATTTAGCAATTTCATAATTTAGTGGTTTCTGCTATATCAGAGCTATTTGAAATCTATCCCTAAAAGGGTATATAATATTCAAGGTGCACATTGGGTCATTCAGAATAACTTCACACACACACGCTTCTGTGCATTTCCAAGTCTAATTCTGTCACTAAATCCATACCGGTCACCCAGCGCCTAAATACTAGGCCTCAAATTTATATCCCGCTGAATTTGAATACAATACATTGGGCCAAATAATATATTTGTTGTTGTGGTGAACCATAACAATGAGAAAAACATCTAGTAAGGGACGCGGACGTGGACATGGTCGTGGTGGTGTTAGTGGACCCTCTGGTGCTGGGAGAGGACGTGGCCGTTCTGCCACATCCACACGTCCTAGTGTACCAACTACTTCAGGTCCCAGTAGCCGCCAGAATTTACAGCGATATATGGTGGGGCCCAATGCCGTTCTAAGGATGGTAAGGCCTGAGCAGGTACAGGCATTAGTCAATTGGGTGGCCGACAGTGGATCCAGCACGTTCACATTATCTCCCACCCAGTCTTCTGCAGAAAGCGCACAGATGGCGCCTGAAAACCAACCCCATCAGTCTGTCACATCACCCCCATGCATACCAGGGAAACTGTCTCAGCCTCAAGTTATGCAGCAGTCTCTTATGCTGTTTGAAGACTCCGCTGGCAGGGTTTCCCAAGGGCATCCACCTAGCCCTTCCCCAGCGGTGAAAGACATAGAATGCACTGACGCACAACCACTTATGTTTCCTGATGATGAGGACATGGGAATACCACCTCAGCATGTCTCTGATGATGACGAAACACAGGTGCCAACTGCTGCGTCTTTCTGCAGTGTGCAGACTGAACAGGAGGTCAGGGATCAAGACTGGGTGGAAGACGATGCAGGGGACGATGAGGTCCTAGACCCCACATGGAATGAAGGTCGTGCCACTGACTTTCACAGTTCGGAGGAAGAGGCAGTGGTGAGACCGAGCCAACAGCGTAGCAAAAGAGGGAGCAGTGGGCAAAAGCAGAACACCCGCCGCCAAGAGACTCCGCCTGCTACTGACCGCCGCCATCTGGGACCGAGCACCCCAAAGGCAGCTTCAAGGAGTTCCCTGGCATGGCACTTCTTCAAACAATGTGCTGACGACAAGACCCGAGTGGTTTGCACGCTGTGCCATCAGAGCCTGAAGCGAGGCATTAACGTTCTGAACCTGAGCACAACCTGCATGACCAGGCACCTGCATGCAAAGCATGAACTGCAGTGGAGTAAACACCTTAAAACCAAGGAAGTCACTCAGGCTCCCCCTGCTACCTCTTCTGCTGCTGCCGCCTCGGCCTATTCTGCTGCTGCCGCCTCGGCCTCTTCCTCCGCCTCTGGAGGAACGTTGGCACCTGCCGCCCAGCAAACAGGGGATGTACCACCAACACCACCACCACCACCTCCGTCACCAAGCGTCTCAACCATGTCACACGCCAGCGTTCAGCTCTCCATCTCACAAACATTTGATAGAAAGCGTAAATTCCCACCTAGCCACCCTCGATCCCTGGCCCTGAATGCCAGCATTTCTAAACTACTGGCCTATGAAATGCTGTCATTTAGGCTGGTGGACACAGACAGCTTCAAACAGCTCATGTCGCTTGCTGTCCCACAGTATGTTGTTCCCAGCCGGCACTACTTCTCCAAGAGAGCCGTGCCTTCCCTGCACAACCAAGTATCCGATAAAATCAAGTGTGCACTGCGCAACGCCATCTGTGGCAAGGTCCACCTAACCACAGATACGTGGACCAGTAAGCACGGCCAGGGACGCTATATCTCCCTAACTGCACACTGGGTAAATGTAGTGGCAGCTGGGCCCCAGGCGGAGAGCTGTTTGGCGCACGTCCTTCCGCCGCCAAGGATCGCAGGGCAACATTCTTTGCCTCCTGTTGCCACCTCCTCCTTCTCGGCTTCCTCCTCCTCTTCTTCCACCTGCTCATCCAGTCAGCCACACACCTTCACCACCAACTTCAGCACAGCCCGGGGTAAACGTCAGCAGGCCATTCTGAAACTCATATGTTTGGGGGACAGGCCCCACACCGCACAGGAGTTGTGGCGGGGTATAGAACAACAGACCGACGAGTGGTTGCTGCCGGTGAGCCTCAAGCCCGGCCTGGTGGTGTGTGATAATGGGCGAAATCTCGTTGCAGCTCTGGGACTAGCCAATTTGACGCACATCCCTTGCTTGGCGCATGTGCTGAATTTGGTGGTGCAGAAGTTCATTCACAACTACCCCGACATGTCAGAGCTGCTGCATAAAGTGCGGGCCGTCTGTTCGCGCTTCCGGCGTTCACATCCTGCTGCTGCTCGCCTGTCTGCGCTACAGCGTAACTTCGGCCTTCCCGCTCACCGCCTCATATGCGACGTGCCCACCAGGTGGAACTCCACCTTGCACATGCTGGACAGACTGTGCGAGCAGCAGCAGGCCATAGTGGAGTTTCAGCTGCAGCACGCACGGGTCAGTCGCACTACAGAACAGCACCACTTCACCACCAATGACTGGGCCTCCATGCGAGACCTGTGTGCCCTGTTGCGCTGTTTCGAGTACTCCACCAACATGGCCAGTGGCGATGACACCGTTATCAGCGTTACAATACCACTTCTATGTCTCCTTGAGAAAACACTTAGGGCGATGATGGAACAGGAGGTGGCCCAGGAGGAGGAGGAGGATGAGGAAGAGGGGTCATTTTTAGCACTTTCAGGCCAGTCTCTTCGAAGTGACTCAGAGGGAGGTTTTTTGCAACAGCAGAGGCCAGGTACAAATGTGGCCAGCCAGGGCCCACTACTGGAGGACGAGGAGGACGAGGATGAGGAGGAGGTGGAGGAGGATGAGGATGAAGCATGGTCACAGCGGGGTGGCACCCAACGCAGCTCGGGTCCATCACTGGTGCGTGGCTGGGGGGAAAGGCAGGACGATGACGATACGCCTCCCACAGAGGACAGCTTGTCCTTACCCCTGGGCAGCCTGGCACACATGAGCGACTACATGCTGCAGTGCCTGCGCAACGACAGCAGAGTTGCCCACATTTTAACCTGTGCGGACTACTGGGTTGCCACCCTGCTGGATCCACGCTACAAAGACAATGTGCCCACCTTACTTCCTGCACTGGAGCGTGATAGGAAGATGCGCGAGTACAAGCGCACGTTGGTAGACGCGCTACTGAGAGCATTCCCAAATGTCACAGGGGAACAAGTGGAAGCCCAAGGCCAAGGCAGAGGAGGAGCAAGAGGTCGCCAAGGCAGCTGTGTCACGGCCAGCTCCTCTGAGGGCAGGGTTAGCATGGCAGAGATGTGGAAAACTTTTGTCAACACGCCACAGCTAACTGCACCACCACCTGATACGCAACGTGTTAGCAGGAGGCAACATTTTACTAACATGGTGGAACAGTACGTGTGCACACCCCTCCACGTACTGACTGATGGTTCGGCCCCATTCAACTTCTGGGTCTCTAAATTGTCCACGTGGCCAGAGCTAGCCTTTTATGCCTTGGAGGTGCTGGCCTGCCCGGCAGCCAGCGTTTTGTCTGAACGTGTATTCAGCACGGCAGGGGGCGTCATTACAGACAAACGCAGCCGCCTGTCTACAGCCAATGTGGACAAGCTGACGTTCATAAAAATGAACCAGGCATGGATCCCACAGGACCTGTCCGTCCCTTGTCCAGATTAGACATTAACTACCTCCCCATAACCATATATTATTGGACTCCAGGGCACTTCCTCATTCAATCCTATTTTTATTTTCATTTTACCATTATATTGCGAGGCTACCCAAAGTTGAATGAACCTCTCCTCTGCCTGTGTGCTAGGCCTAAATATATGCCAATGGACTGTTGCAGTGGTGGCTGACATGAAGCCTGATTCTCTGCTATGACATGCAGACTAATTCTCTGCTGACATGAAGCCAGATTGTCTGTTACGGGACCTCTCTCCTCTGCCTGGGTGCTGGGCCTAAATTTATGACAATGGACTGTTGCAGTGGTGGCTGACGTGAAGCCTGATTCTCTGCTATGACATGCAGACTGATTCTCTGCTGTCATGAAGCCAGATTGTCTGTTACGGGACCTTTCTCCTCTACCTGGGTTCTGGGCCTAAATTTATGAAAATTGACTCTTACAGTGGTGGGTGACGTGAAGCCTGATTCTCTGCTATGATATGAAGACTGATTCTCTGCTGACATGAAGCCAGATTGTCTGTTACGGGACCTTTCTCCTCTGCCTGGGTTCTGGGCCTAAATTTATGAAAATTGACTCTTACAGTGGTGGGTGACGTGAAGCCTGATTCTCTGCTATGATATGAAGACTGATTCTCTGCTGACATGAAGCCAGATTGTCTGTTACGGGACCTTTCTCCTCTGCCTGGGTTCTGGGCCTAAATTTATGAAAATTGACTCTTACAGTGGTGGGTGACGTGAAGCCTGATTCTCTGCTATGATATGAAGACTGATTCTCTGCTGACATGAAGCCAGATTGTCTGTTACGGGACCTTTCTCCTCTGCCTGGGTTCTGGGCCTAAATTTATGAAAATTGACTCTTACAGTGGTGGGTGACGTGAAGCCTGATTCTCTGCTATGATATGAAGACTGATTCTCTGCTGACATGAAGCCAGATTGTCTGTTACGGGACCTTTCTCCTCTGCCTGGGTTCTGGGCCTAAATTTATGAAAATTGACTCTTACAGTGGTGGGTGACGTGAAGCCTGATTCTCTGCTATGATATGAAGACTGATTCTCTGCTGACATGAAGCCAGATTGTCTGTTACGGGACCTTTCTCCTCTGCCTGGGTTCTGGGCCTAAATTTATGAAAATTGACTCTTACAGTGGTGGGTGACGTGAAGCCTGATTCTCTGCTATGATATGAAGACTGATTCTCTGCTGACATGAAGCCAGATTGTCTGTTACGGGACCTCTCTCCTCTGCCTGGGTGCTGGGCCTAAATATATGCCAATGGACTGTTGCAGTGGTGGCTGACGTGAAGCCTCATTCTCTGCTATGACATGCAGACTAATTCTCTGCTGACATGAAGACAGATTCTCTGTTACGGGACCTCTCTCCTCTGCCTGGGTGCCGGGGCCTAAATATCTGAGAATGGACTGTTCCAGTGGTGGCTGACGTGAAGCCTCATTCTCTGCTATGACATGCAGACTAATTCTCTGCTGACATGAAGACAGATTCTCTGTTACGGGACCTCCCTCCTCTGCCTGGGTGCTGGGCCTAAATATATGCCAATGGACTGTTGCAGTGGTGGCTGACGTGAAGCCTCATTCTCTGCTATGACATGCAGACTAATTCTCTGCTGACATGAAGACAGATTCTCTGTTACGGGACCTCCCTCCTCTGCCTGGGTGCTGGGCCTAAATATATGCCAATGGACTGTTGCAGTGGTGGCTGACGTGAAGCCTCATTCTCTGCTATGACATGCAGACTGATTCTCTGCTGACATGAAGCCAGATTCTCTGTTACGGGACCTCTCTCCTCTGCCTGTGTGTGTGCTGGGCCTAAATATATGCCAATGGACTGTTGCAGTGGTGGCTGACGTGAAGCCTCATTCTCTGCTATGACATGCAGACTGATTCTCTGCTGACATGAAGCCAGATTCTCTGTTACGGGACCTCTCTCCTCTGCCTGTGTGTGTGCTGGGCCTAAATATATGCCAATGGACTGTTGCAGTGGTGGCTGACGTGAAGCCTCATTCTCTGCTATGACATGCAGACTAATTCTCTGCTGACATGAAGACAGATTCTCTGTTACGGGACCTCCCTCCTCTGCCTGGGTGCTGGGCCTAAATATATGCCAATGGACTGTTGCAGTGGTGGCTGACGTGAAGCCTCATTCTCTGCTATGACATGCAGACTGATTCTCTGCTGACATGAAGCCAGATTCTCTGTTACGGGACCTCTCTCCTCTGCCTGTGTGTGTGCTGGGCCTAAATATATGCCAATGGACTGTTGCAGTGGTGGCTGACGTGAAGCCTCATTCTCTGCTATGACATGCAGACTGATTCTCTGCTGACATGAAGCCAGATTCTCTGTTACGGGACCTCTCTCCTCTGCCTGTGTGTGTGCTGGGCCTAAATATATGCCAATGGACTGTTGCAGTGGTGGCTGACGTGAAGCCTCATTCTCTGCTATGACATGCAGACTAATTCTCTGCTGACATGAAGACAGATTCTCTGTTACGGGACCTCCCTCCTCTGCCTGGGTGCTGGGCCTAAATATATGCCAATGGACTGTTGCAGTGGTGGCTGACGTGAAGCCTCATTCTCTGCTATGACATGCAGACTAATTCTCTGCTGACATGAAGACAGATTCTCTGTTACGGGACCTCTCTCCTCTGCCTGGGTGCCGGGGCCTAAATATCTGAGAATGGACTGTTCCAGTGGTGGGTGACGGGAAGCCAGATTCTCTGCTATGGAACCTCTCTCCAATTGATTTTGGTTAATTTTTATTTATTTAATTTTTATTTTAATTCATTTCCCTATCCACATTTGTTTGCAGGGGATTTACCTACATGTTGCTGCCTTTTGCAGCCCTCTAGCTCTTTCCTGGGCTGTTTTACAGCCTTTTTAGTGCCGAAAAGTTCGGGTCCCCATTGACTTCAATGGGGTTCGGGTTCGGGACGAAGTTCGGATCGGGTTCGGATCCCGAACCCGAACATTTCCGGGATGTTCGGCCGAACTTCTCGAACCCGAACATCCAGGTGTTCGCTCAACTCTAAACATGATGTCCTTCTCCTATATAATGTGGCTCAGCCTGAAATAAGTAAGGCGAGGGCTACGCGGTAATTTTGGCTGCTACAGAGATCTTTGGTCATGCGACAGGTGTCGAGGCCAAGATCACCATGTAGCCCCAGCCTAAAGGCCGAGAATCCCACAGATAATCACTAACGAGTGTTCATAGAAACACTTTTTAGCGATTATCTGGTGGGTAATTGGATCATTTGTGGGGTGACAAAAATTATCATTTGTCGCAGATCGTGCTGTGTAAACAACTAGTCCGTATGGGAACAAGCGATGGCACTAGTGATTTCTCCTCCTTATACTGTGGAGGAGATCGCTGCATGTACATGCAGTGGTCTCCTCCACCAGCGAGCAGGCGATTGTCAGGAAGAAACGCCTCCTTCCCGACAATCTGCTGCCGTGTCGTCCCGGGTAAGTGTAGATACCTATTATAACGAGCATGTGGTCGCTGTGCTGTAAAGCTGCTGAGAGTTGTTTCCGCTCTTACAGGTGCCGGAGCGGCTCCTCTTTCCTGTTTCCAGACTGTGAACACTGCTGGTGACCGGTTTGGAAACTGTGGGGCAGACAGTGAGCTGCTTGAGTGCGACATTCAGTAAGTGTAATCTGGGCACTACCCGGGGGCATTAAATGTAAAGAGGGCACTGCTGTAAAACCCACACGGACAACTGGATGTTACATGAAATATACTGTATACTATGAGTAGGCTTCAGCGAATCAATTCGCTCAAACACTTCGTTTTAATGCTGCCTGGTGACCTGTCTCTGTACAGCATTAAAATGTATTGCCTCCGTGGAGGCAAAATTCATTTCACCCGAAGTCGTGCGAGACTTCGGTGAATGAATTCGGTATTCATTTCTACATCTTCGAAAACATTTCAAATTAGCAATTCAAACCCGACTTTGGATTCCGAAGCTCTAATTCACTGAAGTCTAACTATGAGAACTAAGAACATTTTAAACAACATATCAAATCTGTCGGACTGTGTCCAGACCTTACCATTAAAGGGGTACGAGGTCTGGGACCCCACCAATCAGCTGTGTGAGGAGGCAGCGGAGCTCGCAGTAGCCCGGCACCCTTCTCGCAGCTTTCCCTAGACCATGTGACGTCACATTTATCGCATTATATGGCCTCGGCGCCAGCTCAGCCGCATTGAAGTGAATAGGGCCGAGCTGTGAAACCAAGCAATGTACGGCGCTCTGCTTGGTGAGCTGGTAGAAAGCTCCAGCGCTACTGCGAGCGCTAGTGCCTTATCAAACAGCTGATCGTGGGGGTCCTGGGTGTCAGACCTCCACCGATCAGATGCTGATGACCTATCTAGAGGATAGGTCATCAGTAAAGGACTCTCGAAAATCCCTTTAAGGCCTCTTGCACACGAATGTTGTGCATCCGGTTCGTGCATTGGGGACCGCAATTTGCGTCCGTGCGGCGGCCGGGACAGATTGAGACCCATTCAACTTGAATGGGTCCGTGGTCCGTCCGCATCGCAAAAAAATAGAACAAGTTCTATGTCTTTGCAGTACGGAGGCACGGACAGAAACACCAGGTTCTGATCCGTGCTTCCGTTCTGCATCTGCGTGATTGCGGACCCATTCAAGTGAATGGGTCCGCATCTGTGATAGATAGATAGATAGATAGATATGAGATAGATAGATATGAGATAGATATGAGATAGATAGATATGAGATAGATAGATATGAGATAGATATGAGATAGATATGAGATAGATAGATATGAGATAGATATTAGATAGATAGATAATAGATAGATAGATAGATAGATATGAGATAGATAGATAGATATAATATATAGATAGATAGATAGATAGATAGATATAATATATAGATAGATAGATAGATAGATAGATATAATATATAGATAGATAGATATGAGATAGATAATAGATATACAGACTATACACTGTATCTTCTACACTTTGGGCTCCCACTTCCCAGTAATATTGAGCGAGTCGGGCTAGTACTGTATGTTGGATGAATACTTATAATGAACCTAATGCCCTTTGCTTCTCCCGTCAGGGATGTTATGTGCGGACAGCTTCAGTGCTGCAATGTGAGCAGAGACCTCCATCATCACAAACCAGCCTCCTATATCACAACTCCCGCAGGAGACGCGCTGTGTTGGGGTCTTGATTTCCACTCCCGTGCAGGATCCTATGGCCGGGGCGCTGTTCCAGACGGGGCATTATGTGACAAAGGAAAGGTACTTTTCTGGAGTAATACAGATGACTATAGCTAATCGAGACAAATGGAGTTGTAGATCTTTCTTTCCATATAGATTAGTTACCTACAGAGAAAATCATAGGCTTATTCTGCATGAATGAAGTGTACAATGAATAGGGCATTAATGCCACGCTCTGGCACTACTGACTTCATTGTACTCACATGCTTTCTTTATAGAATGTCAGTGATTTTTAAAGGGGTCACTGCTTTTTTTATTTATTTTTATTTACCGTGTTAGAAGGATCCTCCAAAAATAAGCTATTGCAAGCACCACCAGCGCTGAGCTGTAATGTGTGGTAGACTCCAGCAGCAGGGTTGTAACCAGCTCACCCATCTTTGTGCTCCCGAGATGCTCAGACTCCGCATGTGAACGTAGAAAAAGAAAGCAGAAAATAGTCCAGCATCTCGGCTTTCATAAATCTGGACCTTATACAAGAAATGCCATACCTAACAAGCGGTTGGAAAACGATCCAAACAACGCCTACGCATTTCGGACAACTTCCATCTCCTTACTTATGGCAGAATGTTTGGCACAGACGCTCCTCCTAATCCTCCCAGGAGTAGTTTATTGCATACATAATTCACCTGCATCAGTCTCTCATGTGATTGTCTGTAGGGTGCACTCACAGGACCGCATGTATTCTGTGGTCCGCAAAACGCAGATCCTCAAAATACAGGTGACATCCATGTGACATCCGTGTTGCATCCGTTTTATTACCGGATCGGTGGGTCCATGAACCACTTTTTGCGGCCACGTATAGGACATGTTCCAGACTGCGGAACAACCATAAGGATGTGGAAAGTACACAGATGATCCATGTGCTTTCCGAATTTGTATGTCCATCCCGCAAAAGATAGAACATGTCCTATATTTGGCCAAAAAAATAAGGTTCGCAGACCTACCGAAGTCATTGGGTCAGGGGGAAAGAAAAGGATGCAACACGGACGTTGCCAGTATTTAGCAGATCGCAAAATACATACGGTCGTGTGAATGTAGCCTAAGCATGAAACAGAGATGTTAGAGAACTTACAAATAACACGGGAGGAGGTTTACGTCTGCAGCACCAACGCAGTGGAAATGAAGCCTTACAAGCAATGGTCCGTGAAATGCACTGATGCCCTGGACCAATAGAGAGAGGCCCCGAACAAGGGAACGTCTCCTAATAATTTGGCATGTTTAAATAGGCTATTTAAAATACATTTTTAAAACCAGAACTTCTTGATTCATTAAAGGGATACCCATAGGAGAGGGCTCCATCAGTCCCATAGAAGTAGATGAAGCAGTGGGCTCCACTCAGAAACCCCGTAAATACTTTTTTGTGAGATAACACCTTTAAGCATTAGTTTTCAATGTACCAACTTATTTTGGGATGTAGAAACCATCAACAAGCATGTAAACTGCTGCTGATGGATCTTGCTGTGGATTATATGGTTTATGTGAATACCCAGGAAAACCGGACTCATAGAAACACCTGATGGTCTTTAAGGAGTTTTTCCCAAAGTTAACATTTTTCACCTCCCCATAGGATAGGTGATAAATGTCTGATTGCTTTGGGCCCCATCTCCACCAATCACTAGAACTGGGGTCCGGAGCCCTTCACTCCTTCTTACTACATGGCTACAGTGAGGAGTGGTGGTCCATAATGTCTACCAGGCTGAGGGAAACAGCATCGTATTATACGTCATCAATATGTGAGAACTCTGAGGGACTCCTATTACTCATAACAGGGGTGTACATTGTTATAACAGATACTTCAGCTGCTGCAGAACCTCTATTTGAACAGTAAGAAAGATCCTCCTGTCCACAATTGATATAAACTGTCCTCTTTTCTGCAGCAGCTAAGGTATGTAATAAAATGTTCTCCCGGGGCACATGGTACAGCTCCTGAAGAACCTCTTGTCGGAGAGAAAGGGAGCTCTATGTATCAGTCACTCAATGTACAGCAAGAGATAATCAGCGCCTACTGTATATAACGCCGCTCATCTGTGTATTCTTCAGGTTCTGACATTACAATTAGATGATTATACAATTATTACTTATTGACATTTCAATGACAACATAATACATCTTGAATGCGGTTCTCTGCTGTTTTTTCTTTTGTTAAGATTTGCTTGGACAGAAAATGTGTGGATTTCTCAGTACTAGGATATGACTGTGATACAAAGAGAAAGTGTGCCGGTAAAGGGGTGAGTACGGGGGAAGGGTATGCATACCATAGGGGCAGACTGGCCATATAGACTCTACAGGGAATTTTTCCGGTGGGCCAATGCCCATAGGGCCACCTGAGCTCTCCTCGCTGCCACTGGCCAGGTACATAGTACTGGGGGAACTATAGGTGGTCATTATTAGAGGAAGTCCAGGCAGCATGCTGAAGGTAGGGCTGGCTTGGTGTTGTGGCCCACATCTCACCAGCTAAGCCCCCTTCTCCAAATCCATATTAGAGATAATTGGAGGAGAAGGAGGAGGACAAAACGTGGCAGCTATTGATGGCCACCACAGAGGGACAGTTTCTGGGGAGGTATTTTGTGCTGCACTGTAGTATTTGGCTCTGTAGGGTGGTGTTCGGTGCTGCGCCATGGTATTACGGACTCTGAAAATTTGTATTGGCCCCATCTACTTGTGTTGCCCCACCTTCTGTCAATTTGGACCCTCCTATAACCTTACGGCCACTTTAAGTTCCCAGTCCGCTCCTGTAGTCCATATGGCTTTTAGCAAGAAGGATCCAGTCCTGTTTGGTCTCATGCTGTTTGCTGCTGGGTGAGAACTTGTGCAGTAGGAACTGCACTGTAAGCAAACAAGGGGTTAATCATATATAACCAAATTTCAGCAAAATATAACCCTAAAAACGATTATATTTTATTTAAATTAATTGAAAATATGGGAATAGGTCTCCCAAAAAAGGATGAACAATAATCAATGAAGGTCTTATCGATCAGAGACCAACAGTAAGCACCAAAAAAGAAAGACAGAAAATATAAAGGGGAAATGGGGAATCTGTCCCTCGTCTTTCCCTACTCTTTTCCTCAGCCCAGGGACGGCCCCTGATGGTGGGGACTCCCTGTCCTCGAACCTGGGCTGTTGTTAACCTCAATAGACCTTAAAGGGTATAGAGAAGAGGGTGAGAATATCCGTAATACCCTAAGAAAAGGGAAAGTGCTTACAAAAAATGGATATAGAAAACAAAAACAAAAAACACAACACCCAACCCTGTGTAAAAGGGCCTAATGGTGGATAACATTCATACTAACAGTCATGATAATGTCGGGGACCTATCAATGAATGTGTAATCCACCTTGTAATTTAGATAATATATGCAAACCCCATCATATCATTAATCATATATAACCCGCTCTCCTCTAGGCAGTCTTTCCATTGTAGTCTCATTCCAAGCAACACCTCTAAAATATTCTGCAGGGCTGTACAGAGGTTGTCATCACTCATGTCAGACCCCATTGTCATTGGGGTTCACAATCTAATTCTAAATGCATAAAACCTGCACAAACACTTGGAGAACATACAATCTCCATGCAGATGTTGTGTTTGGACCCCAGTGCAGCTAGGTAATCGTGCTAGACACTTTGCTGCCATTTAATCATGTATATATGCCATGAACGTCTAGTAGATGGGGGGGACTCACCCTTGAAACCCCATTAGATCACTCAGGCCAAGATGCTCAAATGTTTCCTCTATTTTGGTAGAAAGAGATGTGCAAATGCAGGGGCATCATTTGGTCTCCTCCCATATGAGACGGCCTGTCTCTCAGCAGCCCAAAGTACGGTATATATTTTGGTTGGTAACCTTTTAAGTATAAGATGACATGTAGTATAACATGTTGGTTAAGGTGTGCAATAATAGGAAGAACTGCCACTGTGATGTGGAATGGGCCCCACCGCACTGCAACAGGAGCGGCTCTGGAGGGAGTGTAGATAGTGGACCACCGACCAAGGACTCCTTTGTCAGATACATATCACCTAGACAAGCAACGTCTGGAGGTAAGCAGACTTTTCTGCCCGTGTTTTCCTCAAGCTGATGCTGATAGAGATTTCCCCAAAAAGCAATGAAATAAATACAAACTCTAAGGTTTTCATCTGGAAAAAATTTGATTTGTTTTGTTAATTCGATTTTTGTGTGATTTTACTGCCCATTAAAAGGGTTGCCCAGGATATATGGCTCATAGGGTGTTAAAAATAAAAAAGAAGCCATACTCATCCTCTCACTTATTCTCCACCACAATTGTATTTCCTGGTCATGGCTCGACATGCTGGAAATGCCAGAAGAGGTCCATTCAGTTAATCACTGCCCATCTCAGTGACTGGCTGAGCGAGCCGTGGAGAGCTGCGGGCACCAGAGCTGAGTGGCAATGGCGGGTAGTCTGTGAGGGTGAGTGTGGCTTTCATTATTTCCCTGTCACCTCTCCTGACATCTCTGTTTTGGGCTACTTTCACGGCGGGGGAACAGCCTGCTGGATCCGTGCTATCGCTAGTGCACTGTGCTGCTGGACGTCCACTCCGGCCCCATTGACTATAATTGGGCGGGCCGGAGGTCCGGCCGCAGCACGGCAAACATGCCAGAGGTGGCCGAAATAAAACTACAACATGCTACAGGTTTTTTTTCAGCCACCTCTCGGCATGTTTAGTGTGATGCGACCGGACCTCCGGCCCACCCCTATTAAAGTGAATGGGGTTGGAGCGGAGTTTCGGAAGCACAGTGCACTAGCGGTAGTACGAATCTGGCAGGCTGTTCCCCGGCTAGAACAGCCTGCCAGAGAAGGTTACCGCTAGTGTGAAAGTAGCCTTAGTAACTATTTGCATTCCCCATGGAATAACAATTCTATGATATTTTATTCCTTTACAATTCCTTCTCGAAGTTTATGAATGAATTGCCAGCAGTCTACAATAAAGGTCCATCTGGGTGTTACTAGTTGAGGGTGTGTCCCTGTACAGTCTGACACTATCCAATCAGTGCTACCAGTGTCAGAATGTGCAGGGACACAACCCCAATTAGTAATACCTAGATGGACTTTTATTGCAAACTGCTGGCAATTTGTTGATAAACTTCTAGTAGGGATAGAGGAATGGCACAATATAGAGCCACAAGTATAGGTGCTCCAGAATTGGTATTACACGGTGAATGCAAGTAGTTACTACAACAGACATGTCAGGAGAGGGGACAGCTCCTCTTGAATGCACCATCTAAGGCTGGGCTCAGATCATGCTTTATGCCTCCATTTGATGTATACGTTAGGAAAAAAAAAAAGATACGAAAATGCAGCACACCATGTTCTTGTATCCTGAGTCTAGTAAAAAAAAAAAAAAGTATACTTTTTTTTTTTTACAATAGAACTCTATGGTGAACGGATGCTAAGGTAAGGCATCAGTCTGAGGCATCCATTTTAGGCTGGGTTCACATCACGTTTTTCCCATCCGTTTAATGTATACAAAAAAACGTATACGTAAACAGATGCCTTAAACTGATGCCATACAGTGACATCCGTTCACCATGGAGTTCCACTGTAAAAAAAAAAAGTATACATTTTTTATTCTAATGTATACGACGACAAACCGAGACAAAACGTGATGTGAACCCAGCCCAACGTGTACATAAATTTGGCGCATTTAATAATAGTCTGTGCTCCAGAAAAATCTAATCTCATAGCTGGCGTAGATCTGAATTATAATTTACCTGACTTTCTGAAATGCCAGGAGTTCCAGAAATGGCTGAGAAGATGGCACTTCGCTGTTTCTGTAACTCCCGAATTTCCTGTAACTCCAAGCTTGCTGTGATGCATTGTTTTAGTGGTTCTCATTCACCGCTCAGGGAGTTACAGAAACTGCAAAGTGCCACCTGTGCAGCCATTTCCGTAACTCCGGCCGACGCTTTCTGTGGTTATTCCCACCTCGGTTATGAAAGGACGCGATGGAGTTGTAAGGATGGCTGATCTGGAGCCCCCTCACGTGACGCCCCTTTTCGGAAGATCCTACATCTGCCGTCGTCACATCCTTTACCATGTTTCTGGTCTGGTCTATGGACAGGGACGTCACTTCCATGGGCCAGGATGGCGGAGGTGTTGTGGATGGGACCAGAACTATGTATTCTGGCGCATGCGCAGAATAGTTGGATTCAGGAGTCTGTGCATGCGCCAGAGAGACGAATAGTCCTGCCCCCACCTGGGCTGTGAAAGTGATGTCCTTATCCACAGACCGGACCTGAAACCTGGTAAAGGACCCAACATTGGTAGTTGTAGGATTTTCTGAAGTCGGCATCTGACTGGGTTCCAGAGAGGCCGATCCACGCAACCTCAAAACAGTAAGGACCTGTACGTTGGAAACTTGCTTCTGCAGGCAAGATATGAATCAAGGCTAAATGCACACGATCTGGACTGCGTGCGGATTTTCTGCACAGATTTGCGTGCAGAAAATCTGTATTGTAGATCATGTGCATTGTATTCTATGAGAAATTAAAACTCTCATGTACAGGATGCAGAATTTTTTCCATGCCGGTTTTCTCCATTCACTTCAACGGGGAGAGTAAAATTTGCATGCAGTAAATCCACACCCATTGATTGTGTGCGTTCACCCTCAGGTGGGCTGCCGGCTCTCGCTGGGTCCTGGACAACTGTAAGAAAAGTAGCTGCAAAATTGCTATTTTCACGGTGAAGTTTCCTCTATGATCAGTAGAATCTGCAGAAATTCATTTGTAATTATATTTTTTCTGTTTTGCAGTTTCTGATGAAGTAGAGCACTGGGATGCATCGCTATTAACCCTTGCTTGCCTTCCTATCCTGGCTGCAGCATATGCTATAGTATCTGACATATGATCTTCAAACAGCAACATTATATTTTCTCCTTAATTTTGCAACTTTTCAAGTTGTCACTAAATAATATTGTAAGAAAATAAAATGTCATACATAGCATTATACAGTTGTGTCCATGACTTGGCTTCACATTTCAATATGGTGCCTTTTCTTGCAATTTTTTATTTTTTTTTGTCATTTAGTCAAAGAGGTCACTTTCTGTGCGACATACAAGCATGAACTCTGCGGCAGATAGTGCCCATTGTTGGAATCCCATGCTGGGAAATGTTCCCAGAGCATACCTCCAATGTAACGCTCTGGCGAGGTCTAAAAAGGAGCCTTATGGTACATGCACCTGGGGCGTATTACACATGGCTTTCCGTGCAGAAAATCCACAGCGTAGCACAGTACTAGCTAAGTAGATGAGATTTCCAAAATCTCAATTACACAGTGCGGAAATGTTGACCTGCGTGCTGATTCTGAAGACCTGTTTGTGCGGATTTACTGTGCAGATCTGACCCACGCAAGTCTGCGTCAAAATCAGCGACGCAATCCACAAGTAACACATGGCGAATTTGGGGGGGGAAGTTATAATTCTGAAATACGCCTAAATTAGGCTTATTTCAGGCGCAGATTGCAGCGCAACAGATGGTTGCACCACAGTCTGCGACTTCACCCCACTCACGCCAGGTCTAAATAAGTGCCCGTGGCGTGGGCGGGGAAGGGAATGGGCCAGCAGGTACGTCTCACTTTCCATTTTCTACGCCTGAAAGGTCTAAATGTAAGACAGCTCAGAAGCTGTCTTACTTTTAGAACTGGATGTGCCGAAGTTATGGAGAGGCCGGCGCCTCTTTCTTAACTCTAGCGGATACACCGCTAGCTATGGGTCTAAAAAATCCGGTCTTAATAAATGTGCCCCTTGGTGCGTAAATGCAGAGAAAACTACAGGAAAACCTGTGCAGAAAATCTGCATGAACTACGCTTCCGTGCGCATATATCCTGAGCCTCTTGCACACGAGCGTGACGGATTGGCTCCGCATACGTTCAGGGTGCGTTCAGTGAAACTCGCACCATTTTACAAGCAAGTTTAGTCAGTTTTGTCTGCGATTGCGTTCAGTTTTTTCCGCCCAGGATCAATGCGTTTTTTTACGTGTGTGATAAAAAACTGAAGGTTTACAAACAACATCTCTTAGCAACCATCAATGAAAAACGCATTGCTTCCGCACTTGTTTGCGGATGCAATGCGTTTTCCGCTGAAGCCCCATTCACTTCTAAGGCCCCTTTCACACGAGCGAGTTTTCCGCATGGTTGCAATGCGTGACGTGAACGCATTGCACCCGCACTGAATCCTGACCCATTAATTTCAATGGGTCTGTGTAGATGTGCGTTGTTTTTAACGCATCAGTTCTGCGTTGCGTGAAAATCGCAGCATGTTCTATATTCTGCGTTTTTCACGCAGCCCTGGCGCCATAGAGCTTAGCCCCGCCCGCTGGCCCAGTGACGTCAGGACTAGTATCAACTAGCGCGGGCGGGGCTAAGCTCTGTTCACTTGAATGGAGCTTAGCCCCACCCACGCTAGTTGATACTTGTACTAAAGAGCTTAGCCCCACCCACGCTAGTTGATACTAAAGGATAGATCATCAGTTAAAACAAAGTGCAGAATCCCTTTAAGTGAGGAAAATTGGCTTCTACCTCACAGTTTTTTTTGCCTTCCTCTTGATCAACTTGCAGGATAATAACTGATGGACGGGCTTTAGCGCTGTCCTAGCCTGTAAAAGATGAAATGCTCCGTTGCTCATGTTAGAGGGGCCGGAGCGGGTGATAATGGGGACTCAGGAATTAGGCCTCATGCACACGACCGTGTCTGCACTGCAGTCCGCAAACCACAGATCTGCAAAATATGGATACCTTGCGGGTGCACTCTGCATTTTTCTCACTCTCATCACTAAAAATGACCTTTCTCATCCACAACTCATACAGACAAGAATAGGGGAGGCTCTATAATTTGCAGAATGGACATACAGATGACATCCATATGCTGTCCATTTCTTGTTTTACCAGATCTCCACAGCACAGGCCAACAAGGGCCCCGCTGATCAAGTTTCTGTAATGTCTGATTATTTGCATATAAGTTATTGCAATGTGATCATCAGGCTCCTTGCTGGTCTCTTGCGCCCTTGGATTGTCCTGTAAGTATTGTTACCCTGTGAGGTGGGCACACGGACACCGGCAGCATTCGTACATTTCTTTGACACGTCAGTTTAGTAGTGTCTATACCAGGACCGCTTTCTAAGGCCAGCCTCTGACTCTCCTGATTGCAGTTTATATGCACTGAAGGTACCCACCCTATGGGGCTCTTTTCTTACAAAAATCTGGGACAATTTACAAATATGGACTGCGGTGGCGGAGGTTACACACTTTCCAACGATGTGTTTGGTAAATTTGGGCCATGTAAGCCCTGTCCCTGGGAATGCCACCCAAGCCCACCTTACATAAGAACCACCCGTTTTCAGTGAATTTGCCGTCATTGTCTATGAAAATTAGGGACTGTTGGTAATTCTGTGGTTGTAGTGGCGTTCTGAAATAGCATTCTGTATTTCCCAATGTAATAATGCTGGTCAATAAGCATTAATTCCATTTAGGGTTTGCCACCCGGCCGAGAACTCACCTCATCAATTTGATTGCGCCCCGGTGGACACTCACTGCTGACTGGATGTGCAGTACAGGACCTGCGAGACGTCATCACGCTGGAGAGCAGGTCCTGTCCTGAGCTTCCAGTCAGCAGCAAGTGTTCACAGCAGCACCATCAAAGCAGAGAAGGGGGCATTACTTGGGGGTACTAATGAGGGCATTAGTAATTCTGGGGGACACTAATTGGGGCATTCATATTATTGTGGGGCACTAATAGGGGCATAATTAATTCTGGGGGGCACTAATGGGGGCATTACTATTATTGGGGGGTACTCATGGAGCCACTATTAATTCTAGGGGGTGCTAATGGGGGCATTATTCATTCTGGGGGCGCCAATGGGGACATTAATATTAATGAGGGGCACTAATGGGGAAATAATTAATTCTGAGACGGGCATTACTATCACTGGGGGCACTAATGAGGACATTATTAATTCTGGGGGGCACTAATGAGGGCACTATTAATTCTGGGGGGCACTAATAAGAAGCATTACTATTACATGGGGCAAATAATGGAGGCATTATTAATTCTGGGGAGCACTAATTGGGGCATTAATATTACTAAGGGGCACTTATGGGGGCATTATTAATTCTGGGGCGCCCTAATAAAGGCATTACTATTACTGGGGGCACTAATAGGGCATTATTAATTCTAGGGGCGCTAATGGGGGCATTATTAGTTCTGGGGGAGCCAACGGGGAAATTATTATTAATGAGAGGCACTAATGGGGGCATTATTCTGGGATGGACACTAATGGGGAAATTACTATCACTGGGGGCACTAATGAGGGTATTATTAATTCTGGGGGCCACTAATAGGAGCATTACTTTTACCAGGGGCAATAATGGGGGCATTATTAATTCTGGGGAGCACTAATTGGGGCATTAATATTACTGAGGGCACTTATGGGTGCATTATTAATTCTAGGGGGCGCTAATGGGGGTATTACTATTACCAGGGGCACTAATGGGGGCATTATCAATACTGGGAGCCACATTATGACATGACATAGTGACTTAACACCCTGTGTTAACTCACACCCCCACAATCACGCCCCCTATGGGGTGTGGCTTAACTTGGCTGGTATTTTTTGTTGGGAAAGGTGGCAAACCTAACCCCATTGCATACAGAAATTAACAAATTAATTTACTGCTATTTGCCATGATAAAACCTGCTACCCCAGTACAGTATAGGACTCCCTCCCATTACTATGAATACGCATGTGCACAAGCTCTCATCCGTGACAAGATAAGAATGGAACACTTCTTGCCCAAAACAAAGATGGCGCCCTCCCGGCCGGCGCGATGACGACATCACTCTGCGCCCCGCCTGTGACGTGGCCTCGGTAATGGCGTGGTCTGGATGGCAGTGCATTCCTTATTGAAGTTTCCAGTTTCGTTTCTCCGGATCCCCGTCTGCTGTCACATCCACCTCCAGTCCGCAGCCATGAAACACAACTCTATACCGGACCGGTGAGAGCGGGCGGGAGAGGAGCGCAGGCTCCCTGACCATAGGGCTGAGCGTGGTCAGACTGGGGAGGGAAGGCACCCGTGCTTCTGCCCATTACATGCCCAGAGAGGCTGGTGCTTCATGGGGTGGTAGTACAGACCAGTGCTGGCAGGGGGTCACTATACAGGGGCCAAATGGTTCTTATCGACACATGGTTCTTATCTAGAGAAAGTTATGCCGTATCCACAGGATAGGGGGCATCTATTAGATCAGTGGGGGTCCTACGGCTGGGACCTACACCGATAATGAGAACAGGGGACCCGTACCCTGTGGAGTCCCCCTGAAACGGACGGAGCGGTCGGTAATGCGTGGCTAGACTCCATTCATTTCTATTGGAGCGCCAATATCAGAGATGCACATGAGCCGTCAACTGACCTGATTCAAAGAAATCAAAGTGACGGTTTGCTAATTTTTAACCCCCTGTATCTCAGAAACAGCTGAACAAAATGATTTTTGATTGATGATTAGGGATTATGAAACATCTGAAGTAGATTCTTATAAATCTTCGAGCGCTCGGTACAGTGTTAGAATGTATTGGCTCCGATGAGCCGAAGTTATTACTTTGCGGGTAATAACTTCAGAAATTGATTTCTACTGTTGAAAACCTTTCACCGAACTCGGGTTCAGTTCCCTAGTGATGATCAGTGGTCAGACCTCCTGAAGTCCGATGATATCACCCTGGGATACGTGATAATTTTCGTTGGATAACCCCCGTCTGTAAACCACCGCCGTAGTGTTATACAGGATGGTAGTAGCTTGCTAAGATTGCCATGCTCTGAAATGGGCCCTGTAGCATATAAGTAACTTTCTAAAGTATCACACCCTACATGTGAATAGTAGGGGTAGTAGTCGTACACTCCTGGACACCTCATGTGTGACAGCGAGTGTACCCGACGCATCCGTTACGCTGGCCATAAACTTCTATTATGACGGAATGCCCCTTATGCATTCCGTCATGGAATTGCGCTATGGTCCATGACATAATTCAGCATATACCCAAACTCGAACTTCAAAAACTTAGTTCGCTCATCCCTATTCACGGGCTAATGTGTTGGAGCATAAGTAGGTTCCAGCACGTTCTAGTTGGGGCTTGTTCACATCTGAGTCAGAGGCTCCATTCGGGACCTCTATGACCAATTCCGTCAAAAACATCAGAGAGAAGTCCTTTGTGTTACTTTTTTTTTTTCCTCTGCTACCAAAGCGGACTCCTGATCAGACCACGTTCTAGTCGGTGGGATCGGTTTGGGTCAATTATGTGCCGGATCCGGCACTTCTATTGTTTTTCACTACTCTGCTCCTGTAATGAAGCAGAATAACTGAAATCAGTAGTGACAGTGTGAACCTGGCCTAAAGGACATCTGTGAGAAGATTTGTCCCTATGACACTGGCTGACCTGTTACATGTGCGCTTGGCAGCTGAAGGCATCTGTGTTGGTCCCAGGTTTATATGTGTCCACATTGCTGGGAAAGTGCAAATTAGCCTCCAGGAGCAACAGGGGCGTTGTCATTACACCTAGAGGCTCTGCTCTCTTTGCAACAACTGCGCCCTCTCCACTGTGACAGGATCAAGCAGTGTAAACGTGACCACACCTGGCCTTGACTTCTAAAGGCTTGAAAGTGCAGAGGGCACATCAGTTGCAGAGAGATTAGATTCTGTAGGAGTAATGCGCCCGACGCCCCCGTTGCTCCTAGAGCAGTGATGGCGAACCTATGGCATGGGTGCCAGAGGCAGCACTCCGAGCCCTCTCTGTGGGCACCTGCACCCTTGAAAAAGTCTATGGTGTGGTGTACCAATATGCCTTTTCCTGCCAATCAGCAGCACAGGGCGCACTATGAACAGCACAGGCAGGATGTTATAGCTAAATGATAAAGTACATGGAAGATATACTATACTGGACTGTAGGATTCGGGTTAAATTGCTGTGTTGGCACTTCACGATAACTAAAGGGGTTTTGGGTTACAGTTTGGGCACTCGGTCTCTAAAAGGTTTGCCATCACTGTCCTAGAGGCTCATTTGCATATATTAAAACATCATTTTTCTCAGCAATGCGGGCACATATAAATATGGGACCAACACAGATGCCTTCAGCTGCCAAGCGCCCATGTAACAGATCAGCCAGTGTCATGGGTACAAATCTGAGAGATGCCCGGGGGTTATCCGGTACGTTTATAGTGATGCCCTATCCTCAGGACAGGCCATCACTTTCCGATGGGCAGGTGTCAGGCCCTCGCCGATCAGATGTTGATGGCCTATTCGGAGGGTAGGCCATCAATATAATGAGTGGACAACTCTTTAAAAAAAAAAAATTTAAATCCTTTCATGGGATTAAAACAAAAAAAAAATTGAATGAAAGAAACACTAAATAAAGTACCAAGAAATGGAATCCTATACGTATTTGACCTGGAAGTGGAGGCGCCGTTGGCATCATAGATGGAGGAACGCTTCCAGGTGGAATGACCTCATCAGTGCGTGTGCAGTGTGTGGGAGATCTATCAAGACTGGCGCTTTCTGCATCGGTCTTGATATCCCCTGCGCTGCTAGTGGATACACCTGATGTATGACGAGGCTCATCCTCACAGCTGTCATAGACTTCTGGCTTCTTATGGCATAAATTAAGATAAATTTGTTGTAACGAATGGTCACACCCCCTTCCCGCCCTTGCCACACCCCCTTTAAGGAAAGTGGTGAGGGTGGCATAAAACCAAGAGATGTGAAAGTTTTTTAAAAACTCGTAGTTGGCGACTCTTTAAAAAATGTTTGCAAAGAGCAAAAAATTGCGCATGTAAGATGCTTCTGTCTGCGTTCATCTCTTTCCCTTTAAGTGATTTAGAGCGTGTCCCTTTTCTGCTTCCTTCCCTCGCAGGTGGACAGAATACATTCCAGTTGGAAAGCGCATCCCAGGAACGCGTTTTATTGCTTTTAAAGTCCCTCTGAAGAACGTAAGCTTTGTGTGGACAAATAACATGGCTCTTCTGATGGTACTTGCTGTATGGAGCTGACCGTGCCCTGTGCTTCTCCTTCAGATGTATGATAACAAGCTCTCACCGTGGCAGCGATTTTCACCTTCAGATCTCGTTAAGGAAGTCGCCAAGCAGAACGAAGAACTTGGATTGGTGGTCGATTTAACCTGCACCAAGCGCTACTATTCCCCATCGGTAAATCACCTGCAAGGGACTACTCTAGGTTCACTTCGAAATTGTCAGTCTGTATTATTCTGATCCTCCTACCTGCCCAACAGTGATTGTACCTGCGGAGGGACACAACCCCAACAGGTAACACCCACCTGTACCCTTAGGCCAGGGCTACACAACTACATATTGTCGCTGAAAAGTCCCGCAACAGTTTTTCTAATGATAGTCAGTGGTGTCACACTGCAATGTGCTGCAAGACGACAATCGCAAAAAATCCATCCAAGTTGGATTTTTGTGCCACTTTCGCGTCGCAGCATGTCCTAGTGCGACACCATTGACTATCATTTATAAAAAATGTCGCTGTGTAGCCCTAGCCGTACTGCAGACTGCTGGAAATTCATTTATAACTTTTAGGAGGAATAATAGAGGAACAGCACAACATAAGAGACATAAGAATAGATCAGGGATGGCCAATCTGCGGCTCTCCAGCTGTTGTAAAACTACAACTCCCACTATGTCCTTCTGTAGACTGTCCGGGCATGATGGGAGTTGTCGTTTTGCAACAGCTGGAGAGCCTCAGGTTGGCCATCCCTGGAATAGATGCTACAGAATTTTTATTACATGGGGAATACAAGTAGTTACTAAACCAGACATATCAAAGGAGGGGACACCTTTAAAGTGGGTCCCTGCGCCAATTTGGTGCAGCAGCACATGGTGACGACTGCAAGACTCAGCAGCCCTGCTATCAGGCTAAGCCCGAAAATGAGGCGCATTTGCGACCAGGGAGTACAGTAATTGCATGCCTCACTTTTGAACAGCGCTTTCAACTGAGGCACCATACTAAGATGCTCTTTTATGTCACTGACCCGTCTTCGGGATTACTAACGGCCCCAAAGCAGCCACAAACCACTGCAGTCTGCGGGCGTTGCCATATTTTAGGATGGCAAAAGGAATCGGAGGGGAGCTCACTGGAACGTGACAATGCCTGCTATACCACCTAGCTGCTTAATACAATTAGTAATAAATGACCGACTAGTTCTAAATATGCATCCATAGAATGTACATCCAACATCAAAATCATTTTAAAAAACGCTAAAAAATAAACATGTAGTAATGGTATGCCTTTATAAGCAAGTACTGCGGAGCTCTCGCACTACTGCCAGATAAATGTATCCCACAGCAGGATCGGGAGAGACTAGTAGTCGCTTTCTCGCTATGATGTTCTTAATTATTTTGCCATAGGGCTATTGTAGCCATGAGGTATATCAAATGTAGCGGTATAGTCCTACAATTCCCGCTTATTGAAACAATCCCATACAAAGCACACATGGCGGTCAGCTGGTTTTTCGGTCTCTATTTGATACACTTGGCAAATGGTACGGACAATATTTGCTGTGTTCAAACAGATCGTGATGTGAACAGCTTACCGGCATATCGCTGCTCTCGGCGTCGGTTAATACATACGTGGCTTTTGCCTGAATCGCAGCTGTCTTGCAGAGCGCTGTAACCTCAGTTGTAATATGCGCTTAGTGCACTGTTTTCTGGCGCATGCGTGTTGATGACTTGACCGCGCTGACTTTATTCCGTGATTGCGAGATTGCTTTCTTGATATAGAAGTTCGCACTCCGTATATATGCTGCTGTGTAGATTACCAAACGCGCTTCGGAACCGCACAGGTTTCTTCTTCAGTGGTTAGCAGTATAATGAAAGTAGGAAACACATAATTGTTTCTTACATAAGGACCAAGCAACTTTCAAAACCTGGACCAGACTGCAACCCCTGAATATTATTAGTTAAAACCTGACCTGGACTATGCTCTATATCCTTGTATACACCACACTCAAAAATACAGTTCCATGTTCAGACTACATCAATTGCCGCAGGTTTTCCTTGGTATCCATTTTCGTTCTAAAATAGTTATTTCTTGTTTCCTGTAAAAAAAATTAAACCCAGTGATTTACATTCTCAACTTTATGTGGGCCACTCTCTTCCATATAATGTTTCAAGCATATGAAGTGCTGTAGGATCCCAGTACAGTGCTGCCCATAATTATTCATACCCCTGGCAAATTTTGACTTAAAGTTACTTTCAGGGTACTTTCACACTTGCGTTTTTCTTTTCCGGCATAGAGTTCCGTCACAGGGGCTCTATACCGGAAAATAACTGATCAGGCATATCCCCATGCATTCTGAATGGAGAGTAATCCGTTCAGTTTGCATCAGGATGTCTTCAGTTCAGTCGTTTTGACTGATCAGGCAAAAGAGAAAACCGTAGCATGCTACGGTTTTATCTCCGGCGAAAAAAACTGAAGACATGCCTGAACGCCGGATCCGGCCTTTAAAATGAAAAAAAAAAAACGGATCCGTTTTGCCTGATGACACCGGAAAAACGGATCCGGTATTGCAATGCATTTTTCTGACTGATCAGGCAGTCAGTTCAGGCAACGGAACTGTCTGCCGGAATCAAGCAACGCAAGTGTGAAAGTAGCCTTATTCAACCAGCAAGTAATTTTTTGACGGGAAAAGACATAGGTGTCTGCCAAAAGATAATAAGACGACGTACAAGAGGCATTATTGTGGAAAATACATTTCTCAGCTTTTATTGACATTTGAGCAAAAAATATGATGTTCCGCACTGTGGAAAATCTCAGAGGATGTGGTCGGAAGCCAAAAGTGACACCTGTGCTGGCCAGGAGGATAGTTAGAGAGGTGAAAAATAATCCAAGGATCACCACCAAGGCCGTCCTGGTGAATCTGGGCTCTGCTGGTGGCAATGTCTCATGGCAGACAATCCAACGGACACTGCACACTGCTGGGTTCCACTTCTCCAGATAAGGCACACAAAAGCTCGCTTGGCCTCTGCAAAAGCTCTTCTGGACAAAGAAGACAACTTCTGGTCTTCTGTGTTATGGTCAGATGAATTTAATTGTTTGGTCACAATGATGTTTCCTTCATTTTGGCGTAAAAAGGGAGAAGCCTTCAACCCAAAGAACACCATCCCCACTGTCAAACGTGGTGGTGGGAACCTAATGCTTTGGGGGGGTGGGGGGGGGGGGTTTCAGCCAATTGACCAGGGAATCTAATCACAGTAAACGGCACCTTGAAAAAAGAGCAATACATGAGGATTCTCAACGACAACATCAGGCAGTCTGCAGAGAAACTTGGCCTTGGGCACCAGTGGACATTTCAGCATGACAATGACCCAAAACACACAGCAAAAGTGGTGAAGAAATGGTTAGCAGACAACAACATTAACGTTTTGGAGTGGCCCAGCCAGAGTCCAGACTTGAATCCAATTGAGAATCTGTGGAGGGAGCTAAACATCAGGGTGATGGCAAGAAGACCCTCCAACCTGAAAGATTTGGAGCTCATTGCTAAAGATGAATGGGCAAAAATACCTGTGGAGACCTGCAAAAAGCTGGTCTGCAATTATAGGAAGCGTTTGTTTGCTGTAATAGCCAATAAAGGCTTTTCTATCGATTATTGAGAAGGGTATGAATAATGTTGGACTGGACACTTTTTACTCAAATGTAAATAAAAGCTGAGAAATGTTTTTTTTCCCCCACAATAATGCCTCTTGTACATCGTCTTATCATCTTTTGGGAGACACCTATGTCATTTCCCGTCAAAAAATTACTTGCTGGTTGAATAAAAGTAACTAAGTAAAAATTTGCCAGGGGTATGAATAATTATGGTCAGCACTGTACTTGGATCCTATTCACATATAGCGATTTATGTTTGTCATTTTCTTCTTGCATATAATTGCAATTGAAACAAAGTAAAAAATATATATATGAAATAGAAAAACAAAAACTGGAAACAAAAAATGATACAAATATAATAAAAAATATGTAATAAAAAATGACTGAGGATTAGGGGTATCTCTAGTTGTTATAGGGCCAGTGGGAGGATGCAGGACATGTCGCTGCACTGGAAAACAGCCTGGCAGCGACATGCCGTGTAAACCTCACACTTACCCTATTCCAGAAAGCCCCAAATCTCAATTTCTGAATTGAGTCCCGAAGGTTCCATCGATCCAAATTCATAAATCTATTCTGGATTCGTATCTCCACATTTTTTAGATAAAATCTTCCCCCTCCCCCCCTTCCAATCTCTCTTCACTGATTGTATTGCTGCATATTTTAAACCTGTTGGATGATTGGCATGATATATATTAACCCCTTAAAGGACCTGACCGTACATGGCGCAGATGTCTGTGACTTAAGGACCAGCCCCCTGAATCTCACAGGCAAACAGGCTGTAAGGCTGGGTTCACACTTGAGCGTTGCGCAAACGCGCGTTTTTGACGCGCATTTTTATGCGCGTTTTTGTAATAGTAAACGCGCGTTTGACGCGCGTTTGTGTGATTCACTACAGTGTCCTATGGCCACAAACGCCCCAAAAGTCGCTCATGTACTTTTTGGAGCGTCGGGCGTTTTACAGCGCGATCGTACGCGCTGTAAAACGCCCAAGTGTGAACCATTCCCATAGGGAATCATTGGTTTCTCCTTGTTGAGCGTTTTACAGCGCGTAGGAACGCGCTGTAAAACGCTCAGGTGTGAACCCAGCCTTAGTGTATTACAATCTGTAATACACTTACAGCCAATGCATGATAATACAGATGTATTGTGATGCATTTTAAAGGGGATCACACCCCCAAAAGTTGAAGTCCCAGAGTCGTACAAAAATAAAGTTTACAAAAAAAAGCGTCCTTTTCCCAAAATAAAGTAAAATAAAATTGAAAAAAATAGGGGGGAAAAAAAGAAAAGTAGACATATTAGGTATCGCCGTGTTTGTTTCAACCGGCTCTATAAAAATATCACATGACCTAACCCCTTAAATGAACATCATCAAAAAAAAATTTTTTTTTTTTTTTTTTTTTTTTGTCACCTTACATCACAAAGTGCAACACCAAGCGTTTAAAAGATCCTGATCAGTCTGAAAAATGTCTGATCAGTCAGAAAAAATTACATCAGTTTGCATACAGTTTGGCTGATCAGGCAGTCAGTTCAGGCAACGGAACTGCCTGCCGGAATCAAACAACGCAAGTGTGAAAGTACCCTAAGACAATGGCCCAAAAACAAAAAATCTATGGCTCTCAGAATATGGAGAAAACAGAATTGTGTAAAACTTAAATAAATTAAAAAAAAAAGTATACATATTAGGTATTGCCACATCCGTAACGACCAGCTCTATAAAAATATCACATGATCTAACCCCTTACATCACAAAAAGTGTAATAGCAAGCGATCAAAAAGTCATATGCCCCCCAAAATAGTACCAATCAAACCATCATCTCATCCCGCAAAAATGATACCCTATCTAAGACACTCGCCCAAAAACGAAAAAAAATCTATGGCTCTCAGAATATGGAGACACTAAAACATGATATATATTATTATTTTTTGTTTCAAAAATGATATTATTGTGTAAAAAATACATAAGATATCCCCGCGTCCGTAACGACCAGCTCTATAAAAATATCACCTGGCCTAACCCCTCAGGTGAACACCGTAAAAAAATAAAAATTAAAACTGTGCTAAAAATAATTTAATTTTTTGGGTCACCTTACATCACTAAAAGTGCAACCAAGCGATCAAAAAGGTGTATGCAGTCGCCCCAAAAAAATTTAAAAAAACTACGGCTTTCAGAGTATGGAGACACAAGAAAAATCCTTTTTTTAAATGCTTTATTATGTAAAACTGAAACAACAACCAAAAAAAAGTAGTCCTATTTGGTATTGTCGCATCTGTAACAATCTGCTCTATAAAAATTCCACATGATCTAACCTATTTCTTGTTACCTTGCCTCACAAATAGTGTAATATAGAGCAACCAAAAATCATAAGTACCGTTAAAATAACTGCCACCTTATCCCGTAGTTTCCAAAATGGGGTCACTTTTTGGGATTTTCTACTCTAGGGGGGCTTTAAATGGGACATGGTGTCAAAAAACCAGTCCAGCAAAATCTGCCTTTCAAAAATCATATGACGTTCCTTTACCCTGGGTTCAGACCTGAGCGTTCTGAAACAAGCGCTCTGTATGCGCGATTGTACCGACGTTTACAATCGCGCATACAGAGACAAGCGAACACACATTGTCGCGCGTTCCCGCTGAAGTCTATGTACGGGAACGCGCGACAAACGCCCCCAAAAAAGCTCAAGAACTTGTTTGAGCGTCGGGCGTTTTACAGCGCGATCGTACGTGTTGTAAAACGCCCAGGTGAGAACCATTCCCATAGGGAAGCATTGGTTTCTCCTTGTTGAGCGTTTTACAGTGTAAACTGTAAAATCAGTTTTGTATACCTTGAGGGATGTAGTTTCTAAAATGGGGTCATTTTGGGGTGATTTCTATTATTCAAGCCCCACAAAGTGACTTCAGACCTGAACTGGTCCTGAAAAAGTAGGTTTTGGAAATTTTCTGATAAATTTCAAGATTTGCTTCTAAACTTCTAAGCCTTGTAACGTCCCCAAAAAATAAAATGGCATTCACAAAAAGATCCAAACATGAAGTAGACATATGGGGAATGTAAAGTAATAACTATTTTTGGAGGTATCACTATCTATTATAAAAGTTGAGAAATTGAAATTTGCAAATTTTTCCAAATTTTGGGTAAATTTGGACATTTTTCATAAATAAAAATGAAATTTTTTGACTCAGTTTTACCACTGTCATGAGGTACAATATGTAACCAGTAAACAATCTCAGAATGGCCTGGATAAGTAAAAACAGTTTTAAAGTTATCACCACATAAAGTGACACATGTCAGATTTGCAAAAAATTGCCTGGTCCTTAAGCCTCTTTCACACGGGCGTTTGCGCCCCGTTGCCGTATTGCGGACCGCATTCGCGGATCCGCAATACACGGGTGCAGTTCCATGGGCATTCCTCATCACGGATACGGACCCATTCACTTCAGTGGGTCCGGAGATGTGGAACGGAACCCTACGGAGTGCTTCCATGGGGTTTCGTCCCGTATTTCTGTTCCGCAAAAAGATAGGACATATCCTATCTTTTTGCGGAACGGCCGGATCGCGGACCCATTCAAGTTAATGGGTCCGTGATCCGCTGCGGCTGCCCCACGGACTGTGCTCGTGCATTGTGGCCCGCATTTTGCGGAGTCCTTAAGGGGTTAAAATGCTGTGATAAAGAATGTTTATCATATCCTTTTTAATATTGCTGATATGTTCTGAAATGCGGGTCTTTAGTAATCTTCCCGTACGTCCAATATATGGGCACTCCGCAATATATATTACGGCTTCACTATTGCATGTTAATGTTTCCTTAATTTCCCACTTGAACATATTGGCCTTAGATACTATAGTAGTTGTTGTGTTGTTTTTTTTTTGTCAAACTTAGTAGCTTTGCAATTACTACATACTCCGCAACGGTAAACACCCTTTAGGATTTCCCAAGGTGTGGTTATAAGCTTTTCTCTTTGACTTCTTGCTATGGGGGCTATTATATTATATATATTTATTAATATATTATTTATATTGGATATTTTTTTTATATTCCACATTATAGGGTGGAAATAGTTTAGATAAATGTTCTGCTTCCTTATCCTTCTTTATTGTTTGAAAAACGTTTGTCTTTTTAATTTTCTTACTTTGTTTACTGAATCGTTTAAAAGAGAGAGAGGATATATGTTCTCCAAAAATTGGGCCTTCATCAATTCCGCCTCTTTTTCAAATTGATTATCCTGTGTGCAGTTTCTATTGAGTCAGTGAAACTGGCTCAATGGCACATTCAGTAACCAACGGGGCAAATGGCAGCTAGTGTTTAATATAAAGCAGTTTTTTTTGCCACATATAAATTTTGATCCTTTTTATCTCTATATTTAGGTCCAAAAACTGTATTGCTTACTTTATACTAGATGTGAATTTTAAATGTAATTGATTACAGTTTAGGTCTTCTATAAACTTAATCAGCTCCTCTTGTGTACCCTGCCAAATCAAAATCACATTGTCGATATACCGCCGCCATAGCACCAGACTCGTCCCCAGCTAAGGCCTCTTTCACACTTGCGTTGTCCGGATCCGGCGTGTACTCCACTTGCCGGAATTACACGCCGGATCCGGTAAAACGCATATGAACTGAAAGCATTTGAAGACGGATCCGTCTTCAAAATGCTTTGTGTTACTATGGCAGCCAGGACACTATTAAAGTCCTGGTTGCCATAGTAGGAGCGGGGAGCGGCATACTTACAGTCCGTGCGGCTCCCGGGGCGCTCCAGAATGACGTCAGAGCGCCCCATGCGCATGGATGACGTGCCATGCGATCACGTCATCCATGCGCGTGGGGCGCCCTGACGTCACTCTGGAGCGCCCCGGGAGCCGCACGGACGGTAAATATGCTGCTCCCCGCTACACTTTACCATGGCTGCCAGGACTTTAGCGTCCCGGTAACCATGCAGAAAAAGCTCAACGTCGGATCCGGCAATGCGCCGAAACGACGTTTAGCTTAAGGCCGGATCCGGATCAATGCCTTTCAATGGGCATTCATTCCGGATCCGGCCTTGCGGCAAGTCTTCAGGATTTTTGGCCGGAGCAAAAAGCGCAGCATGCTGCGGTATTTTCTCCGGACAAAAAACGTTCCGTTCCGGAACTGAAGACATCCTGATGCATCCTGAACGGATTTCTCTCCATTCAGAATGCATTAGGATAAAACTGATCAGGACTCTTACGGCATAGAGCCCCGACGACGGAACTCTATGCCAGAAGAAAAGAACGCAGGTGTGAAAGAGCCCTTAGGGTACTTTCACACTAGCGGTTTTTTTTTTTTTGTTTTTTTTTCCCGGCGTTGAGTTCCGTCCTAGGGGCTCAAATCCGGAAAACAACTGATCAGTTTTATCCTAATGCATTCTGAATGGAGAGTAATCCGTTCAGGATGCATCAGGATGTCTTCAGTTCAGTCTTTTCAGAAAACCGTAGCATGTTGTATTTTTACCTCCGGCCAAAAATCCTGAACACTTTGACTGAACGCCGGATCCGGTCTTTTTCCCGTTGACTTGCTTTAACGCCGGATCCGGCGCCGTGTGTTCAGTCAAACCGGATCCGGCTTTTGCATGTTAAACCCGAAAAATGTGAAAAAAAAGTTTAAGTCCATAAATGGCGGATCCATTTTTTCCAATGCATTTTTTCATTGTGATCAAAATCCTGATCGGGATTCAAATGTAATCAGTTTTCACACGTCTTTCCGATTCCGGCGGGCAGTTCCGGTTGTCCCTGCTCCTAGAGGCTCCGTTCTCCCACCTCCTCTGGCCATGCCCTGCTACACTAGATTGAGAGGGCCAGGCAGCCTCGCACCGTTCTGTGTGAGGCAGCCGGCGAGCGCCCTTCACTCACTGCGCCTACGCCAAATACTGAACGGGACGGTGCAGGCGCGAGATTTACTGTAGGAGATCAACGCTGCCTGGCCCTGTCAATCTAGTGTAGCAGGGCGTGGCCAGAGGTGGGAGAACTGAGCCTCTGGGAGCAGGGGCAATGCTCCTAGAGGCTAATTAGCATATTATAAAAGTTATATTTCTGGAGTAATGGAGGCATAGATAAAAGTAGGAATAGGCTAGTTAGGTTCAGCTGACATTAGCACATCGCAAATGTCTGCTAGTTTAATAGGGTTAATTCTGGTGACAGAAACCCTTTAAGGGTTAATTAAATGCATTGGTGGCGCAACGCCCCCCCCCCCCCCCCCCCCCCCCCCCCCGCTCCTAGAGGCTAATTAACATATTATGAAAGTTATATTTCTGGAGTAATGGGGGCATAGATAAAAGTAGGAATAGGCTAGTTGTGGTTCAGCTAACATTAGCACATCGCAAATGTCTGCTAGTTTATTAGGGTTAATTCTGGTGACAAACCCTTTAAATACAAATGGCAGCTGTGTGATCGAGTCGGCACACGTCCTCAAAATGGGGAACGGTGATCCTGCCGAAACTCCGTTAATTAACCTTAAAAAAAAGCCGCGTTTCAGCACAATCCCTGTCATTGAGGCTGGGTGTCAGCTGTATCACACACGGCCTACATTTGTATTTAAGGGTTAATTATATGCATTGGTGGCACAGTGTTAACACCGCACCGCCCTCAGTATTATAATGTTAATTATTTTAATTGGTGGCCACAGGGTCGGGTCCCCTCCTCCTCAGTAATTGCAGTAGCAGTGGCAGCTTCCGATCAGTGCCCATGGCAGCCAGGACGCTACTGAAGCCTTCCATAACTGCCATGGTAACCTCCCTGCTGCTGTGTGCACAAAGCACAGGGCAGCAGGGAGAGTGTAAAGTCCTATTTACCCTAATAGAGCTCTATCGGGGTGAATAGGACAAGAGATTAAAAGATCCCAGGTTCTAGTCCCTAAGGGGGCTAATAGTTATTAAATAAAAGGTTAAAAAAAAAATATATATATATATTAAAAGTTTAAATCACCCTCTTTCCCAATTTTACTTATAAAAATATATAAACAAAAAAATAAAACTTTAGGTATCACCACATCCGAAAAAGTTTGAACTATTAAAAAATCTCACATGTGGTGAACACCGTAACAGAAAATAAAAACCGCAAGAGTTGCCATTTTTTTTTTTGTCACCTTGTCCCCACCCCCCCAAAAATGGGATAGGACTGTTCTGTTATGGGCCAGACGTTCCATAAAATGCGGAATGCAAATTGAATCAAAATGTTGGTATTGTGACAACCCTAATACAGAGCTTTGAATCATCTTCATTTTCTGTTATAGGAGTTGCCTAAAACAATTAAGTATTCCAAGATCTTCACAGTTGGACAGCAAGTGCCTAGTGATGACGTCATTGCTCAGTTTAAACGCATCGTCAAGCAATATCTAACGCAGAACTCTGATAACGGTAAGTCCTGTTCTGAACATACACCAGGCAGCAGGTTGGGTATTTGGGCTGAGAATAACTTCTGCATGACTGATAAAGGGTGGCATTGTCCAGTGATGCCAGATACGGTACATTCTACCCCAGTCGGCCATATCATTTAAACCACCTGCCTAATATTTGGAAGGTGTCCTGTAGGTGGCGGACTTGTGTTTCCAGCATATCCCACAGATGCTCAGATTGACATCTGGGGAATTTGGCGAACAAGTCATCACCTTGGACCTTTTGTGATCTTCCTCAAACCATTCCTGAACAACTTTTGCAGTGCGGCCTACTGAAAGAGGTCCCTGCCACTGGTGAATACCACGGCCTATAAAGGCAGGACTTTACATGCAGCGATCTCCTCTAGAGTATGGGGAGGAGCGATCACTAATGCCATACAGACTGGTCGTTTCCCAGCAGCCGATTGTGTGTAATGGCATGATCTGCTGTCGGACAACGATAATTTTATTATTTTTTTTGTGTGCACAAACGATCAGATTACCTAATAAATGAGCGTTTTGCTTGTTGATCGGGTAATCTGCAGTACATTCACACCGTCAGATAATCGCTAATATGTGTCCTATGCATTAGCAATATCTTTAGGACTCTGCCATTGTAAAGGGCCTTTAAGTTTCCCCCATCTTTAGGATCTGGGTCACTGTGTATTTGTTTGACATGCCACCAGATAACTTACTGTTGATTTCACTGGGAAATACTCGCCCAGTGGGTGTTTTCACAATGCTGGTTTAAAAATTGCTTCAGAAGTGGCATGTTACTTCCTCAGTGTTTTTGAGCCTGCCTTCCCTAATAAAGACAACGGGAAAAGGTAAGTTACCTTGATGAGTCGGAGGAGTATCCAGAGTGTGCTTTGTGGTGGTTATGAGGCCAAAAATGACCTGTCCTTAGAGGAAGGTTTCCCTTTCCCTGATCTGCCACTGATTTTTGTGCTGTGCATTTGCCATGTGAACATAGCCTGAGGTAGTGGATGTGTGTAAAAGGAACATCTACATAACTGCCAGTGCCCAAGGTTTCCCATCAGAACATCACACTGCCTCCACTGTACGTCCTGGTGCCATCCCTTCCCAGGTAAGTGAAGCCCATGTACCCAGCCATCCACATGATGTAAAAGAGCGTGTGATTCATCAGATTAGGCCACCTTTTTCCATTGCTCCGTGGTCTGGTCCAGCTCTTCTACTCACATGCTGATTGTAGACACTTTGGGCGGTGGACAGGACTATCATGGACATTCTGACCAGTGTGCCACTAAGCCGCCCCCCTCCACAGCAAGTTTAGAGCTTGTCCGTCCTTGGGACACTTTTGATAGGTATTTTCCTCTCTGCACACAAGGACATGCTGTTTCGGAGATGCTCTGACCCAGTCATCTAGCCATATTTGGGCCTTGTGAGAGTCAGTCAGATCTCTACATGCCTGGTTTTTATTTGGACACATCAGGGCACACTTGGATTCCCCCTTACACTGCCGTAAGACTCATCTAATTTATGACAAGGCATGCGCCTCGTCATAAATTAGATGCATCTATGGCAGTCCTTGCGCCTTTTGAAAAAACTATGCCAGTCCCTGGTTGGCATAGTGTTTTTTTTTTTTTTTGCCAACATGTTAACAGGTGTAAATGTTAGTACATTTTCCAGGGCTGAAGTCCCGACCCCGATGCGTCCCCACCCAACTGGCAAACGCGGTGTTAATCCGGCCATGCGACTAAATATTGTCACACAGCTGGTTAAAAAGGGGACTTTCGACTATTTTTCGACTAAAAGACTCGCAAGTCCCTTAGTAAATGTGCTCCACCAACTTCAAGAACAGATTGCTCACTTGCTGCCTGGTATATCCCACTCCTTGACCGGTGTCATTGCCATGAGATAATCAGTGTTATTCACTTCACCTTCCAGTGGTTTGAGGCTGGGTTTCCAGATTCAGAGCAGTTGTGAATATATTTTTTTGTTTTTTTAAATCCAGTAGAGTAGATATAAAGCTGCATGAGCCAGTCCCTAACCGATATCTGTAGTACTTATTGGTGCAGTGGAGAGTTTGGATGAGGATCAGGTTCAGGAACTGATGATAAATGCGCTATATATAGAGAGGAGTTAGATCATGGGATGTGATAGGCCTCCCTAAAAAGATGTGTTTTTACGGAGCGCCTAAAATTATGTATATCGTGATTTATCCTAATTTCTTGTGGTAGGGCATTCCAGAGAACTGATGCAGCTCAGGAGAAGTCTTGAAGCCGAGAGTGAGAGGTTCGGATTATGGTGGATGTCAGTCGTAAGTCATTGGCTGAACGGAGAGCACGGGCAATGTGGTAGACAGAGATGAGAGAAGAGATTCAGTTTCAGTTAGGGAGAGGAAATGATGTTAGAGACTGCGGAGAGACAGTAACTGATTTTCTCTGATACAGCAGGGGTGATGTCGGGGGTTGAAGTGTATAGTTGTGTGTCATCACCCTAGAGATAGTACTGGAAACCAAATCTGCTGATAGTCTGTCCATTTGGGGCTGCGTGGAGAGAGAAGAGGAAAGGAACAAGGACTGAAACTTGAGGCCCCCCCAATAGGAAGAGGAGAAGTGGAGCCAGCGAATGATATGCTGAAAGAGCGGTCAGAGAGATATGAAGAAAACCATGAGAAGGCAGTGTCCTTTAGGATAATATATTGGAGCATGGTGAGTAGGAGATAGTGGTCTACAGTGTCAAAAGCTGCAGAAAGGTCAAGGAGAATGAGGAAAGAGTATTCACCGTTGCATTTTGCTGCCAGGAGGTCATTTATAGGCAGTTTCTGTAAAATGTAGGGTGTGTAATGGATCAAGGAGAGAGTGAGCAGAGAGATATCAGCAAGAGTAGACTAGACGCTCCAGGAATTTAGAGATGAAGGGAATATTAGAAACTGGTCTATAGTTGTGCAGGATAGGCCAAGAGAAGGGAGCATGATCATAGTGGCAAGTGTCTTCATAATATAGGTTATTGTATCTTCTCTGGAGTGCCTTTCAAGAATGGCTCATAAAAGCATCATTTTTTTCTCCTTCACAGATAAACTTGTTGGTGTGCATTGTACTCATGGACTGAACAGGACTGGATATTTAGTTTGCAGGTGAGTGGAGTACTTGCCACCATAATTTTAGTTGCAACTTGATAGAATTTTATTGTTAGTGGAGTAATATCTGGCAGATGGTCCAGTTAAGCATTTAGGACGACCTCTCCTCCATGATTTATACCTTTTTTGTATTCGATCTTGTCATTTAAATTCTCTAACAGTGACAACCAATCAAACCACCTGAGGAGGTGGTTTTGGTGACCATGTCTGACCATAGACTGTACATAGCTGACAGCTGGCCAATAGCCATCTCTCACTACATGCACACTCCTCTTGTCCCATCATCCATGTCTCCTGAATGAGGAACACGGAACAAGCCACTGCTATTCCCTACAGGCTCAGGGGAGACTTAGGAGGCCCCTATACACATTAGATGGTCTCCTGGTCCTACAAAATCACCTTCTGCCGACATTAATGTGTATGGCCATCCTGATTTTGTGGGATGGCTAGAGCAGACTATTACCATGTAGATTGACTCCTCTCTCCATCTAAGGCTCTAGCTACATTTCAGCGATCAGTGTTAGTCTGAGCACTGATCACACTGATGAAAATGTCTAATATATAGCGAAGAAGGACCGGCACTCACTTGATATGAAGAGATGTTTATTCAAGGCATAATAGCATCATCAGTGACTAGTTTTGGCTCAAGCCTGAGCCTTTTTCAAACTTTTTCAAATTGCAGTTTGAAAAAGGCTCATGCTTGAGCTGAAACTAGTCACTGATGATGCTATTATGCCTTAAATAAACGTCTCGTCATATTATCAAGAAAGTGAGTGCCGCTCCTTCTTCGCCATGTGCTAGTTAGACGCCTTTCCTGGACGCGTGCACCACATGCAAACCGCAGTGCTAACCCATTTTCTTAGCAAATTTCGAATATGTCACTATACTAGGGACTCTCGTGTTCTTACTGCGTAATGTGTGCGCACAACTGAATCTTGAAGCTCTTAGATGAGCTGTAGAATCATGGCTTATATTTACTGTGAGTGCACCTAGACACTGTTGTAAATTTGGCGCATTTCTAGTGCAATTTGTTAGCTCGAGGTTTAGAAAAATCCATTGCGCCTAGCTCGCCAAGGTGGAGTGGATTAATTGGTAAGAGGTATGTCTCAAAGGAAAAAAAGGCATGACCTTGCAAAGTATGCCAGCCAATAGTTGGTATAGAGCAGGGATCAGCAACCTTCGGCACTCCAGCTGTTGTGAAACTGCAGTTCCCAGCATGCTCCATTCTTTTCTATGAGAGTTCTTAGAAGAGCAGAGCAAGTATGCATGCTGGGAGTTGTAGTTTAGCAACAGCTGGAGTGCCGGAGGTTGTCTACCCATGGTATAGAGTCAGAGAAAGTGTCTATCCCTGCACCTGATTTATCATCCAGCCTGAGCCCCTGTGGTGAATCTGGTGCAGGTCTAGACGATTAGTCTAACCTTACTCCATCTACAGGGTTAGTAAATTGTTTGGATTTTCCATGTACATTGTATTCTATGAGAAATTCAGATTCTCATGTACACAATGAGGATTTTAAAATCCACAGCATGTCAGTTTATTTTATTTTTCCTGACCGGATTTTCTCTATTCACTCTGATGGGGAGAGTAAAATCCCTGCGCTGAAAACCCGCATAATCCATTCAGATTGTCAGGGCGGATTCTCCACACAGAAGTCCTGAGCTTAGTGTCCAGTTCAGAGCATTTATTTTGCTATCTATCTTGTAGGTATTTGATTGATATGCTAAGCATGGAGCCTTCTGAAGCCATAGAAAGTGAGTATATTGCACGTTACGTACACAATTTTCTGTCCTTTGATATGAGAAGATCTACGGACATTATATGTGCCTCGTCCCTCCATTTACTGCAGGCTGCACAAAAACTGTACAAGCCGTCATCCCCTTGAATTCCTCGCTCTCAGCGTCCAGCATTGTATGGTCCACACTAGGGTTGTTGGGGGTATCGAAATTTCGATACCCAATCGATACTTTTGTCCTGGTATCGATATGATACCGGGATTTCAATTTTTTCGATACTGGGCTGCACAGTCTAGTATCTCTGAACATGAGCGCGCTGATCTCGGTGCGCTCATATTCTCTCAGCAGCACAGGGGAGAAGGAAGCAGTCTCTCCCTCCCCCTGTGCTGCCGCTGCCACCAATAAGAAG